>NC_134554.1:16059569-16664278 GCF_025594145.1 Primulina tabacum
AAGATAAAAAGCGTGTGACACTTGATCTGCCGAACAGAGCACAAGATGAGAAAAATCAGAACCAAAAGAAACAAAGGGAAAAAACCACCGATCGCTTCTTGTTTCTATGTCTAATCACAAAGGACAAAATCAGTCACCAATACCTTTAATTCCACATAATCCAGATCTAGGGAGCTTTAACTCTGTCTCTCCATTCCGCCAAAAAAATAAAGCCATAAAAATCAAAGACAATAATATTTCTTCTTACGGTGGACTAAGAATTAGATTAAAATAACCATTAAGAAATCATAAATGAGTAGTAAAGCATGAAACCACAGGCTGGCAATAAAGTCGCCCCTCTACTGAATATTGTCTATAAATCTAATGTTCCACTTGTTCTAAATATGACTATGTTAAGAGAAATACAACTTCAAACATAAAGAGAAAATACTTTCTATGAACCCTCTAAACTTGCCAATCCAGGGTAATTGTCCTCGTAAGGAGATTCTCAGGCTGCATAATATGAGATGCCTTCTGCAATTCACAGACTAGCTATGCAAATTACACAATTTAGATTTATATTCCGATTTTCCCATGTTAAAGACGGTAAACTTACTTGTTGTTCAGAAGATTTTTGACAGCAATAACAGAACCATCCTGCAAAACACCTCGATAAACAACGCCATAACCTCCTTCCCCAATCACATTCGCACTGGTAAACTGATTCGTAGCGACTAAAAGCTCGTTTAAACTGTACCACCGCCCCCACCCAGCATTCCCAAAACCGTCGGTGGACGCGGAAAATGCCGATGAAGATTCACTCCGAGTCACACTCGACTCGTTGCTCTCCGAGCTCCCCTTCTTACTCCCCGATTCAATTTCCCCAACCTTCCCGACATCTTCCACCAGAACTAACGCTTTGATTTTCTCATCAATAACTTTGATAGCCTGACCTTGATCTGACTCATTAACTTCACCGATCTCCTCAAAAACCAGAGGCAGTCGCCCCGCGCTGCGTTTGCCGCCAATGTGGCGCAGTTGTGACTTTCGTCTCCAACGAAATAACAGAAAAAATATGAGAAAAACAGCCATCATAATCACGACGGTAACGATAACTATGGCGTACAGTTTCTGGCCGAGAATCGGAGTTTTTGAGGTCAAAATATTACCAGAATCCGCCATTTCTCCGAAGAGATACTGGCCTTGTCTCCCTCTCTCTTCGCGTGGAACTTTCTAGAAACGAATGGAAAGGGATACGGAAAGAGAAAGCATTTCTGCTAGCTAAATAGTCTGCACTCTGCTAACGGATACTGAAAGTGGAAATGCGAGTTGAATCAGCGGATGAGAAATTAAAGGGGCAAAAAATCATACGCAGGAAGTTGCTCTGACCGTTTTAGGTATTTTGTTTTGATAAATTACAAAAGTGCCATTCTTATAATTTCACAGCATCAGACCGGCGGAGACAATTTCAGGAATTAGGTGTGGCGGGACGCCGGTTGTTAAATGACTATTGTACCCTAGGTTTTATTTTGAATTCGCCAATAATCCATGCAGCCCGCATTATGCTATTTGTCATTTTACCGATCCAATTCGTTTATTTTATATATGACAAAGACTTGTGTGAGACGGTCTCACATGTCGTATTTTGTAAGACGAATTTGTTAAAAAAATATTGGAATTATTGCAAAAGAGACACACAAGAACTTGGTTTGGTCAATTAATCATCATTATAATGAAGGCTTGTTAATAGCTCTTTGGAGTATTATTATTTTAAGCAATAATTTAATAGAGTTGATGGAATTATCAATATCTATAGATATTAATGCTAGTGGGCCAAAGCCAATAATAAGTATTTTTAGGTTTAAAATAATGTCCCATGGATTATGAGTTAGAAATTAGAATGGTCAATGGATGATTATCATGTGTGTGCATATGTTATAGGAATAACCCCTTGCCGCGGTTGTGGCTAATTGCGCGTATTCGAATTTACTCAACGCACACTCGAAACCTAGTAAATGTTTTATTGTAATTGCGGCTCATGAAAGTTTTCGAGAATTTACTCAACACATAGTCAAAAAATAGTAACGGAGAATTCCTTGTCATATAAAGAAAACACACCTTTTGTTGCATGTGATTTAACTTTGTAGCTAGACATGTCAAAACGGGCTGGCGGGGCGGATCAGCCCGCCACCCGCCGCAACCCGCCATTAGGCGGGGCGGGCCAGTCCGTCATTTTCGCGGGCCTTTAAATGACTAACCCAGGTCAATCCACATTGGGCCGCGGGCTAGGCGGGCCGATCAGCTTATCTTTAACCCGCTTACTTTTTTTAAGAAAAAAAATACCAAACAATATCGCAGTAAACATAGAAAAAATATATATTTCAGTCAAATAGTTTCATAAAATACTTAAAAACATTAAAATAAGAAATTAAGAAAGCATCAACATAATCCATAAAAAGTAAGACAAAAACTTGTGTGAGACAGTCTCACTGGTCGTATTTTGTGAGACGGATCTTTATTTGGGTCATTCATGAAAATGTATTACTTTTTAAGCTAAGAGTACTAGTTTTATTGTGAATATGGGTAGGGTTGACCCGTCTCACAGATTGAGATCCGTGAGACGGTGTCACATAAGACCTACTCAAAAAGTAAAGTGCTTAAACCAAACATGAAGATTGAGACATGAAAGAGAACAGAAAGTCGAGGAACGATACGGTTGTAAATTTTAGAAAATATCATGTGTTCATTAATACACATAATTATCAAACCTCCGCGGGGTCCACAAAATTTCATTACAACTCGTCGGACTTCAAATAAAACCGCTCTTGGGTTCAAAAACAACTGTTATGCTTAAAAATTATTTTATTTACAGAGATTTCTTCCCTTTAAGATTCATGAATAAAATTTACAGAGATTCAGATTTTACCAGAGTGAGTGATGGAGGCGAGGCCAAGGAGAAAAATAAGAAAGAAATAAGATAAGAGAGTGATGGAGGCGCAGGAGACTTATTTCAATTTTTATATAAAATTTAAAACTTAAAAATATAAAAAAATATAAAATTCTATCCTAATTTGGCGGGCCAATCTGCCCCGTTTGGGCTCGACCCATCTAGGCCTGCACCCCAAACGGGCTCAGCCCATTTGGTCCGCCTCCAAACGGACTGCTATTTTATCAACCCAACCCACTCAATTTTCATAGCGGGGCGGGCCGGCCCGACGGGCCTAACCCAATTTGACAAGTCTATTTGTAGCCAGCGAATTTTGGGGGCTGCATCGACTGATAATCGAGTTTTGATATTTGGTGTATTTATAGAGTCACTTTAAAATTAGGTAATCAATATATGCATGATTTTCTATTATTTGTTTGACATTTTGGATAGCTTAGGCAGACGAGGTGGGACCAAAATTTGACTTTATAATGTTTCTATTTAAAATATGATAAATTATATACATACTCGAATAAACAAATTATAGAAATACTCTATAAAATCATAATATCAATATTGATAACTTCAACTCATTTTTTTTATAAAAATGAGATAATGTTAAAATATTAAATTTTAATGTTATTAAATATAGATAAATAAAACGAAGTAAAAATAAACATAATTTAAAAAATTAAAATTACAAATAATTAAAATATAAATATTACCAAAAAATACGTGAAATTTAAAAAATTAAAATAAAAAATTACAAATAATTAAAATAAATTACTTACAAACTTAATAAATTACTGTCCAAATCTTTTTTTTTTTTTCCATCTAAAATTGAAGGCTCTACAACGGCCAAGTTATCTTAACCACTCATTTTTTGTTAACTTTTTTTATTAATTACTTATTTTGTTAATTAGAGCCCCCCATAAATTCCATGTAACATTTGACATTTAATTAATTTCTCAAAATTTTCTATACAAATAATCATTTTGTTTTTATAACATAAGTACACGATGTTGCCGACTACTGTGATACGTTCACTTTAATGTCTTAATCAATATAATGATTAAAAAGACTACAAATTATATTTTAACGTTAATTTAATATTGAGATTAATAACGTGGAAAGGGATTGAAAAGCATGATATATCAATTAAGTCAAAGAAAATCAAAATTTAACGTTACACTCCAACTGAAAAAGCCAATGCAAGTTTGATTAAGTTATCAGACAATAAAAAATATTCCAACCAATTTAATCATATCTAAAAAAAAAAAAAAAAACAAGACACCAACTTCAATCATTAAGAACATTTTCATATATTTAATCATGGAACCCATTAAAACTGGGAAATTTAATTTTTCTTTTTAAATGGGAAATTTAAATTTTATTTTTTTAAAAGCATATTATGTGGGGCGCATGTTTCATGTATTTTGTTAGAACAAAGTTTTCTTATCGAAGCGTTAAAACTCCAAATTTTTTTTTTTTTTAAACTCTTATAAAAGCTCTGTAGTTTTCAAAGTATACTATTTGAGGTGATCGTTAACTTGAGTGTACGAAGATTTCGTCGGGTATCTTCTGACACATCTAACATTGTTCGTGACGCAGGTAATGACTCTAAAATTTTTTTATTGAAGAATTAAATGTTCATAAAATCAAAATAGGACCTTCATCGAGTTAGATATGCATGATATAACTATTAATGTGTTTCGTTCATGATTTTAATTTATATGTATTATTTTATTTTTCATTAAAAAATTCTAACTGAAATAGATTGAAAATCTTGATTCCGTCATTGGCCACGTTCACCTCTAAACACCCTCGAGCCACTGTCATAATTCCAACTCTAGCTCTTCCGACAACCTCGAGCCTTTGGGCGGAGGCTTCGAACACCTCACGACTCACATTGGTGCCGCTCCTCCCAGTCAGCACGTCAAATAGTGAAGGTCTGTGCAAAGTTTCTCGAGGCTGAGGTAGTACGTACGACTGTACGAGCAGTCCATTTTTAGCGGATTCTTTGAGCATCTTCAACCCCGAGCTTCTCATCAACGAGAGAATCGTTGGCTTCACGTCCATGGAGAAAACAAAGAACCGGAAAGGATGATGGCGGCGATGGAAGGATAAGGAGTTGATGCCAAAAGTGGAGGAGAGGGGATGGTGGTCTAGCAATGAGACGACGTGGATTGTAGCGAAAGTTTAAGGTTGGTTACACATTTATGAACTTCTTGCATTAAAAATCTAATTGGTATAAATAATTTGTACAGTTATGGAACGACATATTTGATGAAAGATAATAATCTCATAATCAATTAGTTAAAAACTAAAACTCTGGTAAAAAGTTTGACCAGGCTTGTTGCCAAAGATATCTCAAATCGGACACACCATTTTTAAATTAACGCCGCTCTGATTGAAGTGGTAGGTGAAACTAAGGCGACAAACGACGACAACGACAATGACAACGACGGAGACAACACGATGATGGAGGTAAAAATAGAGCTGTAAAAATGGAGAATTGAAATAGAACGACGAAAAACAAGATATGGGCGTTATATTAGTGACAGATGAATTGAATATAAAGATTATTATTTCGAGTGTAACATAAATTAAGTCGAGATGTTTTGTTAGCACTTAACTGAATTAATGGAATTCCAAGTGCAACATTTTACGTTAATGTTCATAAATGCAACAACTAATAAACAGCTGTAACCTTTATGGGGCATTACCCCGGCCTTTTCGAAAATCCAGCGCACAAAGTTGTACGGTTCACATTATTTATTTCAGAAACATTTGTACTTCTATTTTTTTATCATTTAGATATCTTATAATTTTTTTTTATCATTCAAATATATTCATGCCAAACATATATTTAGTAAGCCAATAAATATTCTTATAAGGTATCGTTTGGTTCGGGAATACCATTTTTATATAATAAAAAAAGGGTATTCCCCCTTATCAAGATTTTGGGCTTGGTTTAATGAGCAGGTTTTTTGTGAGACGGTCTCACGAATCTTTATCTGTGAAACGGGTCAACCATACCGATATTCATAATAAAAAGTAATAATTTTAGCATAAAAAATAATATTTGTTCATGGATGAACCAAATAAAAGATCCATATCACAAAATACGATCCGTAATACCGTCTCACACAAGTTTTTGCCTGATTTTATTTGAGTCATTCAAACAGGCAGGAGACTAAAGAATAAAGATTACATCCATCTAATTTTTTTTAAGATTTCATATCATTCGTCTTTAATTATATTTATTATATTCATCTATATCTTCATTGGATATTCAACTCCATCTTTATTCATGTCGAAAGTTTGAATATTTTTAATCTACCCAAATATCATATTACCACCCATAATTGTATTTTCTCAAATATGAATATGAATATTTATTAAAAAAATATTAATATAAACATTAAGAAGAAATAATGAAATATTATAAACAATTAATCCTAACATCATTATCTTATAAAAAAAACATCAAATTTATACTGATAATTTTCTTTATTCAATACAACTAATATCATTTTAAAAAAAATCATATTAGAATTAACACCGCCATTTGGCTCATATATCGGATTCTCCACCAGATTCCGAAGAAATTGTAATTCCTAACTATGAACATTGTTTATAATGAATCAGTGAACTCGCTAACTGCACCATAACAATCAAACAAAGCGTATACAAATTACAACAGTAAAATGTTATTACAAAACACTACATATGAAATTGTTGGGGCCGGTGACATCTATCGTTCCAACGTGGGACATGTCTCATATTCGAAACATGTTACACTCCCCTTCCCGATTGTCCCAAAAACAAAGGAAACAACATTTGGGGGGTAGAGGAACTTATGAACGACCCCACGAGGTTTAATGGGGGCCTTAATTAAGACAATTTTTTGTATGACATCGGAATCTGATTTGTTTCTTTTTTTGATTTGTTGGGCTCATTGCATGATTTTGTCTAAGACAAGCAGTCACAACATGAGTCATTGATATTTTTCAAAATAAATTTGAAATTTAATCAAGACCCACCCTCTAACACTCAGCTCCCCAAAATATAATACAGGCAAGTTAACCTAAAACAAATTCAAATCACAATCAAAGTAAATAAAAATAATAACTAAAAAAAATAAAAATAAAACTCGAATGGTGTCCAATTAAAGTTCTAAAAATTTAGTATTTGGTGAGTATGATTATTAAATTCCGATTAAAAATATTTCACGTGTGGTTAATTGAATACTGTGTGATTCCAAAATTAAACGAAATTCTCTCAAGACTCACGACACTTCAAGAAAATGACTTAAAAATTATCAACAAGCAGAGAAGCAATCTCTGAATTCTTACGAATACTGTGAAGGATCTTAAGCTAGGATTCCTAACTTTGAACGTGAAGGATCTTAAGCTGGAACAACCCCAATTCTAATTTACATTGTTCAACCACATATTCAGCTCACGATAATCAACTCAAATCGCTGCGCTGGGATGTTCCGTGCTTTTTATATAAAAATCCGGCAGTTCGGATTTATGAAATGCAAAGGCATTTTGATTTCTTCAATACTCCATATCCGCAGTGCCTACTAGCTAGTTGCTTCTTATTATTTGGACTGACTATGCGTTAGATTGGTACAATGAGATGCAAAAAAATCAATTACTTCCTAGTAGGCATGAATTTTTGTTGGCAATTGTGAAGAGATTTTCCGGTTGGAGAATGAGTTACGACCCCAAAATGATTTTGCAAAGAAGTAACCAAGGAGACAAGAAAATAAAAAGGAAATCAATGTAATAGAGTTTAATATGTATGATATGCTATAATTTTCCTAGAGTTGCTCTGTACAAGGAATTTTACTTCCTTCAATCCTTAGCAAAAGCTAGTTAAATAAGAGAGAACAGAACAATGACAACCCCAACTCCAACCAACTCCTTTCTTTTTATAATCACTTTTCTCCTTTCCCAAGCTACTCCTTATAAAATTCTCTTCACCCACTGATTTTGGCCCAGTACATTTAGGGCCCATCACATAATGCGGATTCTCTCCGCAACTTAGAAGAATCCCACTATATCTATTTGATCAACTGTCCAACAAGAGTATTGAGGTCCCTGACCCTATAGCGACAAGTTATTTTGTATCGGATTTGCAACCGGAATTAAGGAAGGTAATCGAAGTGTACAAACCCCACTCTCAAGTTCATGCCATGAGTCTTGCAAGATTATCTGATGACAAGAATAGGGATCACAATTTCAGTTTTAAAGGGCTTGAGGATCCTTACAGTGGAGAGAAACCAACAGCATATTCAAGAAGCACAAATCTTCAGCCACTTTTGCCACATCCTTCTTCGGATGATCTGCCCAAACCAGTGAAAACTCAACTATTGGTCACTATCAAGAAACTGTGTGTACGCAATACACAACCATATTTTGAAGAAAGCATGGGAGCAGATTGAGTCTCTCTGCAGAAGAAAAACACTACCAGATTTTGAGCAGAAGTGCCGAAAAACTTCCTAATATTTTCTTGTTTCTGCTACATTTACTACGCTTCACTGCCAAGATCATGTTCCAATCTTATCATTGACCGCGGCTTCAATTTCCAATCAATCAATGCTCCCTCTCCCAGCCATTATTCATTGCCAGCAAATTAACCCAAGGGACAGAGAGGCATCACTCCAATATTGGTTCAGTGGCACAGGTTATCATTGGAAGCCAACTTGTAGGAAGAGCTTACCTACATACACTCTGATTCCATCGATAGACTCCAGGGGAATGGAAACCAAAGGCTGGCCATCACATAGAGATTAAACAGCAAGTTTCTGAGGTGAGTTTGCTATAATGGAGCACAGAGTTAATCAAACGATATAGTGGAAGACTGGCCGTACATCCATTTGAATCTGTATTAGCTGCTCTTCTAGAGGTTCTTTGTGTGTTACTACTTCAGAATGCTGGGCTAAAATCTAACAATATTATTGCTACAATAATGGACAGTAACCTACTGGATACATTCTCTGCAAGATTGAAGCACTGTGTTGTTCGCTGTAAGACTGAAATTGTGAATGTTGCAGGAGTTCATCTAGGGTGAAGTATTCATCCAAGTTACAAAACACACGTTTCCTCTGTTTGTAAGGGTGCAATGGGTGGAAGATATTTATTTGTGTCAAAACAAGTTCTGATATTCTCCTTGTCAGCGGCTCCACTTGCAAATCAACCAATGTTCACTTTTTTAGCCATTTTTATTTTTTGACTAATACACAGAAAGGATGGCGGTGGATCACTCAAATATTGGTGCAGCGGGACGGGTTGCCAGTGGAAGAAACTTCTTGGGATGCGATTGCGACTTTTGGAGCACATATTCCGACTTCCACCTTGAGGACAAGGTGTTTCTGAGGGGAAGGTAATGATACGAGTGCGAAACAAATGAGTCAAGGATAAGAAGATTTGAAGGCTTAACAAGTTAGTCTAGTTCATGTGATTGTAAAAGAACAAAAACTCTCGTTTGTAATCATTCAACAACTATCAATAAAAATCTTTTTTTTTTGTATCTCAAATTTATCAATAATTTTTTGCACCCTATTCTAGGAGTCCGGCTGACTCGAACTACCCATTCTATCACACAAGCAAACACATTCCAAAATAACTATATCCTATCATAATGCATTTTAAATTTTTTATAACTATCCCATATCTATGTCTTGACATATCTTAACCTACGTTAAAAGTTTCATCGAATTATTTCTATTTTTTTAAATATATAAGGAGAGTTTAGTTTTACACAGGTTTCAAACTCAAGATCCACATTAATTTTTTCAGCAGATTATTAGTGAACTAAATTGTCACATAATTTAGTTTTACGTGGACTGTATAAGTGAGAATTACTCCCATCCGACCTCCATCCATCTCAAACTTTAGAAAAATTTATTGAGTCCTCCCAAATGACTTAACTTGCTAATAAAATTATCGGAAGGATCCTACTCAACTTGAATTTGAACCTACCAAAACTTATTTGGAAATATTTATATCCAAATATGAACTCAAATCCAGACTAATGAAAATAGCAACCACATTCGATTTGTATAACTCAAAACTTGAAGAACTATCCAAATGTATAAAGACAGTATAAATAGAAAACTATAACTAAATCAACATCATCATCCAAATTTAAAAACAGCATCACTAAGAATGGCCGAGCTATCAGAGTATAAAATTGTAGTGAAGACTGGTTGAAGATGGAGAAGACGAGCCACTTGAATTCAAGTACGGATTTTTCGTCCTTGATCACCGAGGCATAGCAAAATCTAAATAATACATAGAACAAAGAAAGTTGGAAGATCAATGGAAAAATATCACATGATCATCATCACTGTCACACAAGACTTGGATCCAAACTATTAGGGGCTGATAACAGGGATAAGACAATACTATGTAAACAATTGGTTTGAAAATGTACATAAATCAGCATTTTTGGCAACCTGAATGGATGATAAAGTCTTACACTCTACAACGCAAAATGGGACTCCTGGAGCATAATTCAATCATGCAAAGTAAACAAAACAAGAAACAGGGAGTTACTTAGATAATTTAAAATGTAATAATGACGTGTCAACGAACAGCAATTGTCCACTAATACAAACCAGCTAGAGGTTTTATTGATCCTACAATTTATATCAAATCCAGGTCACGTGTTCAATTTACTAGAGCTGCAAGTTGGTGCAAATTGCAATTGTTATATGAGGACGTTGAGTAACACTTGCCTCACAACAAATGCCACTTGTATTACACTTTTAATATGATCAAAACGTAATTGCAAACAATCTGTCGTCTGAATCTCTAAGGAACCATCACATAATTTGAAAAATATGTCAGAAAAAAGCAGCATGAAATAGAGCATTCTATGCAAGACAACAACCATACGGAAAATAAATGACTAAAAACTCGTTTTAGCTTGATAACTTAAACAAACAAAATTCTTTGGAATAAGCGTGTAATATACCTATACATAAATACCCTAAACTAGATTATTTTAAAGTAAAAAATATGTTTTTGAATTATTAAAAATATAAACATGTTTCTTTCTTCCTTATTTAATAGCAACCAGAAAGAATCAAATATTCTGTAGAGAGATTGTGTTAGACACGAGTAAGAAACAAAAAACTTTATTTTTCTGATAATTAAATTGACATTTCAGATGTAGATAAATAAAATGTAAAAGGGCCTATATCACGTTAAAATATAGGCAAGAGATGTGGCATCTCCAAAAAAGACACAAGGTCCCTCAATTTGTTAAACACAACACGAAACTATCAACAAAAACATCGAAACAAAATGCAGTGTGACCTTGAGAGAGCCAACTCCAGGACGCAGAATCAATGGCGATATTTGACTTCAATCGAGCAATGGCTACTGTACTATGTAGCGGCAGCATTGATTCGACACTTCCCAGCACTGAAGCATGTCTGTCAAATCAAACAGCAGCAATTATTTTGAAAATCACATATGAATGAACTGAAACTTGCACCAAAAATGGTGTTTACCTTGAAGCCGTGTAAGGGATTGGTCTGGCGGCGGAGGGAATTGGCCTCCGAGATAGGGTTTTGAATATTGAGCACGGGCTAGCGCTCATGGAGCTTTTACAGATTGCTGCAGCTGATCTCCACACCTGCGCCATTTCAGTTTGGTCGAGGTTTGGGGGACTGAAACGGAAGTGGCGTCGTTTCAATTGCGATACAAAATATTTATAGTTTGGCCCACTTGAAAGTTGAAACTGTTTGTATTTTTTTTATATAATTATTAATTTAATTTAACTTAAAAATGATGATAATTTCATAATTATAATAATTAATAAAAATCGCACGGTAATTTGAAATTATAAATGAAAAAAAATCGGAGAAAGACATCAATTTGTGTATATTACACATTCATAATATAGTAATAAATTACAAAAATTCGAAAACTTTTGGTTCGAAACTAGAGTAAGTCTCTTGTGAGATGATCTCACGAATTTTTATCTGTAAGACGGGTCAACCCTACCCATATTCACAATAAAAAACAACACACTTAGCATAAAAAAATAATATTTTTTCATAAATGACCCAAATAAAAGATCTGTCTCACAAAAACGATCCGTGAGATCGTCTCACACAAGTTTTTGCCTCGAAAATTATACTAGACAGAAGATAAATTATATAATATATGAATGATAAATTTATTTATATATTGTAACATGATGATCTATTTGAGGGAAGCTTATATACTAAATTAGCTTGTATTTTTAAATATGAATAAAAAATTGATCAAATAATCAAAATCGATTATTCAAAAAATTGATCACTGAATGAAATATCATTAAAAAAAATTAAATTGTAAATAAAACAAACTTCAGTAGTGGTTAACTATAAGTTAGTTAAATATTTTGGAGTTTTTTGTAATTATTGAAACTTGATTTGGGTCAGACCCGGTTTGTTTATATACGTGCAGCGTACTTGGTCATCTCATTTTAACGGGAAAGGTGCTGCTTCTTCCTCTCACTCGCTCATGCTTTTGAATTCATGCTATTTCTTTGGTTTTCTGCTTAATTTCTGTGTTACATGAGATTCTCTTCATGCTATTTCTTTGGTTTTCTGCTTAATTCCTGTGTCACATGAGATTGTCTATGCGAGATAACAGAGGTGTAGATAGCGTCATCATTTCTGTTAATGGATGTAAAATGTTTGATGAAATGTTTGAATTAGTTTTATGGGCCGCACTGATTGTTGTCTTGGATTTTCTCATCTCCCTGCTCATTTCTGTGATTCGGGTTTGCACGAGTTTTGCTGGATCGATCAGTTTCTTTTTTCCCCCCTTTTTTATGCTTTGGTTTCTGTCGGTTGTGAGTTTTATGTTAATTTAGATTTGGTCTGATCGAGTGTTAGTAAATATCGTTAGACATTATATATATGGCTGATCTAAGATATGAAAATTGAAATTTATGAATTTGTTTGTCTATATGATGTTTGAAAGTTGTTTGAATCAATCAATTTGTATGAGGTAAATTCGGGTTCTAAAACTGGTTGTGTGTTTTCACATAGTTAACAAAATGATGAATATGGTGGCGTCACTCCAGAGAAGGTTGAGCATCCGGGATTTGATCACTAGCACTCCCGTCTATAATTCTGCTAGTGGTATGATTTTGCTCTTGCTTTTTTGTAATAGCGGCTCATGTACTTTGCATTGCTATATATGGTCAATAATTATCCGGTTTGTACTTTTCAGATGTATCTGGAGAGGGATTAAGCTTAATTTTCAAGCGTTGGGCTACTAAAAAGACGGCAGGATCTACAAAAAATGGCCGTGACTCACTTCCCAAAAATCTCGGGGTTAAGAAATTTGGTGGAGAGGTGAGCATCAGAGCATGAAATGGTGAAGGATCTATATTACCGAATTATGCATCCAAATCTTAATAACCAGGAGTCCCCTCAATTACTTCAAACCTCAGGCATCTATGTAAATAAATATATAAGCTTTTAATTAGAACCCTCAACCCTGGATTAAATTTATGTCTCAGCTGAAAATAACATTCATTTAACCATCCCCTTCTTCTAATTGAATTTATAGGTGTTTTAAACTATAAAATTAGTGACAACCGCCACACGAGATATTGGATATTTGGATGTGTGAGTGCATAAATATCTAGTTCTTGAACTAAGCATACAAGTACAAATGCACGACGCTGCATCTCTCGATGTGAACTGAGTATCTTAACCTTTATAGCCATCATTCCTTCTTCCTAAATCTTGA
Organism: Primulina tabacum; assembly: GCF_025594145.1. Classification (NCBI taxonomy): domain Eukaryota; kingdom Viridiplantae; phylum Streptophyta; class Magnoliopsida; order Lamiales; family Gesneriaceae; genus Primulina; species Primulina tabacum. Next base: position 16,073,250 of record NC_134554.1, read on the forward strand.
ATTTTACAACGCAATTTCACTTTGGGTGCAGAGAGTGATACCTGGAAATATAATTGTTCGTCAAAGGGGAACTCGTTTCCATCCTGGAAATTACGTTGGAATTGGGAAAGATCACACTCTCTATGCTCTAAAGGAAGGTTGTGTAAAGTTTGAGCGGCAGAAGCTAACTGGTCGCAAGTGGGTCCATGTTGAGCCTAAGGAAGGTCATGAAATCCACCCGGTATATCTGGGTGCTGGTGCAGCTTCAAAGATGAAGACAACTGCTTAACTTTGTTCCTCATCTGATACAACAGTACAGGATGCTTACTTTTTCACAAGAGTTTGCTTTTGAATGCTTTGAATCCAAAAGAAAATTCATTTTCTGCGTTACAGACTCTGTCACGATTATTCCTGTTCTATTAATTATGACCTGGTGGTTCTACTTAGTTCACGCTGTTAGGCTTGTGTTTGAGTAATAATTATGGGATGCAAGTTCTCTAACTAATTGCATCGGTCACGTTCAGATACAGAAAGTTCGTTCATGGGGGTGCCAATAAGTTAAGGTAATCAGTGCAGTGTGTGTATGATGTCTCTCTGTCAGGGTTCATAGGCGTTTAACGTTAAGTAATAGATTTAAGAATCGTTACATGTCTCACTTGGGCTCCACAACTAAAATTTAACGTGGTCAACGATCTTAGGAAACTCTCCAGTCCAGAAAGATAGTCCCACGGGTTAGGACTCTAGTAAACATGGAGTGATGTGCGTGAGTAAATGGAGTAATGTGCGTGAGTCATCTTTCTAACCAGCCCATCACGGGCATCAGATTCTCAAACAGTTGACTGCATCACGAGTCTCACATTGTTTTAGCTGTTCACTGCAGACACTCTCCCTAAAATGTACCCAAGAATCCTTATAACGTGAATATGTACAGTCTATACTAAAACTGTCCAGTTAGTCACTAAATACATCGCATCATTTGTAAGTATATCAATATCAGTCTGTGGGCTGTGCATCCCTTATACCCGATTCAAATCTTCTTCGTCTCTCCACGGCATCCGCGACCCTCGAGTGAAATTCATCATCTGTGCTTGCCAACATGCATCGTAGCTTAAAATTTATTCGATTTTCCACCATGATCTTATGCCTTGGGATTATTCGTTCTTCAAGTGAATAGCTGAAAAACCTGCAAAAATTCAGTATACAAGAAAATGTCAAGTCAAAAATATAATTTTTTCGTATTATGGTTACCGGGGGTTTGATTTTTAATTCGTTCTCTCTATCGCTTTTTATATTAGTTGTATTTTCCGGCCAACACGGTTCATCCTTTTCGATGAAAAAATATGGCCATTACTTTCTCATTTACAATCTGCTTCTCCTCTTTTCACTAATACAATTTTACAAAATATAGGTCGATATTTGAGACTTCCCATTCGAATTTCCACAGAAGGGTTGAGAGTAAATATTGGCTCAATTTGGATTTATTCGAATATTAATCTCTACATATGTTAATTTGACTAGATTCCATCTAAACTGGGGTTGTATATGCAAACACTTGAAAAAAATGATTATGGTGTGATACATGTGCAACTTTATAAAAGAAAAGTCCATAATCACTTTTTTAAACATTTGCAAACACTACCTTATCCTATTGGCTGACTAAATTATCATATTTCAGCCAAAAAGATCAAATCTTGTTGGGAAAGTAACACTTTCAAGATCAAATGAAAGTAGTTGCATTATTGGTGTGATACCTGGGAAATTCGATGAGATCTTGCAAAGGCTGTACCATCGTTCTCCGAAGGTAACGATATTTGGGTCGAAGGATGTCTATGTTGTATCGCAGCAGCATTGGAAAATCCGCAATCATCTCACCCAACACTGGTAACTTGATTCCCAGTGACAGAAAATACTTCACATTGTTATCAAGTTTATTGGCTATGCTGCATCCTAAAAGTTCCGGTGCCAATGCAATCACCTTCCCAATGTCCCGTTGGGAAACCCCGGCGTCCGTCAACAAGAAAATCACCTGCAGATTAATATCATATTTTAGGTATGAAGATCATTAGAATTTCTGAATAAAAACATTAAAATTCAGAAGAGACACCACACCAACAAAGAAAGGAAAAAGAATTACAAGATGAGATGTACCACGGGTCTAATCTTCTTGTATAGACTGTATGTCACCAAGGAGGGAAACCTAACGAGCATGCTGCCGATGACATCATGTTGAACTCCAATATCTCGTAAAAATTGAACCTGCAAAAACCATTTTGAAGTAAATGTTATCATACAGTACCTGAGCGGCACTAAATGCCACAAGACACAAATTACGTTGGATAGTTATTCTCTTATGGTGTTCATGACTTTGGTCAATCCCAATTAGTTTTGAGAAAGGGTCGATATTGATGGGAATTCGGTAGGTTCGGTTATCGACTAGGCTGAGTTGTTTCAAAAGCAGAAATAATTGAGCTGGACTATCATAAAAAGACAAACTAGGTATTTACACAAAAATCAAACTAGTTAAATTGAAGTAGTCAAAATATTCAAGATAACTGAAATTTGAAAGATAAGAAATTTCTTCTGAGTTAGGTTCATGAGATTTGCTCATCATTCAGATCAGCCTAGGAAAAAGTAAATGAAAGCAAACTAAAGTAACCGACCTTCAATGTGTTGGTTCTCTTCACCCAAAACTTTTCTTACCCCTATGTTCGATCAATGACGCGATGAGTGAGGTAGGAGGTATTCTGATTTTGGATTCTGACCTATCGGTCGTTTTAGGAGGGAAATTGAGAGTAGTTAAATATATTAAACTTTCCTCAATCTATTGAAGTACCATCTCTTTCCCAAATTAAATTACACATAATGCTACACATCAGCAAGCAAGGCATACCTTCGGGACAATGGTGCTTTCAAGATCAATGCAGAAAATAATTGGTTTTCCAGTTAGGATTCTTCTCATGCCATCTTTAGAAATTCCAAGGTAATAAAAGTACTTAACGAGAGGAATCCACTGTTCGTTGATGCTACATGCCATCAACTGTGGTTTAAATGCTAATAATCTCCCCACATCTTCATTATCAAGGCCAAACTCCTTCAAATAAGCTACCTAGATAAACAAGAAAGCATCGTAAGATGTGATTAAATATTGGGAGTTTTCTGTGCATGAATAATAAATAAACTAAGCATTTGCAGAATATTTGGGATCAAGATGTTGGCTTCGAGTACAAAATAAGCACATATTTATAAAGTTACGGCTTGTGAAACTTCACAAATTCATAGAAAAATCCACACAATGATGAGCAAATAACCATTATAATGTACTGGCTCTTTGTAAAGCATAGAACTTTAGGTACCTTTTTGTTCATCTCTTCCATAGAAAGGGAACCAAGAACCTTGGGACAGTCAAAAAGCATCGTTCCAAAGTCATTTTTATCCATACCCATATTCATGTAAAACTCGACAAGAGACCTCAGTTCTTCCATGCTAAAACACAGTACCTCCGGACATCTGCTCACCAAGTAACCCATCCAATCCTGCCTCACACCATTGCTCTCCAGATACATAACAATTTCATCTAATTCTTCCAAGTCCCGTTCCAGTACAGTTTCTCCAGCTCGGGTCATAGCAACTCCGATAAATCTCCCTTTAACATGAATTGACTTCAGCCATTCAGCTAACTTTCTGATGGAATCGACATTTCCTCTTGAAGCACATATCAACTTCCCAATTTGGGGATATGATAATGAATTATATTTCAACCACCTACATAAAATTCATAATCAAAATTCATAGAGTAGGAATTTCCGTTTCTGTATCAGACAAACTAAACTCATTCAAGATTCAAAGTTAGATGACCAAAGGTGATATTCATATAGTAGGCATTTCTGTTTCTGTATCATCCAAACTCATTCAAGATTCAGACCTAGATGATCAAAGGTGAAAGCTATAATTCACAGTAATGTAACAACTTCTTGTACTTGGTATTAGGAGCTTATCCAACTGATTTAAGAATTTTATAAACAAGCAACCAAGGGTGCATTTCTGAGATGAATTTGAAATCCATAAATTTCGATTATAGTTTTATTACTATATCAAATATTAAACTCACGGCTTATTTATACGTAAGTTAAAAAAATAGAATAGATTTTAAATGATTACATTATTAGGATAAATTCACCTAATTAACATGGACAGTGTATAAATATAAAAGTAGATTTGAAGTTCATGGTCTTGTTTGTTTAAAACAACAAAATTACATTTGAAATTCATCAATTCAAATGCAAAGCAAAGGTATTTTGTATTTTGAGGAAAAATAACATGAAATCTATTTTTTCCCGCCTGAAACAGAAACACCTCTTTTGTCACTTAGAGGTGCAAACGGCCAAGCCGTTAGTCACAAGCAGCTCAATCAAAGCCTAGTCAAACCAAGCTTTTTATTCGTCTTCACTCGAACTCGAACTCTTACATTTATTTATTATATATATATCACAAATAAAATGTTGAACCCACTTTGGTCATTTTATTTTTGAGCTTGTTGGAGCTCGAGATTGAATAATGCTCGAAAAATTGAACCAATGGAGTTCAAGTAACTCGAACGTACATCAAAGTTGAGCTCAAAATTCATTTCCCGATTGGATGAGTTGAGCTCCAAATTCATCACCCGATGAAGCTCTAGCTCAAGTCCGTGTGCCCTGTAGGTATTAGAATTGAGCTCCAAACTAACTGTTAATTAAGTTCGAGAAAAGTTTTGAGCTTGAGCAGCAAGTTGTTCTTCATGATATATTTTAGCTAAATAAGTCATAACTATCTATTCACCTTATAAGAGGAACAACACCAGATTCATTAATGAACGCCTTGGCACGATTATTGTACGAGCAACCAGAGAATTCAGGCAACTGCTTCATGGAAGCAGCCTTAATCATAACACAATCAAGAAAATCAGCCAACTTCGAAATCAAATTCTCACAATAAGTGATTCCAAACTTCCCCTTTTTCATAGCCTCTTTGAAAACCTCCAAAGTCACTTTCCTCCGGATTTCAAGTGCCTTCATAAGCATTTCATCATCTACATCATCAGCAAGTCTAGTGTTTTCGGCTTCAAAAACATTCTTTACAAGCTGGGACGAATTACTCAAGAAAATAGAGCCCGGAAACTGTGGGGGTCTTCTGTTAAGTAATGATAATTCCAATAGCTTCTCTTTATCTTCTTTCGAAAATGGCAGATGGTGTTCTTGTCTTTGCGACGGCGGCGGATGTGGGTTTTGCTGATCTTGGGGTGAGAGGTGGTGGAGGAGGAGGGCCGTGGACTTGGCGTTGTGGGTCCGTAGAGAGTCATTTTCAGTGCTCAGTGATGCGCCGGCGGGGATCGGGGTGTTTCCTTGGTCTGGTGGGGTATGATGGCGGTGGTGGAAAGATGAGCAAGTGGGACGGAAATGGAGAGGTTTGGAGGCGACATGGGAGATATATAGATTGGTGGCGCCTCGAGAAAGCCGGCAGTGTTGGTGGCGGATGACGGTGGCGATATGGTGGTTCTGTGGTTGGAATGCCTGCATTCTAGTGTCGAAGCAAAGTGGATAGACATGCTTCTTATTTGAATTTTAGTTATATCATGATTAAAAAAAATCTAAACTAAAACGAAAGGAATTTAATCCACAATCAATCTATTTGTCTCACGCTTCTTATTTGTATTTTAGAAACTAGCTACTAGATTTTGCCTACTTCCTATTATGCACAGTGACAAAAACTTGTGTGAAATGGTCTCAATGTCGTATTTTGTGAGACATATATCTTATTTGAATCATCCATAAAAAGTATAATTTTATATGCTAAGAGTATTACTTTTTGTTGTGAATGTCGATCCGTTTCACAGATAAATATTTATGAGACCGTCTCACAAGAGACATACTCATACATGAATGATAGATAATAAAGGGTTCCCAATCGTGGAAATAACAAAATAATTTTAATGATATCAAGTACATAGGAAGAATAATAAAACCTAAACTAAAACGAAAGGAATGAAAATTATAGTTGAGACTAGTCAAGAAATGATCATATATTGTTTTTTGGGAATATGTCTCTGCATTTTAGTACAAAAACAAAATTTTCATATAGAAGAACATGTTTGAGTTATTAATTTAGATTAGGAATAATTATTTTTTTTGTCATATATGTGTGACTCTTTGCTATTTTTTGTCGTCTATGTTGTCAAATATATGTGTGACTCTTACACACATATAATTGTAAATAGTATAATCAAAAAGATTTTATAAGCAATGTGAACATTTGAGAAACATTCATCTATTTTTTTTAAGATAATTCACTATATAAATTGCAGATTTTGCTTCTTTTGTTAATTAACACTTCAAGAATGTTAACTCTTAATATTAGAACAATTCATATGAGTCAGAGAATCAGTTTTATATTATGTCAATTTACTATAATATAAAATAAGTTTAGGGAATAAAAACAAGTTTTTCTGTTTATACCTGACCCAAAAAAAAATTATATTTAAAAAAAAAAATTTATCAAAAGGCTCAAGATTAATAAATTTTGTAAACAAATTTATCGAGAAACACATGAATAATAAAAAAGTTTGGGCCCAAAAATAATAATTTTTTGTGATGTGTAAGGAAGAAAAGCTGATGAATAATAAATTTATATTGAGTCAATTTACATTATAATAATAATATATATATTTTTTCAAAATTATGGCCTCCTCAAAAAATTGACTGAGTCGGACGACTATCATTATTTTTAAAACCTGATTTTATGATAATTTATATTCTCATGTATTCAAAATCTTTTAAGTGTTTATTCTCTTGAGTAAAACAAATCAACGAGAATATGCTATTTTCCAATTTCAAAAACAAGTGCACCCGTTTTCTCTTTTTTTTTTTATTGGGAGAAAAGAATTTTTTTAAATTATTATTTATGTTTTTGTCTATCCAGTATTAAAAGTTTTGATTTATCGCGGTAATTTTGATTATTTTTTATATTTATTTTTATTTTATTATAATATTGATGTGATATAGTAAAATTATACAGTGTACGACAGTCATGTCAACCACATAACCAAAATGTTCAGAAATTAAAATTAAGTGTTTTAATACCAAAATCTTACTAGTTATTAAATTTTCCGACAAATTATTAGGGAAAACGAAAGTATTTTCCCGTTTTATTATCACCAAATTAGAAACAATTAAATCCTATTCAAATCCAAAAAATTTTGTCGCTTTGGAAACAAAGTGAGTTGAGAAAAAGAAAAAGGGGAACGAATCTAACTTTTGCCTATATATACCATCACCTCCTCCAATGCATTCATTCCTGCAATTCCTACCGTTTATTCCATACTGCAAAAGAACTCACTCTCAAGCTCCAACCTTTTTTTATTACTTCTCTCTAGAAATGGACATCGCTGTTCATTCATGCTCTCTGTTCAAATTCAAGGCTCGCTTCAAATTCTCATAAAAATTGTGGAAATATACAAGCCAAGAAAGAAACCCTGAAATATAATTGTAAATATTAGTCTACGTAGATAACTCTTAAGAAATGGATTCACTAAAGTTTCGTGATGTAAGAGTGGAAAAATCCCACGAAATTTCAAAGTACCGTAGGATTCTGAGAATTACGACTCTGTTTCGGTTGGTGGAGCTTTTTGTTTTCTTGGTCATCGTCGTTCGATTCTGCTCACAGTTCCATTTTTCTGTCAAGTCTTCGGGAGAATATTTCAGGGGTATTCTGCTGACTTTGATAAGCCCTAGATTTGTTTTCGTGATCGGTAACGTGATTGTCGCCGTTCTGCTGTTGAAATCAGGGCGATTTTCAGATGAAAATAGCGGAAAGGGGCCCGATATTTACGACGAGTACGTGGAAAAATGCCGCAGAAACCATCAATCTAGCGGTAACGAGAAACTAAGAGACATGGGGATGAACAGAAGTAAATCAGAGAAAGTGTTGAGAGTGGCGCACGTGGATGATCGCCGCCGTGAGTTGAGACGGAGCGTGACGGAGAGGTACAGTCAGAGAACTGCGAACAGCGAGAGGAAGAACGCGGCGGCGAACGGCGGCATCACCTCGTACTGCGCGGAGGACGAGATGAGTAGCGCAGAGTTCCGGCAGGCCGTGGAGGCATTTATCGCTCGGCAGCAGCGGTTGTTGAGGGAAGAAGAAGCACTTTCCGATGTATGAAAGTAGACTTGCATGCTCTTTATGGATTTCAAAACGAAAAAATGCGTGTATTAGATTATCAGAACTCTCTCACTGTTCTAGAACATTGTAAATCAATGGAGTTCAAAATGAATTTCTGTCTCTTTTTGTTTTTATTTGGATTAGTTAATGATATTTCGAGCTAGAATCAAATCAATTACACAAGACAAATATCTCATTTTACTCTACATTCCAAATTATCATTTTTAGACGGTCTCACGGATCTTTATCTACGAGACGTGTCAACCCTACCGATATTCAGAATAAAAAATAATACTATTAGCATAAAAAATAATACTTTTTCATCGATGACGCAAATAAGAGATCCGTATCACAAAATACGATCCGTGAGACCGTCTCACACAAATTTTTGCCCTTGATTTATTCTGTCGGTAAAATCGCAATTTTTATCTTGTATTATTTCTCCCCATTTTTTGAGAATCAACTATTTTTTTAAAGAAACAAATACTTGGTTCAATAATAGATCTGGATAAACTGCAATGATATGATGACTAATCCTTAATTAAGATTAGCATTAGTTATCAAAACCACACTTAATAAAAAAAAAGTATAAAGCCACAAGAACAAATTAAAGGTAGTTCTATACGATTTGTCGAATGACTCAGCCCTTACACAGCAGAATTGATACCTCCGTGAGGCCAAAAAAAGTGGCTTTATATTAATTATATAATTATCCAAATGAAAAAAAATTAATTCGAATTGTGAAAACTTTCCCACGATGAGTTTAATGTTTATGGTCTACAATTGAAGGATTGTCGTCAACATGATTTTCTTGAAAACACGACTTTAACTTTGTTTCCCACTTTTCAATCCACTTTTTGTCGAGGGATATTTTAAATGGACTAAAATCACTGCGTCAAACCACTAGCTAAGTAATGCTTAATGATAACTTTTGGTCACTTTTTTAACTCTGAAGGATCTAATATAGGAACGAAAGTATGACTTATAATATTCCAGAAGTTTATTGTTACTACGAATGGTGCAATTTAATCGTACAGAATAAGAGATGCATATATGATAGCAGAGGCCACGGCTCATCTTTATCAACTTTTTTTTTACCTTTGATTATATAGTTTTTCATACCGGAAGAATAACTTTGTAGGTTATAATGCAATAATTATCTCTGATAGAAGAGTGACTGACACATGACGACACTCAAACTGCTATATGATTTAAAAGTATTTGAGTTGTACTGTTATTATCAGTTATAACTTTTGGTAAAGAAGAAATAACTCAATCCTACACGTCAGTAATTGGGCAAAAATAGTCAGAAATTAAACGTTACTGCATATCAAAACAAAATTTGAAATTTAATGGACGAAAATTCAAAACTTGATAAATTAGTAGACATACAAATAGATAAATACATACATGCATACATATAATATAAAGTAAGTCTCTTGTGAGACGGTTTCATAAATCTTTATTCTTAAGACGGGTAAACTCTACCGACATTTACATTAAAAAAAAAATAATTTTTCATGATGACCCAAATAGAATATCTATTTAATAAAATTAACTCATGAGACCGTCTCACAAGAGTTTTTATGTATAATATACATATAGTGTTCTTTCTCTTTTTTTAGCTTTTGATCAATCCGAGTGGATTAATATGCGGATTGTAAGTTTCAGAATCTGCCTTGGGAATTTATGCCTTCTTCTTAGGGTTGATATTCAATATTTACGTCTAAAGGTAGGGAGGAGAAACAGTCTTCGTATTACACTATTGTAATTGGAGGTGTACAAATAAACGTGGGTCCGGTGTGTATTTTATTCATGGCTTTAATTAACCCTTTGGCTAATTAAACCCTAAACACATGGAATTAGAGAAAGATAATTAATTAAATTGGTGATCAATTAATTAAATAGTTTAGTCTCTTCTAGCTGGTTGGAACGGTGCATCACATGTATAGATTATTACATATAGGAAACAAAATGATGCATTGAAAAGTGTGTGTTTGCGAGATTAACTGTGTGCCTTGTGAGCAAATTATACTTATTGGACGAATTTTACTATTGCCCAATATTAATATATTTGGGTGACAGTCTAGATATGTATCAAGGATTGGCAAGAGCAATAAATAAATAAAAAGAATAATAATAAACAATAAAAAGTAGACATATTTTGGGCTTTTTTTATTAAATAATATAAAAATTTCAATAAAAATTACCCGAATATTAAAAAAAGAAATTATAATAAAATGGGTTCCTAGACCCCAACCATAGGACTGCAAACGAATCAAGTATGTTCGCGATCTTTCGAGCCGGCTCGATAAATATTTGATTCGTATTCGGCTATATATATATACACACACACACACACACATTCCGAGCCTTTCGGATTTTTCGAGCTTTCAAACCTTCATCCTCTAACCTTAACGTTTGGGGAATAGTTCGAATAACTCGCGAATATGTTTAAACATTTCGAGTCAAACTCAAATATTATTTCGAGCCAAGTCAAAGCAATTAAAATTTTTGAGCATCGAATCGAGCTCGAATATACTTAATTTGACCCGAACTTGAGCCTTAAAATTTTAATAATATTAAGCTCGATTCGGTTCACTTACACTCCCACACAGCCTCTTGAAAAATAAAACGAGGGACCGGGTCTCAACTAGGGATGGCAACCGGGAGGGTGTCGTTCTCCAAAACCCGAGACCCACCCCGCCAAAAAAAGTTACCGCGAGCCGCCTGTTTTTTGGACACGCCCCAAACCCGTCAAATTAATAATATATATTGTTATTATGATTATTATTTTATTTATATATAGATAAATATAATATATTACTAGTACACTCGCACACGAGATGCGTGTGTGTACAAAATTTATTTATACCAATTACATATTTAATATAATTGCATAATCGTTATCTAAATAATAATTTAAAAATGTAACAAAATTTTATGAATAAACCCAACCAACTAATGATAATGATCATGATTCCTATATATAATATTTATCATTTTATGCACGCATTGGATGTGCGTCAGAATTATTCTCATTTTATTCGACATGTACTATATGATCTTCCAAAAATATATATATAAACATAAAATAATATTACAATTTACAAGGAAATATCAATTTTCTATCTCAAAAGGTTTGGTTCTCATATTTTGTACAGATCGATTCTTGTTTTAAGTACTTTCAGTTTCAGATCATCGTGCTTCATTTTTTTTTTAAAAAAAATTGTTATCATTTTGTATTGTGGCATTTTTACCCAATTTCATTAGGGTTATCCAAGTTTATTATCGGGTTTCTCTTCATTTTTGGGATTGTTTTTATTATTATGATACAATATATTTTTAACATTTTGTCCAATATTCTAAAGTTATTTATTTTATCAACGTCGATAATATATATTTCATTGTCATATTATTTTATATGTTTAAACCTAAATTTCAATCTCATGCAATTTAGACTATGTTCCTTGTAAGCTTTGCATATCCATTGGTTGCTTCCTTTTTTCTAATTCTGTTTCTTTATTTTTGTTCTTTTTTATTTTACTTTTCTTTTTTTTTTTTTTTTTGATTTGATGGGGAAATTTTTTGGGGTCTTGAAGTTCTTCCTTACTAACTAAGAAACTGCCACTGAACCCCTGTTTTCATCGTTCAATCAAAACCCACTAAAAAAATATTAATTATTGCAATTCAGACAAAATTATTGATTATTCCACATGCAAGTTGCCACAAGTATAATAATAACAAAAACGATTGGATCATGCTGGATATAATAATTGTCTTCGTTGAGTAGATTAATCTAAATATTGTGTTTGAGCTGATATATCGTATAAAAGATAATTTGAGTTACACAACTACCATCAGCTATAACTTTTGGTAAAACAGTAAGTGTTCGGTCTTGCATATCATGCGTAACAAAACTTGTTTTTGCTTACTTTGTCTTTGTCCATTTTTATTGAATACATAATTTCTAATAATACTAAAATTCATTAGCCAAAATGTATTTTAGGAATAATCCATATAGAGAGAGTCTCGTAGATAATGAGATTGATTTTCTACGTGGCAATTGAACGATGTTCAAATTATTATCATAAGAAGGGCCCTCCATAAAGCATTTCACATTCGGTTTTTAGCGATAATTTTGTGAAATTTGAGACATGAATGGGACATTCTTTTCATAGCAAGAGTTCCAATTCAAGTATAATTTTATTTTATTTAGTTAAAATTTAATATATATCTCATTATAATTCTATATATTATATATATATTATATATATATATATATAACATTCGTAAATTTTTTTCTTCAATATGATAAATCATATTTTATTTTATAAGACCATAACTAAAAATAACACTTATCGTAAATTGGCGAAAATAAAATTTAATAATTAATAAATCATTTTAACTTGTATAACTTTCAAATATTCAGTAGCCCGATCGATCATTCGAATTTTAAATAGATAGACAAATCTTTGATAAAAATTAAATTAAATCTATCTGAGTCGGCCTTTGTGTTTAAAGTTTACTAGCCGATTGACAATAATTGAGCTTTATGTTTTGGGCTTTTTGCTCCAAATGAGCCGTGTTTTGAGTAGGACCGGAGACACACACTTTCCCATACCATTAATTTAAACTTTTTAAAAATCCTCTAAGTTTGGAGGTATAAATTGTGACACTAGTATAAATTGAGCAATTTATATCTAGAAAATACAATGTCCAACTCACACAGATATGTGAATGAGTGATTTTATTTTCCAATTTTTGTTAATCGCACTCTATTTTTTGAATAAATTTTTATTCATAAAATAGGATGTGATTAACAGAAGAAAAATGGAATAAAAATAACACTGGTATGTGAGAATGATTGGATTTGTTGAAAAATATATTTAAAATGTGAGTATTGAATATTTGAATGTTGAATATTTGAATGTTGAAAATAAGAGTTGTAAATATTGAAAATTAGTGTGTGATGATGTAGGTAATGATGTATTTTATTTTTGGATTATTTGTAAAGATTTCCTATAAATAGATCTCTCATTTGTGAAGAAAATCACAATTGAGTAGAGAGAAAAATATTATAAAGTGTGTAGTTTGGTAAATTTTGAGAGTTTGAGATTTTTACTTTTTACCATAAATTTATACTTTTTCACAACACGTTATCAGCACGAAGCTCTAAAAGTCCTACATACTTTTCCAAGCTCCAAACAGAAGAAAAATGTAACAAAAATAATTATATTTATTTTACGGTTATTTATTTATTGTGTATTTATTTAATATACAATATAATGTTATTATTAGAAATAATAAAAATAAATTTTTCATAAACTTGTTATAAATCCTGGGAGGATGTTAAGACGACATCCCACACTCCCGGTAAGGGATACGACAAGTATAAAAGCCTATAAGGTTTTTAAACAAAATAAATTATGACACTCATTATAATATTATGATATGATATACATAATTATTTAAACATGTCTAATATTATATATATCATATTATTACCATAAAATTATACAAATACATACCTTTATTTTTTTTTGTACCCCAACGGTCATAAATGGTAAAAAACGACTAGTTTTTGCCCTATAAATATGATCTCACAAACACATTCCATCACTCCAACTTTCTCTTCTTCTCTAAAAATTATTCATCATCAAATTTTTCGAAGAAAAAAGAAGATGGCTTTCTCAAGGTTATTTTTAATTATTTTGGTTATCATACTCACGAGTCTTTTATTTATCGGAGAATATCCTCCTCGTGTGTTTTCTTTATTTTTACAAATGCTTTTACTTGTTGTTTATCCATTACTTTGTATTGCAATATTCATTAACTAATAAAATGCATCGTAATTTTTTTTTAGTACCACCATGTCAAATTTAACAAAGCTCGAATTTGTTGCGCTCGACATCACGGGAAAGAATTATATGCCATGAACTCTAGATGTAGAAATGCATCTTGAGTCATTGGGTCTAAGCGAGACCATTAAAGAAAATGGCATATGCACGTCACAAGAAAAGACAAGAGCCATGATATTTTTGCGTCGACATCTCGACGATGGATTGAAATGTGAATATCTGACTGAAAAAAATCCCATGGCTTTGTGGAAGGGATTAAAAGAAAGATTCGAACATATAAGAGAAGTTATACTTCCGACCGCCCGGGATGAATGGAATACATTGAGATTCCAAGACTTTAAAAAAGTCAGTGATTACAATTCGGCGATGTATAGAATAATCTCGCAATTAAAATTTTGTGGACATGAGGTCACAGAATCTGAGATGCTTGAAAAAACATTTTCCACGTTTCATGCATCAAATATTACTCTACAGCAACAATATAGAGTACGTGGATTCGCGAGATATTCTGAACTCATCGCCTGTCTTCTTGTGGCGGAAAAAAACAACGAGCTATTAATGAGAAATCATCAGTCCCGACCCACTGGATCAACAGCATTTCCATAAGTAAATGCTGTAAATAAAAATGAATTTAAACCTGGAAACCAAAATCAAATTCAAAGACAAGGTTTTGGTCGAGGTCGAGGTCGTGGACGCGGACGTGGACGTGGACGTGGAATTGGCCGTGGTCGTGGTCAAGGCCGTGGTTTTGAAAATAATCGAGATAGTTATTTTTATAACTCATCTCAAAAGAACGTCCCAAACCATCCACAGAAAAGGCATCATGAGAATACAAGTGTTAATGAGAAGCACTCAAAAAGATATGAAAGTTCTTGTTACAGATGTGGTACTCCAGGACATTGGTCCAAAGTTTGTCGAGCCCCTGAGCACCTTTGTAAACTTTATAAAGAATCATTAAAGGGGAAAGAAAAGGAGACCAACTTCACTGAACGCAGTGACCGTTTGAGTGATTCAACTCATTTTGATGCTGGTGATTTTATGAATGATTTCTCTGGAAATGATCAATATGTTGGTGGGATAGAAATGAACAATATTGATGCTGCGGATTTTCTCAACGATTTCTCTGAAAATGAACAATATAATGGTAGAATATAAATGTACAAAAATCTATTTTTCATGTATTCATAGAATAATGTTTTATTGTATAATTATGATTTGTGTTATATTTAAATATATATTGCAAGTAATTTATTTCATTGCATATTTTTTTGAAGTTCAAATATGGAAAATGCTATGAGCAAAGTTGAAGTTTGCATACCCGATAGTGGTACAACGCACACTATCCTCCGAGATAAAAGATATTTCTTGGAACTAAAACCAACAAAAACAACGGTGAATACAATATCAGGTCCTGTAGACTTGATTAAAGGATGTGGTAAAGCACAATTTTTGTTACCTAATGGTACAAAATTTTTGATCAATGATGCTTTATATTCACCACAATCGAAAAGAAATTTGTTGAGTTTTAATGATATATATTCCCATGGGTATGATACTCAAACAATGAATGAAGGGAATGAGAAATATATGTGTCTTATCACATATAAATCAGGAAAGAAATATGTGATTGAAAAACTACCAATGCTCCCTACTGGATTGCATTATACACATATAAGTCCCATTGAATCAAACATGGTAGTTGATAATTCTTCGATATTAACCAATTGGCATGATCGATTGGGACATCCTGGTTCAACAATGATGCGAAGAATTATAGAAAATACACATGGTCATCCACTGAAAGACCAGAAGATCTTTCAGAATAATAGGTTTCAATGTAAAGCATGTTCTCTTGGAAAACTTATTATAAGACCATCACCAGTCAAAATCCAAACTGAATCACCAATGTTTCTTGAACGTATTCAGGGTGATATTTGTGGACCAATCCATCCACCATGTGGACCATTCAGATACTTTATGGTATTGATTGATGCCTCCAGCAGATGGTCACATGTATGTTTATTATCATCTCGAAATGTTGCATTTGCAAGATTACTTGCTAAAATAATAAAATTGAGGAATCAATTTCCCGATTATACAATCAAGAAAATTAGACTTGATAATGCTGGTGAATTTACTTCCCAAACTTTCAATGATTATTGTATGTCTATGAGAATCATTGTTGAGCATCCTGTTGCTCATGTACATACACAGAATGGATTGGCTGAATCATTGATTAAACGTCTGCAAATGATTGCTAGACCAATGATTATGAAAACAAAGCTCCCTATTTCTATATGGGGACATGCAATTTTACACGCTGCTTCATTAATTCGCATCAGACCAAGTGCATATCATAAATACTCCCCATTGCAGCTTGCATTTGGTAAAGAACCAGACATTTCTCATATGAGAATTTTTGGATGTATGGTGTATGTGCCTATTGCACCACCGCAACGAAAGAAAATGGGACCTCAAAGAAAGGTTGGAATTTATATCGGTTATGATAGTCCATCAATCATTCGATATCTTGAACCTCAGACAGGCGACGTGTTCACAGCACGTTTTGCTGATTGTCATTTTAATGAGGAAATCTTCCCAATGTTAGGGGGAGAACAGAAACATACCGAAAAGGAAATTACATGGTATGTATCATCATTGTTACATCTGGATCCAAGAACAAAACAATGTGAAAAAGATGTACAACAAATTGTACACTTGCAAAGAATAGCAAATCAAATACCAGATGCATTTGCAGACACAAAAGGGGTAACTAAATCATATATACATGCTGCAAATGCCCCTGCTCGAATTGAAATTCCAAAGAAACAAATGGAAGATACTCATGATGTCATTAAACGCCTGAAGCGTGGAAGGCCAGTCGGTTCCAAGGATAAAAATCCTCGAAAAAGAAAATTCATAGAGAAACACGATGATCACAAAATAAAGAATGACGTTTCTGAAGAAACACATGAGGATCACAAAATAGAGAATGGTGTTCCTGAAGAAACACATGATGATGAAAATGTTCTGTCAGAACCACAAACTGACGAGAATCATGAAATCTCTATCAATTATATTAATACTGGAAAAATATGGAACCGAAAAGATATAGATGAAATTGATGATATATTTTCTTATAATGTGGCAATCGACATCATAAATGATAACGAAGATCATGAACCAAAATCTTTTGGTGAATGTAAAAATCGGCAGGATTGGATAAAATGGAAAGATGCCATCCAGGTTGAATTAAATTCGCTAAATAAACGTAATGTTTTTGGACCTATAGTCCTTACACCTGAAGGTGTAAAACCTGTTGGATACAAATGAGTTTTTATTCGAAAGCGAAATGAGAAAAATGAAATAGTAAGATATAAAGCTCGACTTGTTGCACAAGGTTTTTCTCAAAGGCCTGGAATTGATTATGAAGAAACGTATTCTCCTGTGATGGATGCAATTACGTTTCGGTATTTGATTAGCTTGGCGGTATCTGAAAATTTAGAAATGCGTCTTATGGATGTTGTTACAGCTTACTTATATGGATCACTTGATAGTAATATATATATGAAAATCCCTGAAGGATTTAAGATGCCTGAAGCACAAAGTTCAAAACCCAGGGAATGTTATTCTGTGAAATTACAAAGATCATTATATGGGTTAAAGCAATCAGGTCGAATGTGGTATAATCGACTAAGTGATCACTTGATGAAAAAGGGATATGTAAATAATTCAATATGCCCTTGTGTTTTCATTAAGAAAACAACATCCGGATGCGTAATTATTGCTGTATATGTTGATGATTTAAACATCATTGGAACGAATAAAGAAATTCAAGAAGTTGTGTCATACTTGAAGGAAGAATTTGAAATGAAGGATCTTGGAAAAACCAAGTATTGTCTGGGTTTACAAATTGAACAAAAAGAATGTGGAATGTTTGTTCACCAGACAAATTATACAGAAAAGATCCTTAAACGTTTTAATATGGATAAAGCAAATCCTTTAAGTACTCCAATGGTTGTTAGATCATTAAACATAGAAAAGGATCCATTCCGTCCATGTGAAGATGATGAAGATATTCTTGGTCCAGAAGTACCATATCTAAGTGCCATCGGTGCCCTTATGTACCTTACAAATTGTACAAGGCCTGATATATCTTTTGCCGTGAATCTGTTGGCAAGATTTAGCACATATCCAACAAAGAGACACTGGAACGGAATTAAACATATATTCCGTTATCTACGAGGAACGACAGACTTGGGACTTTTGTATTCAAAAGATGCTAATCCAAGTATAATTGGTTATGCTGATGCTGGATACTTATCTGATCCACACAAGGCACGTTCCCAAACTGGATATGTATTTACTCGTGGAGGCACTGCAATATCTTGGCGTTCTCAGAAACAAACGCTCGTAACAACTTCATCAAATCATGCCGAGATTATTGCACTACATGAAGCAAGTCGTGAATGTGTGTGGTTAAAATCAATGACCCAACATATCCAAATTTCATGCGGATTATCATCTGATGAGAAGCCTGTGATACTATATGAAGATAATGCTGCATGTGTTGCTCAAATGAAAGAAGGATACATAAAAAGCGACAGAACTAAACATATTCCTCCTAAGTTCTTCGCATTCACTAAGGAGCTAGAGAAGAATAAATATATTGATGTTCGTCACATTCAATCAAGTGAAAACTCATCAGATCTCTTCACAAAGGCACTTCCTACGTCAATATTCAGAAAGCACATATATAATATTGGGATGCGCAATCTACGAAATTTGTGAAGAATTGTTCGTGTCAACATGAGGGGGAGTTTACGTGACTGCACTCTTTTTCCCTTACTATGGTTTTTATCCCAATGGGTTTTTCCTAGTAAGGTTTTTAACGAGGCAGTATAAAAACACGTAATGAAGACAATCATTATGATCATCATCACAAGGGGGAGTGTTGAAAAATATATTTAAAATGTGAGTATTGAATATTTGAATGTTGAATATTTGAATGTTGAAAATAAGAGTTGTAAATATTGAAAATTAGTGTGTGATGATGTAGGTAATGATGTATTTTATTTTTGGATTATTTGTAAAGATTTCCTATAAATAGATCTCTCATTTGTGAAGAAAATCACAATTGAGTAGAGAGAAAAATATTATAAAGTGTGTAGTTTGGTAAATTTTGAGAGTTTGAGATTTTTACTTTTTACCATAAATTTTTACTTTTTCACAACAGGATTGCATGTTATTAAATTCTCATTTGTTGGCCTCAACTCCTTCATTTATAATAATAATAATAATATTAATAATAATAATACCCTCTCCATTTGTATCCAACCTCTATCTTGTTTAATCACACATAATAGAAAATTTTGGAACACAACACCACAAGATATTAGTTTTAATATGCGATCTCCTCGATGTCACGTCCCGAAATCGAGACGTGTCATCGATATTATTTAACAATTTAAAATCGCGAAACAACAATCCACGTAGTACGTAAAATAGCAAAAAGTCAATCTATTACACAACTCATGACTGTTTTAACAGTATAAAGCATAAATGCGAAAACGATAACGTAAAAAAAAATAAAACTAAAATTGATTCTTGAAACTTCATGTCTCGAACTTGATCACCAACCCCAAAACATGTGTTGTTCATCATCTTTCAACTAATCTTCGCCCTTATATGGGGAGGGAAGTAAGAGGGGTAAGTGTTTGAGGAAAACACTCAGCATATGGGAGTCAATCGTATACAAGAATATCGAAATATACATATAATATGAATTCAAAGGTAAAATATAGCAGAATATATGCAAGGACCTCGTATCGTATTATTGTAATCATATTTTAATTCTCGATAATTCATGAAATTGTCATATTATTAAGTGTATGAAGTATATAATTGAAAATTAAAGTGAGAAAATATGTGGTGATAATGAAAGATTATAGTAATAATTGATTTGTGTTTGAATGGCGTGCTGAGCCACAATAGAGAAGTGACACATGTTACGATTTTCAGCATAATTATCTGAGTATTAGATCAAATAAAATGAAACTAATTTCATTAGAAAGCTAATACATAGTACTAAAGCTTTCATGTTTTGAGTTTCGTCCAAATTAGTAAAACCCAGGATTTTGTATAACCGTGATAATATTTTTGGTAATTTAATTGTACTAGAATTATGCAATCTTGGATACGTATCTCATTATCCAGGATGTAAGATTTGCAAGTTTATCTAAGTTGTGTGGATAATTTTATTGTGTGCAGAATTATGGAGCTTGAAATTAAGATGATATTATTTGTATTGCAACTTGAAATTTGGAATGAATAAATCTATCACAATCCAAAAATTTGAATAAGGAATTTTGGATATAAGCATGTAAAATTGGAGATATAAATTAGAAATTCGGAAAAAAAATTATATCAGATAAAGATCTAATATGTGATATATATTGATATACCTGGATAAAGATTAAGCAAGAGGATAATTCCATCTAGGAATTTCGAAATTTTGGTATGCTTATTTGGGATTTTCGAAATTTTAGATTTAGGAAGAGTCTGCACGATAAAAAAATATACATGCATGGGAAAATTTAAAAGTTTTCCTACCAGGATTTTAGGAATAATCAAAAGTCTTATTTTTGGGAAAAAATTACCATTAAATTCGAATTACTAAAAGGAAATTTTTGGGATTTAAGAAAAACGATTTAATGGTACTGAAAAATAAAAGATCTACCGAATATTGGAAATTAGACACAAAATTCGAAATTTTGCAGGCTGGGACAAGGTATAAATTTCGAAATATCCAAGGGATGGATAGTTAGATTTCGAGATATTATCCAGGATCAGAGATAAATAATGATTGTTATCCTAGATTTAAGTTTGATTAAAAAAAATTCAAACGCAATGATAATACACGATCAGGATAGCAGTCAACTCCTATAAATAGGAGGGCCCTGTAACTCGAAAATCATACCTCAAAACTCATCAATATTTTCGAGTTTTCTCTCTAGTCTCCCTAGGAAATTTTCGAGACTTTGCTCTCGTGGTTCTGACGAGTATCGAAGCACTGCTGCAGTCCAAAGCCAAGGAAGGAATTCGAAATTCTAGTGCAAGAAAACCCTCCACTCTTTTCATGTTTTTTCTCTCAAGAATTAAGGTAAGTGGGCCTGTTTTAAATGTTGAATTTTCGAGTTGTGCATTTTCTTTTTTTTAAAAATTTCGGTCGAGTGCAAATTCATCTTCTACCCCATTCTGGTTACGATTGTTGTATGAGTTATGTGTTGGCATTGTGAAGATTGAACTTGATATGGGATGAAATCCCAACCATGATATGACCCTTACGCGGTGGGGATGTAACCGCTATATGGTCTCGCCCCCTTAGAGGAGTAAAAATTAGAGATTGATATTAGTAAATCATTGAAAGTAGATGAATCTCAGTGTCTGGTCGATGATATGCATGTGGTATGAGTCATGTTTTGCATGGTATATATTTCTAAAATTTGCATGTTGTTTTTGTTGTGCACGAATGGCCCCCACTTGCTGAGTATTTCCCAAAATACTCACCTCTTACTCTCCCCTCGGCAGATAAATTCGAAGAACAGGTTGAGGAAGAGGAAACAGAACAATTCTGGGGCTGGTGATTCTCAAGTTTAGTAGAAGTTGTGTTTATTTTCGAATTTTCGTCAATTTTTTTATTTGTAAATGTTTCCGCATTATTTTTCAGTTGTAAAAGACAATGTAATTTTGGGAATTTATGAAATAAACTGGTTTCGATTTATACTGTGCTATGAGGCTGATTGTTTTTCGATTGCGTGCTTGATGAACAACGCCGATGTTGATTAACCCCGGTCGCGGGGCGTGACATTTAAGTGGTATCAGAGCCGCCAGATTCATAATCCGGGTGGGAAAAAAATTTCGGTGGAATTTTTACTCGAGACCGATGCTATTCCCTCCGAAACGGCCCAACGAGCGATTTTCACACGTTGTGAGGTAGGGGTCGAAATCGCCAAATTCTTTCGTTTAGGCATCCGAAACCGCGTTTTTGTCTTTTAGGAAAGTGTTGTAAGCCCTATAACTTTTCGTAGGAAACTCCGAATTCGATTCCGTCAATTTTTCTATTATCCTTTCGACATATATTTCGAATCCATATGTCCATCTCAAAACTTTTCATTTTTGGAAAATTTTCGAAAAATATGATCCCGATACTTGTCATTTCTATCTTATGTATGATATTATGAGCATTTCATTTTTTTATTCAGGAAATGGCTCCATCAAATCCCCCGCAATTCTGCACTCGTGCCCAAGCTGCCATCCATATGAAGCAGCTTGCCCTTGATTATCAATTGCGCCTGATGAAGCGACTTAGAGCCAGACTAGGCGAGAGGAGACGAGAGATCGAGACCCTAGCCACAGAAAAGGAGGAGATACGGGTCCAGCTTAACAAGGTGATCTATCAGGGAGAGCTGGTGAGAGGAGATAACATGGATTTACGGGAGGTCATAGAGCAGAGCCAGTATAGAGAGGGAGGGTTACGAGAGGATATGGAGCGATATCGAAAGGAACTGGAGGAAGAAAAGCAGGATAATGCCATTAGTAAGAAAAGGCTGGAGGAAGCATGTCAGACCATGAGTAATCTTGCGGATGTGAGCCATCATCTGACCGAGCAGGTTGAGACTCTGAGGAGCCAAGTCAAGCAGAAGAAGCAGTACCATCTGCATTCCAGCCAGCTGCTGAGCGAGGCTGAGGAAGAGATACAGGACTTGAAGGCCCAAGTGACATAGCTCAGGGGGGAGAAGGATGATATGAATCTAGCCAGCCACTATGCGTTCCAAGAACCAATCCCGAGAGGACGATTTAAGATGTTGAATGTTGCCCTTCATTCAACCAATGAAAGCTTGAAAATAAGGCTCCAGGGGTTCGGGTTGTATCACCATCAAGTAGAGGATGAATTGGAAGCTTGCGCCTTAGCGTGTCGCGGGAAGTTTGAGCCGCCAGAAGACTATTTTCTTAACCTAGTTTCCTTAGTTTATTTAAATTCTAAATTAATTATTGATTTGTTATCTTTAAATATGCAATTTTCTATATTTAGGGTTTCGTTACCTATATTTAAGCTAGAATACCATGTAAACAATGGAACTTTTGTTCATTATTGATTTGATATCAAAATTGTGAGATTTTCTCTCAAATACACTTCGGTGTTTTCAAAATCGAACTTTCAAAGGTGGATTCTTTTGTCGTTCGTCTATCGATTTTCACGAGGGTTGCCAAGGACGGGTTCTTTGGAGGTTCTCTTGAACGCGATTGTTTCTATCGTTGATTAATTGTTGCTAGACCGCGTGATCTAGAGGCGATTATCACATCTATCAATTACTTGTTTCAAATATCGGGACAAATCAAAGATCTCGTGGGCGGGATCGCATCAAGTGGTATCAGAGCTCAGGTTTTTGATTCAAGTAAGCGTATCCGTTCAATTCCTCGTAGGATTTTCAATACTGATTTTCATGTAACGATTTCTACGTATTTGTTGAATCTAGGGAAAAAAAATTTCGCGATTACTGTTCATCCGCCGGATTTAATGTTCATCGTATCGGATTTACTGTTCATCAGCCATCGGATTTACTATTCACGATACTGTTCACACATGAAGTTACTGTTCATATTCGAATTACTGTTCATCGGAAGTGCTGTTGAAGCGATTTCACTGTTCACGATACTGTTCATCTCGATTCTACTATAGCGTCATACTGTTCACCTGGAGAAAAAATAAAAAAGGGGTACAATATGCTTGATAGTCAATTTCAGTCGTTGTTGGTAGAATTTGGGAAAATAATGGAGGAAGAATTTAAACATTTGCGTGAAAGGTATGGGCGAGTGGATGAGAGTGGAAGGATGAGTAAAGAGGAGAGAAGCATGGCGACACCAGCGAGGAGTTCAAAACGTGGATATCAAGGTACATCGCAATTCTCACATAATTATATTTCTGATATTCGATGTTCATGGTGTCTAGAGGTAGGACATGATTTTCATCACTGTCCGAATGAGGATGTGAAGATAGTGGATTCCACTTCCAACCTTGCCAAACTTGTGGATGATTTGAATATTGATACTCCAATTGTGTCTCATGCGAGTATTGAGTGTTGTGCTGTGGAGGGTGAGTTGTTAGATGATGTGCAAGTTGTTTCTTTTGCTCAACTGTCTACGAATGTAATATGTATTGATGAATCAATTTGTTATGAGTTGAGAGAAAGAGAAAATGGGATGGCCGAAAAAAAGAGTGATAAAAAAGGCGGGATGTCCATCGATGAACAAAAAGAGTTGTGTGAAAAAGAGGCCAAACAAACATAAAAAAAATTTTATGTATGGCCCGAAAGAGTGAGGATGAGCGACTCTTTATTTTGAATAAACCACTTCATGTACATCTGAGAAAAGTTGGTTTATTTTATTTTAATGAAATAGCCGGTTCGATCCCGAGCATTGTTAAACTCTACTTGAAGGATTGTGGAAAAGACATGAAATGTATTGATCTCCCTAGCTATCAAGAAAGACAAGATTTGAGGACAAATCTTTTTGAAGAAATGGAGTATGATATGAATCTAGCCAGCCACTATGCGTTCCAAGAACCAATTCCGAGAGGACGATTTAAGATGTTGAATGTTGCCCTTCATTCAACCAATGAAAGCTTGGAAATAAGGCTCGAGGGGTTCAAGTTGCATCACCATCAAGTAGAGGATGAATTTGAAGCTTGCGCCTTAGCGCGTTGCGGGAAGTTTGAGCCGCCAGAAGACTATTTTCTTAACCTAGTTTCCTTAGTTTAATTAAATTCTAAATTAATTATTGATTTGTTATCTTTAAATATGCAATTTTCTATATTTAGGGTTTCGTTACCTATATTTAAGCTAGAATACCATGTAAACAATGGAACTTTTGTTCATTATTGATTTGATATCAAAATTGTGAGATTTTCTCTCAAATACACTTCGGTGTTTTCAAAATCGAACTTTCAAAGGTCGATTCTTTTGTCGTTCGTCTATCGATTTTCACGAGGGTTGCCAAGGACGGGTTCTTTGGAGGTTCTCTTGAACGCGATTGTTTTTATCGTTGATTAATTGTTGCTAGACCGCGTGATCTAGAGGCGATTATCACATCTATCAATTACTTGTTTCAAAGATCGGGACAAATCAAAGATCTCGTGGGCGGGATCGCATCAATACACCTTTGTGTGTTTCTCAAATCAAACTTATCAAAGTTTAATACTTTGTGGCGTTTGTCGATTGTTCTTCAGTCGGATTGTCAAAGACGAGTTCTTTGAAGGTTCGCTTGAAATTCGATTGTTTATCTTTCGTTAATATTTGTTGCTAAATTCTTTGTAATTTAGAGGTGAATATTACACACTTGTTCAAAAAGATCGGGAAAACACAACCGTTTCTTTGTTTCATCGAATCGAGGGCGTGACTCTATTTTTTGAGCGCGTTTGCTTTCGTGGTTCGAAGAATCGCATCATGCATACTCGGGAAAAATACTCTCCGGAAAACAATGGGCACGGACCCCGTGTAGGGGTCCGGAGCAAGGTCCGTGTAGGCTCGGGAATTCTCCTTCTCGACTGTAATGGGCACGAACCCCGTGTACAGGTTCGTGTAGCCTCGGTCGTTTGAAAAGATGTTTGAATAATATTCCTTTGGTTCCCGAACTTACTCACATGCATCATGAACCCTTCGGCAATTTGCTCTTTGCACGTAAGCTCTCCTTGATTGCTCATAAGCCCATTCAATGCTTCTTTGAATTTCTTCAGACGTCTCCTCGTGATTGGTCTCTCTGGCAACTCCAACGGATCCCATGCTTTCCTTGGAGCTTGACCACCCGTGTTCGCATCATCCCAGCTCACGCAGGCGATAGAACTACTGCAAGAAGAAGAGCCAGAAGAAGAGCAGGAGGATGAAGAGCTCGTAGAGATAGAGGCGGATCCCATGGAGGCCATTGAAGATGGAGAGATAGTGGAGTAGAGCGTCTTAGTTGGCCATTCTTAGTAGTTTACTTTCCATTGTTGCTACGTTTTCTTTTTTTCTTTTTTAAAAAAATATTCAGTACAACTTTTGTTTCCTTTAGATTGGCCATGTTCCTTTTCCTACTTTGAGAAATCAATATGATTGTTATATTTGGTTCATTGATTTCAATTTATTTCAGCACAATCTATTGCATGAATTCTACTCGTACAACAAATTTTTAGAACTTACAATTGTAGGAAATAGCCGACAGACCCCCGAGACAAAACCGCAACCCGCGCTATGCTAATACCAACCGTGATAACGGAGAGGAGGATGGACCCCCGCCAGCAGTCAACCTGAGCCGAGCTGATCTCATGGACATAGCCACTATAGTAGCAACAACAATGCAAGGGTTGGGGAACCCGAACGCGAATCAAATTTCATTACGAGTCCCTCCGTAAGAACAGGTTCCGTCGTTTAGAGGGGACACCGATCCTAAAGTTGGCCAGAGTTGGCTAAAGAGTATCGAGACTCAGTTGAGGCTGTTGGAAGTTCCCGAGGCACTCAAAGTTGATGTGATTGGGCCTTTCCTTGAAGACAAAGCAGCCAAGTGGTGGGAAGCAGTCTCGCTAGCCATGACCGCTATGGGACCAGTCACATGGAAAAACTTCTGAGAAACATTCCTAAAGCAGTACTATCCGACGGAAGTCAGATTGCAGAAGTTGAGTGAGTTTGAAAATATCAGTCAAGCCCAGATATGTCAGTGGTGGAGTATACATCTCAATTTAATGCCCTAGGGTCTTATGCTCCGACAATTATGGCGAACGAAGTTTTGAAGCTGCACCGTTTCAAGAAGGGATTGAACAGCCGAATCCAGTCGGCCTTAGCAGTCTATCAGCCTGCCAACTTTGCAGATCTAATGGGGACAGCAATTCGAGCTGAAACCGACATCCGCCGAAGAGATGGAGAGAATGAGAACAAGCGTCCTCATACCGATCAGTCTTCTCAGAGTGGTCAGAAGTTCAAAAAGCCCAATCAATCAGGCGGACCTTCTTCTGGGCAACCCTCAGCAGCCAAATATCAAGGACCTAAGCCATGTTCGACATGCCATTTCAGGCACATCGGAGAGTGCCGAAAAGCCAGTGGCGTGTGCTTCGGATGTGGGAACCAGGGCACTAAATTGCGAATGTCCCACTGCCAACCAAGCAGCTCGGCCCAACAAGAGAACTGGGCCGAATGTGGGAGCTAACCCCAACAAACCAAAGGTGAACAAGCCTAACGCCAGGTCTTTGCCATGACTCAAGAAGAGGCCGACGACGCCAGCGAAGTCGTATCAGGTACCATCTTATTTAAAAAAGTACCTGTTTATACGTTGTTTGACTGTGGTGCTACACACTCTTTTGTGTCTAAGAGGTTTGCTAAGAAACTAGGACTTAAGCCCGATTCACTAGCTGAACCTTTTCGAATAGCCACACCTACAAGTAAGGCCATTGAAACTTATGATATTCATAGGGACTGTGAAATCAGTTATCGGTAATCAGACTTTCAGTGCAGACTTGATACAATTAGTTATGGCCGACTTCGACATCATTCTAGGAATTAATTGGTTAGCTAGGAATAATGCAATGGTGGACTGTAAAAGGGAAATGAGTCAAACTCCGAACCCCAAATCAGAAAGAGATCGTGTATCATGGTAAATCCAAGGAACGAAAATCACTAATTTCCACTTCCCAAGCATGGAAGGCCATGAAATCCGGATAAGACATCTACCTAGCAGTGATCAGGGAAGTGCAAGGAGAAGTCGAACTGAGGATATAAGATATCCCAGTAGTATGTGAGTTCCCGGATGTTTTTCCAGAAGAATTCCCAGGGACAGTCCCAGACCGCGAAGTTGAGTTCGAAATTAATTTAGTTCCTGGGGTAGCACCAATTTCTAAGGCACCCTACATGATGTCGCTAGCTGAAATCAAGGAGTTAAAAGAACAACTCCAAGAAGTGCTGGACAAAAAGCAAGTTCGACCAAGTGTGTCCCCATGGGGAGCTCCAGTACTCTTTGTAAAGAAGAAAGATCGGAGTATGAGATTGTGCATCGACTATAGAGAATTGAACAAGATCATTATCAAGAACAAGTACCCTCTCCTGAGGATAGAAGACCTATTTGATCAGCTTAAGGGAGCCACAGTCTTTTCTAAACTGGATCTGAGGACTAGATACCACCAACTGAAGGTCATGACTGAAGATATTCCCAAAACAACTTTTCGAACAAGATATGAGCATTATGAGTTCACGGTGATGCCTTTTGGACTGACCAATGCGCCTGCAGCTTTCATGGACCTAATGAACATAATATTCAAACCATTCCTGGACCGGTTCGTAGTGGTATTTATTGATGACATCCTCATTTGTTCTCCCAACGACAAAGATCATGAGGAGCTCCTCCGCCTTGCACTACAAACCTTGAGAGAGAAGGAGCTCTATGCTGAGTTCAAGAAAAATGTGAGTTCTGGCTAAAGAGCATATCCTTTTTAGGACATGTGATCTCTGAAGCAAGAGTATCGGTGGATCCCAAGAAAGTGGAAGCAATTACAGATTAGCTGAGACCTAAGAACGCCTTGGACATCAGGAGCTTTCTTGGACTTACATGTTATTACATGAATTTTGTCGAATGTTTTTCTTCAATAGCCATATCACTGACTAAGCTCACTCAGAAGAATTCCAAGTTCATCTGGACGAAGGTTGCGAGAAAAGTTTTCAGACATTGAAAGAAAAGCTCGCATCCACGCCTGTACTAGTCTTACCCACTGAAGATAAGGAGTTCACCATCTACACTGACGCATCTAACAAAGGTAGATGCGTACTCATGCAAGAAGGGAGGGTAATCGCCTACGCATCAATGCAGTTGAAACCACACAAGCGGAACTACTCTACGCATGACCTTGATCTAGCAGCAGTTGTCTTTGCTTTAAAAATTTGGAGGCATTATCTCTACGGTGCCAAGTGTGAAATTTTCACAGATCACCATAGCCTCAAGTACTTGTTCACCCAAAAAGTACTAAACATGAGGCAAAGACGGTGGATCGAACTACTGAAGGATTATGACTTGATTATAAGGTACCATCCAAGTAAAGCAAACAAGGTAGTCAAAAATCGATCAGACTGGTATTGAACCGGTCAAAACTGGTTAAATCGGTTCACTATTTTTTAAATTTTATTTTTTATTATATATATGATTATTTGAATTTTGAACTATCTTAAAATATTATTTTAATAGTATTAGAGATTATTTGATTTTTTAAACTTTGGAAAATATATTTATTATTATTATTTAAGATATTTAGAATTTAAAATATATTGTTTATTATAATATATTATTGTTTTATATAATATAATCGTCTTTTGGTCCGACTGTCTAGTTGAAGTGATTCAACCGATTGATTTGCTATTTTAAGGTGGACCGGTTCGATCACAGGTCCGATTATGAAAATTTTGATTTTTATAAATAAAAAATGAACTAAATTAAAATATTTTTTTCTTATAATTATACTACAAAAATTAATAATATTAGCCGATACTGGATAGGATTGGAGCCGGTTCCGAATCAAAACGAACCAGATTCTGATTCGGATCGGATTGGTTCAAATTCTCGATCAAGTTTTCTAAAAACTAATCCAATTCAATTACACTACAAAAAAAGTTTTCAGAGCAGTTTATTTGACCTGTAGGCACGGTTGTCCAGCACTCCTACAAATATTGCAACGGTTTGGAAAGCGCACTTGTTGCCACTGTCTCTAGGGCCAATTAAAGTGGAATAACCGAAATGTGCCGGATCAATTTTGAACCTGTTCAGGATCAAAATGATTTGTTAACCATGACTATGCGTTGTTGGTGTATCGTTTTTCGTGTCCGAAGGATAGCAGAGGTTTAAAAATTGTATTTTTTCATACAACTATAGTTTGGGCGCTGTATGATTTTAATCAAATAATAGAGTGCTTATCGATTTTTATCTTCAATGTATAATTTTTGGCTACAATTATTCCGTATTTTAAGCGCAGATAACTCTTATTGGAAATCTATTCGAACGATAAACTGGAAGTCGTCTTTCTTCAATCACCAAAATCAAGTCCACGATTGATTTCCTTGTTCCTCTTCTGGACTCACTAGAGTGCTAGAAAAAATTTCGCATCAACAGCATTTCAGGTGACGACCAGTAGTGCGGCAGCGGCATCTTGGTGGTGTGAGGTGGCCGAGACCTTTTCTTCAAGATGAAGGAGCCACCAATAGTTTATATGAGAGTGTGTGTCTAGATTTGATTATCAAATCTTGGTATGTTGTGATTTGCAACTTGTGTTATACTATTATGTCCAAACTTTATATTTAATAAAAATAAATTTACATGGATCTCCAAAATCATGTCTAAGATTTTATTTAGGTTCTTTGACCAATTAGGACGCCTACTAGTTATTGTTTGATTATGACACTCTAAACCAATGTGTTGGGGATCGATTTAGAGTTTAGAGAGAGAGGGGAAGAGGGGTTGAATAAACTCGTTCCTTTCTTGGACGTTTTTGCAAAGATGCAAGAATCATGTTAGAGATTATAGCTTATCTTATTCGAATGTATTTCCAGCAGATCACAATAACTTGCGTGGAAACGATCTGATGGTTTGAGGTGAAAACAATAAAACAGTAGACAGTAGACAATTGTTGTTTCTGGAAGTTCGAAGATTAAATCTTCTACGTCTCCTCTTCTTCTGTTTCCAGAAAGTATCACTAAAAGACTTTGATTTTTATAGTACAACTCTTGTACACACCCACTTCAGTAGGACTTACCCTTAGCTACTGAAACTCTTAGTTTCACAACATAATATAATGAATACAACAAGGTTCTGGAAAATACTCTTTTCAGATTACAAACTCTTCTCAATAAGATGTAATAAGGTGAATAGCTTGTGAAGAGATAAAGAAACAGCAGCACAAGACGATCTCAGAAGTTCAGATATCTGCTATAAAGAGTGTGCTGCTTTTCTGTATAATGAGCTTGAAGATAAATAGTAGTTCTTGATTGTTCAAAACAACGTTGGAATGATAGACAGAGAATGTGTTCCTTGTTAATAATAATCGTTGTTTTATATATTAGATTGATCCTTTAATATATAGAAACCTTGAATCCAACGTCTATAAATAAAACGACTTCTTTGACTTTGAGTGAATCGGCTTTATCACCGAAAAAGGGTCCTGCAGAAAGCTTCAGAGTAATCAATATTTGTTTTATACCAAAACTAGTAAGGCGTGTTAAATGTATTCGTACAACATTAAATGGTGCAATTAATACTAGTAGTATGTAAGGTAACGGTAATATTAAGACTTGTAACAATCAAACGAAAGACGTTAAGTTCTGCTTTGGCTATGTTCTGCTTCTGCTTTTTCTAACTGTTAAGTTTAGCTAAGAAATACTCGATAAGTACTGCTTCTGTTTTAGCGATACGAGTGCTTCTGCTATTTATATTTTCCTATGTTTTTACTATCACTACCTACTGGTTTTAACTCTCATCACCACAATTAAAGTAAGTCTAACACAATGAGTCAAAACTCCTACTGGGTTTTTGCATAACTAGGACTCATGTAAATTATTATTTAAATAGGATGCTCCAAGCGAATAAATCAAATAATTCATGATCATGATTTTATCACAATCTCGATCAACGATCAGATATCATCGACATTGTAACGCTCTAAATTCGACGACTATCTCAACTGTACGAAGACGAGTCTTTCCAGTGTGATTATATTATCCCTCACACGCACCATAAAAAACTTTCCCAGGAGGTCACCTATAACAGAATTGTCTCAACTCAAGCATGCTTAACTTTGGAGTTCTTATGTGATAAACTCCCGAAAAGAAGATGTACCTTTTTGATATGAATAGTGCCTATCAAATCAAATCTTTTAAGTACTCCTCAACTGTACAGTCTCATACCTGAACAGTTTTGGAATCTCTCTCGTTCCGATATGAGATCGATTCATTAATGTTCCTTTTGCCTAGAAGCCTGTCAAGAACCGCTCATTGTCTGTGCAACCTCATGGCACCAGCGATCACTCCCTGGCCTATTCGTACTCGGGCGTCACATACCCACCAGCTTCCACTTAGTTCGTCCCCGAACCACATACCGTACTAAGAGAGGCCAGCTCTGATACCAACTGTAACACCCCATATTTCGACGACTGTCTCCATTCTACCAAGCCGAGTCTTTCCACCGTGTTTATGTCATTACTCACACACACACTAAGAATCTTCCCTCGGGGTCATATATCCCAAAATTATCTCAAGTCAAGCACACTTAACTTTGGAGTTCTTATATGATGAACTCTCGAAAAGAAGATGCAACTTCTTGAAATAAGTAGTACCTATCAAATCTTTTAAGTATTTCTCAACTGCACAGTCTCATACCTGAACCTCAACTGCACAGTCTCATCCTGAACAGTTTTTGAATCCATCTAATTCCGGTGTGGATCGGTTCATTCATGTTCCCTCCACTTAGAAGTCTGCCAGGAGCCGCTCATTGTCTGTGCAATCTCATGACTCCAGCTATCACCCCCCGCCCTCTTCGGTCCTGGGCATCACATGCCACTAGCTTCCGCTTGGTTCATCCCCGAACCTTACCGTACTAAGAGAGGTCGGCTTTGATACCAAGTGTAACGTCTCAGATTTGATGACTGTCTCCACTGTACCAAGATGAGTCTTTCCAGCATGCTTATATTCTCATACTCAGGCGATCTTTCTTGCATTTGCTCCATCAGATGCGTAAGCTTAGCAATTTTGGAACATCTTCACAAAACTCGGCCAGTTGCACTCTTCGCACAATTTTAGCAGTCATACTAAATCTCAAAACTTTCAAATATGTTTCTTAAAAAAATCAAATATGAAATCCCCTTATAACCTGTTTTACAAACCAAATGTTTAACTCAATTCAACACATTGAAATTGATTATCTCGATGGGAATACATAAATCAATGCTTGTGTGACCCTCAATTTTTTGCCTCTCATTCTGATATAGATCGGTATTCATTTTCATGTTTCCAAGTAATTGGTGGGGTTTTCTTATTTCAGGTATTAACCACCTAGATCGTGGACCATATACCGTCCTAGAATCTTTTGCTCTGGGCGTCACACTTTGGTTGTTACAATAGATTACAAATACTCACTTTAGTTAAGACTAATACAATGCCTACACTAAAACTCCTCGTACATTTCTCAACAACAAAAGCGATCGAGCTGCTATTAGAACTCTAAGTCCAAACTTCTCGAGATCTTGATGATGCAGATTATGAAAAACTTCAGTTGTCTCTTAGGTATTGAGTCAAGCTTTAAATAGTTGAGCTCTACCAATGTTAACTTTTTCTTCAACGTTCAACTTGTACAAGTAGCCGACAAAAAAATTCTGACTTTTGACTAATATCCCTTCATGGTATTTTACAATTGATGCTTATTAGCATGTATTCATATATAGCAAATAAATCGTCTCTAAAAAGTTTATTCATGAGAGAAAAAACACACACGTCTTTTTTTTAGAAGACATACTTGAACAACTTGAGAAATAGCTAATGTGCATTGATTTGTCAAATGATTTTCCGATTAGTCTAGATATTTGTAGGAAAAATTACTTGATGCACATGCATACTTGCTAGAGACCAGTATGTAGTTTGATCTTTATTGAGCAGTCCAGCTTGAGTCTTGACGAAGGTTGAGCTTACATAAAGTTATGCAACCTAACGGTAGAATATATAGCTGGAAGATTACTATGCAGTCCAACTAGAGACTTTAGGCGATTCGGCTTGAGTTTAAGACATCCAGCTTGAAACCTGTCAATACATTAAACAGCGGCTGTATTCAAAAATACCTTGATGTCGTTTGTTATCATCAAAACTTAGGGATTTCAATCTAACATTAATCATAAATAGTTCTAACATTCTATGATGTGTACATATCACAAGCAAGAGAAGGAATATCTGAACTCAAGAATTATGACTAAAATTTGTGTTCCAAGTGAAACACTTTTTCCCCATGAATTGTGTCACATGATATTAAAAGATGATATTAATTTTAGCGTTTCGCTAAATTATTTAGCTCAAACTACAAAGTTTTAAAAATAACAAGTATAAGTTAATTAAAAAACCATTAAAATTAATACTCGATATTCCAAATTTGTATTACTGCGTCATATTATCCAAACTATATGCATACATACATGTAATAAGCACGCACATACTTGTGTTGGTGTGTATATAATGTTTTCTAGACACATTATTGATTTGAGAGGGGAATGAAGTAAACTAAAGCATTTAAAGATCTAAATTCATAGAACACAATACATGAAAATTATTATGGAAGAGTTGACATACATCAAGCTTTATTTACGACAGTACATGAAAATAATTTATGGAAGAGTTGACATTCATCAAGCTTTATTTATGACAAAAGAGAAAAACTAATGAAAAATCAATTTTAAAACGGGATAAGAAGAATTCTATAAATATCGACTCACAGTCAACATGTCATCAGCCAAGGCGACCACCATGGAACTCAAATTTTAGGTCGAAACCCAATTTTAACAATTTATTTTCCGAACTCAAATAAAAAAAAAAAAACTAAAAGGGTGCATCTGGTAGAATTGATTTGAAATACATAGATTTCGATTATATTTTTATTGTTAATAATAAAAAAATAGATGAAATCTTAAACAAATACATTACTTACACAAAGTAGAATGAATTTCAAATGGCTTCAAACTTGAAATAAATCCTGATTTACACGAAATACTCTACAAACATGGAAGAGTGAATTTGAAGTTTATTTTTTTGCTACTCGATAACTACAAAAACACACTTGAATATAATTGAAATCCATGAATCCAAATACAACGGAAAATGTAATTTTTACCTATTTCATGACTACACTAAACAACATTCTTAAAATATATATCTAATATGTATCATTGTCACGTATTGGCTTAAAAACACATATTTAATACATTTCTCATAGTTTCTCAAATGTTGAAACACAAATATACATTATTATTTTTTCCTAAAATTAATTACTATATTCTTTTTATTTTAATTGTTGTAAAACTTTTTTTTAAGTTGATGTATCATTATCTATAAAAATATTATTGTTTATATATTCTCTTATCTGTGAATTTATTCTATTATGATTTATATGAATTCATTCTAAAATAGAATTAGCTTGAAAAAGTATGAATTTATCCTAGTGTAATCGATTTTTTTAAAAAAGATAATGCAATTGATTTTTGTATTAGATCATATGTATTTTTTAAAAAAACAGAAAATAAATTAAAAGAAGAATATAAAATTAAAATTAAAAAATTAAACTTCGATTAAGAAAATTTTGCCTCCAAAAGTACTTTTTATCTAAATGAAATTTCATTTTGCATCAAATTTTTAAGTATATATTTGTATTTATTACAATAAAAAAGACAACCTATAAAAATATTTTATTGAAAAATTATTAATGCCAACAAAATGTCATTTTAAATAAGTTATTTTAATTACAAAATTATTCTTTTATTAAATATTTGTTCAATATAAAAAATTATGAATTTTACGTAAAGTAGATTCAACATTTTATGTGCATACTAATATTGCGAAGATAATGTTAAAAATTATGAAAAAAACATTCAAGATAAGCATTTGGTTCGCTAAGAAACATTCGAACTTTCATAAACAATTCTCTTTGTTATTTATTTTCAGCACTTCATTTACTGTATCTATCTATTGAATCTGAACTTCCGATTTTGATAAGCCTTTGGTTAACTGAGTTCAATTGGACTGCTTCAGCACATTTATCTGATAAAGTTGTGTGTTGCACTCAAAAGTTCGATTTTAATCTTGAATGCTAACAAAAGTTGAGGTTCTCAAAGTATATAGAAGAAAAATTTGTAAAGTGTTTGTTCATCCCCTCTTTAAATATGTTCACAAATCTTAACATTATTGTCAAGTTTTAATATAAGAGACAGATTGAAATACGATTAATAAAAAGTGGAGTGTAAATAACTTTATTTTTATTTTAGCAATATATTTTTTAAAACGTATTTACTCCAGCCAGTTATTTGTTTGACATAAATAATTGTAATTTATGTGATGTTTACAAGCTCGAGTTTGGATATCCGAGCTCAAGAATTATGGCTAAAATTTTGCTTGAAATTATCTATGAATTGAGAGACATGAAAGACGTTATTGATTCTAATGTTTTGCTAAATTATTTAGCTCGAATTATATAGAGTTGCAAAAATAATGGGTACAAGTTACTCCACCTCCGTCTCCACCTCCTCCACCATTCCGTTGCATACCATTCCCTCCAAATATACCTAGACCATTTCCTCTGCCTCCAATATTCTGCCCATCACCGCCACCACCTCCACGTCGTTAAACCTCTTCGGATCATCTTCAAGTTCTAATCCACATGATACTCGAAAAACGCTAAGCAATAAGACTTCCCACGTCCTGGATTATCCAAAGAAACCGGATAAATAAATATTCAAGCATCATCTATCTTGAATAAGCTTCATATTTTACAAGCCATGATTTGTATATTTCAAATTTACATACTGATCTAGGCTTGATATCACATGTATGTATTTCACAAATAATTAAATAAAACTAAGATCATGGGGATTAATTAATGATTACAGCTTATTTTATGCATATTGATTTATTATATTCTATTTATGTTTATGTCGTGATATTGCATGCATTGCTGTGGAATATATCTCATTTCATTAACTCTTGATATCATATATACTATAACTAGTAAAAATAGTATATCACATGTGAGCTTTACTTATTAAAATAACTTAATTAAATAATTTAAATGACACTTAAAATTTTCATCTCTCCATCTAAATCACCATTAAAATAATACAACTATCTATTTTGCACTATAACTCTATTAGAATACTTGTAATTTCATCAAACAATGCAAAATAAATCTCAAAAAATTTAAATTGTTGCTTTTGGTTCGGAAATATAGTATTTATTTTGAGCAAGAAAATATAGTATTGAACTTTAACAAAATTTCAACTTTTGTGCATCTTTAGTCTCTACTAAGCTAGTGAGATGAAATGTAAAAATATATTTAATTATGAGTTGTAAAAACACAAACATATTTAGACTAAAAATGCAATTTTTACTTATGTCAAAAATATATTAAATTTTTAATTCTCATAAAAATATATAGATATTAGTTTTTTTTTTTTTTTTGTCGAAATACTAAGACAAATTATGGAGGACTAATCTTCTATCAATGATATCAAATGTAAGGTGCAACCAATTTTTTTGTTTTGTTTTAGTGAAAACTGTATTTTTAACAAATATGCATGGATGTACATATTTTGAATTTTTTGAAAATTATTATCGTTGTATACATATATGTTAATGTACGTATCATCGCGTTTTATCAACAATGTGAAAATGACACAAGACAAGCTAAACATTACACATCACTTGAATTTAAATTAAGTTTGATCTTGACATAGTCTTTTCATTTTCTTTAACTTTAAAAATAAAAGATACAAAATTAGTCACCTGCCTAGGTATCGATATTGATTTTTTACCCGACAATTACTTTGGACCCAAAATGGGCCGGACTAAAATGTTTTTAGCCCAATCTTTTCACAGACCCAATTAGTTTGTACCCCACAACGACTCTTGGACCTTGGTGGACCCTTTGTGAAATGACGAAAATGTACATGTATAAAACCTTATTTCCCAGAAAAGCCTCGCCATTTGTTTTGCTATCTATATTCATATTCGGCATAGGATTCAAACCCGTTCGAGGCTAACCAAATCCCTTCAGAAATCAGATCCATATTCAAATTTTCGCCTCCGAGCCCTCGGAAACTTTGTTCCCTCCACTTGCTGCAAATTTCCGAAGGTATGTTTGAATCCCCCAGCTGTTTTAGGCTTTATTTTTCGAAATTGGTTTATATGCATTGCGTTATCTGTTGTTTTTTTATAATCCTTTGTTTGTTTTAGATATATCCTTTGACTGGTGTTTCCGAACAATAATTGGGGATCTGGAAATTCTAGATCTGATTTTTCAATCGTCATGTTTATTTGGTATTTGATCAGAAGTTTGACTTCTTTGTGTTTGTTAGTTTCGGATGAAATGAGTTCGTTTTGGATTTAGTTTGGATTTAGCTTTATTTATGCTTGTTATCAGTGGAAAAATGTTAAAAGATGATGGAATAATAGTTAATTTGAGCTGTGGTGTTGTTTTGGGTATTTGGTTGGATGCTAAAAGATGAAGATAATAGAAGATTTGGATTTAAGTTTAAGATTTCTATTAGAGGGGTTTTGTTGTTTGTACCTGAGCAGAGTAATCCCGTGCAAACATTTATCTTAGAAGTAGAGTTTTGACGCAAAGGAAGTTTTGCATTAGTATTGTGCATTTATCTTAGAAGTAGAGTCTTGAAATGGCAAAATATTAATAAGATTTCTTTATTATGCATTTTCCCATCTTGGTTTCATCCTGTCACCAGATTGGGCATATGGATAATCTATGTCAGATGTTTCTAAATTTGTGGTGGTACCTTTGAAACTACACTTAATGTTCCTGGTTGGATTATTGTGTTGTTCTTCATAGGGTTTTTACATTGATAATCCATGGAGGGGGTTGGAGGTGATGGTCCCTCAACAGCAGCAGCAGCACTGAACCAACGGAGGCTTGAACTTTCAAAGCTTTTTCAATACTTCTTGGATAAATCTACTCCACATACTTCTTATCGGTGGATTGGAACCTTTGTTTTAGTGTTGATTTATGCTCTGCGAGTTTACTATGTTCAAGGGTTCTACATTGTTACGTATGGCCTGGGGATCTACATTCTGAATTTGGTCATCGGGTTTCTGTCACCTCTTGTTGACCCAGAGCTGGAATCATCAGATGGACCTGTGCTGCCAACAAAGGGTTCAGACGAATTTAAGCCTTTCATTCGGCGTCTCCCAGAGTTCAAATTTTGGTAATTATTTAGTTTTGTGACAGTGTTGTTCATTAACATATTTCCAGAGGTGTGTGCAACCTTTTAGCTGTCCTAAATCAATTTATTGAATCTCTCAAAAAAAACAAAAATCATTGTATTCAAGCATTTTTCAACTTTTTTGCTCTTATTGATTGTAGTGCTCCCCACGATCTTTTATCTAGTTGTTTGGTATTGAATCGCCTAGGTATAGGCTATCTGTGAAGGGAATGGGATACAGAACTTTTATTGAAATTTTTCCCATGTTAATTGTTGGTGATAGTTAGTGCACTTGACATTTTTAGTACTAGGATAAAAATTCCTTTGGAGGATTTAAGAGCAGTAAGCTTATTGTAATTGAGCAACACTTGAGATTTTAAACAACACAATGCAGGATTTTGAATTTTATTTTTTGGTTTTAAAGTTGCTGGTTCTGACATTTTCGCAGCGTGCTTCTCTGTTGGAGGATGTTCAATATTTGATCGGAGCTTTAT
Source organism: Primulina tabacum (assembly GCF_025594145.1). NCBI lineage: Eukaryota > Viridiplantae > Streptophyta > Magnoliopsida > Lamiales > Gesneriaceae > Primulina > Primulina tabacum. The sequence goes on from NC_134554.1 coordinate 16,112,789, forward strand.
TAATAAATACTGTTTTCATCACATTTTCTATGTATAAATTATTACCCGTCAATCTTTTCTTGTACATCTATTTGTTGCACCGCAAAAGAGGGATTGATTCACAGTTTTTACTTTTTGCTTGCAAGATGGCAAATTCCTGTTTCATGTAATGATATTTTAAATTTGTACGACATTGTGTGTATCGATTAAAATGGGGAATGCCATTCAAATCTATATTAGGATTTTTTTATGTTGATCATGATTTTTTCCTGTGTTTCCAGGTATGCCATTACCAAAGCCTTCTGTATAGCCTTCGTCATGACCTTCTTTTCCATGTTTGATGTTCCAGTATTTTGGCCAATATTGTTGTGCTACTGGCTTGTTCTTTTTGTTCTAACAATGAAGCGTCAAATCTTGCATATGATCAAGTACAAGTATATGCCATTTAACATTGGAAAGCAGGTGAGCTGAAGAAAATAATTGCTGCGTCTTTTCACTACCTTTGTTATAACAAAAATATAACACCTTTCTATGTCTTATTTATAGTTTGATTGTATTTTTGACTCTCATCTTGATGAGTTGGTCGGAGTTTTCATTAGTGGTACTGTTTCACTGTGTTTTTCTTGTTTTTAAACAGACATACGGTGGGAAAAAACATGCTACTGGCCCCAGCAGCTCCCGAGCAGACTGAAGCTCTTCAGTTTTATGGTTTGATGAAATTAAAAAGAAAATGGAGCGGAGAAGTGAATGAAAATGGAAACGAAAACAAGAAAAGACACAATGGGTTGGTTTCGTGTATCTGTAGTTGATGGGTTTGTAATTACACTAAACACATGAATGTGGAATTATCAGCAGTTTAGCTATCTGCCGTTATGTTTGATTGCTGCAGCTAATTGATAATGGTGCTGGAAAAAGAAGTGAAATTTGATACTGTTTCGGTCACACTGCATAGAAGATTTCAGTAGGGCTAAGATTAGCGTTTTCTCGTATGATACATGGATGCCTACAGTGTAAATCACGTCTTGAATTTTCTAATTATGGTGTAAACCTTGTGTTTCTGATTCGGAGTTGAATTGGGTGAGTTGGACCCATTAAAAGTAATTTATCTTAGCAGGAGACTCGGGCTTTAGAGGGAAAAAAAATTCCTTTTACCGCTCAAACCATATATTTGGCACATTTATGAAAACATATTATTTAGACCGCTATGTACTCTAAAATATTTAAATGGAAGCCCAAAAGCCATTATTTGGAAAGAAAAAAAAACCACCTTTTTCTCTGCGTATTTCTCTGGCTATTATTGCGTTAATCATATGAATAAAAATTGGAGAATAACATAAAGTTGATATCCGTATTTCATTTTGTGTTATTTACATCGATTTATATGTAAAATATGTGTCAAAGTTATTTATAAATAAAATATAAATAACAAAAAATAGAGTGTAAGTATCAATTTCTTAAACACTAAATAATATTGGCCAAACAGTGACTATGAAGAAGAATTATTAATTAAAAATGTTGTGGAAGCTGAAGTTTAGGCACCATCTAACTACACAACCGATAAAATACAGATGAGATAAATTACAGATGAAGCTTCCAGTAAGTAGGAAATAAGACAAGACAAAACAAAACAAAACAAAAAATCGAATTTCAGCGTGAAGGAGCTGAAAAGGAGACACCTTCCAAGACGAGTTACAAATGCAAATAAAAGAGTTTGTATCTCACCTCGAATATTTTCCAGAACTTGTTCCTCCGGAATGTATGTTATTTCAATGTTTTTGCCAATCTTTTTCTCCCATAAAGAGACTAGATCATTGAGAGAAATTGCATTGGAATGAGGTCTAATGTAGAGGATCTTGTTCAAAGTTCTTGGATCATCCACAGTTGTGATGGTATAAGTGGCTATATCTTCTTTATTATTTACAGCTACATAAAAAGAACACAAAAATCTAAATAATTTCGTCCATTCAACTTTACACAATATCGTGGAATCATTATCAAAATGTAGATTGTACAGTTTTTCTTCCTTTCAGTTTCTAAACACATGCTTGATGTATTCTGACACATATTCGAGCCGTATCTGATATTAGATGAACTTAGTTTATATACCAAGGGCATAAGAAATTCAAGTCCATCTTTGATTTGCAAAAACAAATTGCTAGAAAAATCCATCATAATTGCTACTAACAACCATTTCTCACGTTCTTTGTCCCTTGGTGCATTTGTGGTGTCTATCTGCGCCAGTGTTATAGGAAATATACCAGCAAAGAAATTGCTTGAGACTTAGGTAAAAGGGATTCCTCCCACCCCAACAAAACAGCGAAACCGACCCTTTTGTTTCAAACGTTGATCTTGCTGGCTCAATGGCATGGACACGATCAACATCTGTTCCAAAATTCGGAAGGAAAGAATCGCTGGAGGTATCAAATATTTTTAAACCACCCCATCACACACACACACATAATTTAACCCTGTTTTTTGGAGGAAGTTGATTAAAAGTAAACCTTAACATTGCCAGCCTCCTTAATCACGGCAACAATCTTTTCTTGATCGGGTAACTGAGCATATCCGACGGTTGATATCACGTTGTCCACTTTCCTTATTGCCACAAACAAGCTCTCATGATCATACAAATCTCCCTACATCACATCAAAGTATCAAAACAACAGAAAAATGATAGCTAGTACGTTTTGAAATTTTCATTTACCTATGGTAAGTCATGTTTCAATAACTCTAATCCCATCTAAATTAAATAATTACCAAGTAGAATTTCACTCGCCAAAGGTAACATAAACATTTTGAGTTATGTTTGTAAATTTAGAATGAAAGTATATTTTTAAAATTTGAAGTAATGCGTACTTACATCATTACATATGCATTATGAACGAAAGAAATAGCACCACTTGAGATCACCAAAAGAATCCCACAAAATCAGCTCAATTTTTCGGTCCAAAATCCAATAAGAAGCAATTGTTTTGATTTATCTCTACATTTTTCCAAATAATTGAAGCATCAGCCAATTAATAATTGTTCAGAAAACATGCATCCATAAATCGAAAGAGATGGTGCCCATTTAACATATCATAATAAAACTCATCTAACCTATAATCACTCAATAATCTGATTCCAAACTTCAGTAGAAGATTAAATATGAAAATTGCACTCACAAGGACGAAGGTGACGCCAAATTTCTTGAAGCTTCGAATGAAGTCGGATTTTTGAGGAGCTGGAGCAGATAGAGTGGAGTCTCTAACTAAAATGAAAGTGGGGTGGCCGGCTTTAGCAGCGGCTTCCACGATGAATTTCCCGATGTATCAATCCCTCTGTTTGATGTATAAGCGATAGCTTGAGCTAGATGGTTGAGTTAGTTTTTGGTTAGCATGACAGTTGTGTGGCAGTTAGTCTACTTAAGAAATGGACTTCAGAAGAAACAATTTGATTTTTCATTTTCTCCTCCTTTTGTATAATAAAGTTCTCCTTGAGACTTTTTCTTCGATCAATTAATTATCTCCATCAATGGAGATTTGTGATTATTTGGATTGAATCTTAACATGGTATCTGATACATTACAGTTTTTGAAACAATTCTTTACCTACATTTCAAACCACTTCCACAAAAATGTTGAAATCATTCGCACCTACAATGCCACTGATTTTTTCTACACTGAATCTCGTTATCATATTTTGCTTCCATGGGCATTATTCATCAAAGTTTGAGATGATTTTATTTTCATTGCTTAATTGAGCATTTCTAATACTTCAAGTGAAGGAAGTTCGAGAGGATAGGTAACTGAAACTCATAGAGTTTAAGGGAGAAACGATGAGTTCGTAACATGGGAAAAATTACAAGTTGAGCTCCTTTCTCAAGAAAGTAAGCTAGTTTGTCTTGCATTTATTTTAAATAATGCTTTCTTCCTTGTCTGTATGGTTATGTTGGACCGAGTACTGCTTACTAAATTTTATGGTTGATAGTGAGAGTGCTCCTCAAATAATTTAAATTCCATAACAATTCAATTACAGTATTTTGATCATTATAACACATAAACGATAAGATAACAACCTAAAATACCAACAATTGCTTCGAACTCATAAATTGTGGGAAATGGTAATCTAGCACATGATCTCAACTTGGAGTAGCCAATAAAATGGGCGCAACTCAAATCTTTTGAACCGTAAAATAGCTCAAGTTCCAGAGTATCACAGATAGGAGAAAGAATGAATTTGTTATTCTCCTCTTGGGAGTAAAAATGTATATATCACATTGAGTCTTGGTTTGCTTTCTACTGGGAGTATTTAACCTCCGTAAACCTCCGTAACTAACTAACTAACTTGAAAAATGATTGCTTCCGAATTATGCAATGTTAACTCTAATAGCCTCCCCTCAAGATGTACTGTAAATATTTTGTACAGACATCTTGGACATGAGTTGTGATAGAGTGGATAGCGGAAGTGGTTTAGTAAACATCTCAGCAAGCTGGAGATGTGAACGGACGGGTAAAAGCTTGATAGACCCATCTTTGATTTTGTCTCGAATGAAATGACAATCAATCTCGATATGTTTAGTACGTTCGTGGAACATAGGATTGTTGGCAAGGTGAATGGCTGATTGATTGTCACAAAAGATGGTAGCTGGTGTTGAAAGAGAGATCTGTAGATCCTTGAGTAGTTGAGTGATCTAAATGACTTCACTGGTCGTAGTCGCCAACGCCCTGTACTCGGCTTCAGTGGATGATCTGGAAATCATGATTTGCTTTTTAGTTTTCCATGAGATGAGTGCATCTCCAAGAAATAAACAAAAACCTGTGGTCGATTTTCTGGTGCCAGGACAATTGGCCCAATCTGCATCTGAAAAAGCTCGCAATTGGATAGGAGACGTGGCTGGAAAGAAAATCCCTTGACCCGGATTAGCTTTGAGATACCTTAGAAGTTGGTGTACAGCATGTAATGAGTAGTTCGTGGCTTGGAAACATATTGACTAAGTTTGTGGACCGCAAACATAATGTCCGGTCTGGACAAAGTCAGATAAAGAAGACGTCCAATGAGACATCTATATTGTGTGATGTCGGTAAGTAGATCACCCTCAACAGAAGTGAGACGCACTTGTGGTGTCATGGGGACCTTGGCCGGTTTACAAGATAGTAAACCAGTGTCTTCAAGTAGTTGAAGTTTGTAATGGCGTTGAGATAAGTAAATGCCCTTGGAGGATCTAGCTATTTCAAGTCCAATGAAGTACTTAAGATCACCTAAATCTTTAAGTTTGAACGTTCTTTGAAGATCAGACTTGAGTCCTTGAATGAGAGTAAGTGAAGATCCTGCGATGATGATGTCATCAACATATACAAGTAGAGCTAAAAAGGAGTGAGCTGATCCTCTGGTAAACAAGGTGTGATCCGATGGAGATTGCTTGAAACCTGAATCCAGTAAGGCTTGAGAGAACTTTGTGTACCACTGTCTAGACGCTTGTCGTAGACCATATATGGATTTGTGGAGTTGACAGACAAGTTTTGGAGTTGTTGTATGTTGCTGGACAGGGGGGTGATAACCAAGAGGAAGGTCCATGTAAACTTCTTCCGATAGATCACCATTTAGGAATGCATTGTTGACATCTAGTTGAGCGAGAATCCAATTTTGACTAGCTGCCATTGCAAGGAAGACTTTGACAGTGGCTAGTTTGGCAACAGGAGAGAAAGTCTCAAAGAAGTCTACCCCTTCTTGTTGAGTGTAGCCCTTAGCAACTAGCCTGGCCTTGTGCCTGTCAACTGTACCATCGGATCTGTACTTGATCTTGTATACCCAACGACAACCAATCGACTGTTTGTTTGGGGGAAGTGGAACCACAGACCATGTATTATTTGCGTGCATTGCATCAAGTTCATCCTTCATTGCTGCGCGCCAAGAATAAAGTTTGACAGCTTGATGATAGAATTGAGGCTCAAATTGAGATGAAATATTGAGCACAAGATTTTTATAGGAATGAGAGAGTGAATCATATGATATGGAGTGAGTTAAGGGATAAGTAGTTGCTGATGAAGGTGGAGAATGGTATTTCAACATATGACAATGATACTCTCTTAGATATGAAGGTGGACGAGATACCCTTGAGGAGGTACGAGTGTCAGCCATAGGTAATGGAGTAGGAGATGGGAGTGCAGAAGCATCAATTGTATCTTGGGCCATAGTATCACTCTGCAAATTTTGTTGGATGCTGTTGTCAGAAGGTTGATGCATGGTTGCGGCCTGTGTATTGATGGGATCACGTGGCCTCAGATTATTGTGTAGATTATAGGTATGACAGGACTGTCCAAAGGGACTTGTGTGTCAACCGGAGCCGGGTTAGGGAGCACAGTTGAAGGAAATGGATCAATGAGCTCTTTTGTGGAAGATATATGGGAAAAATGAAATATCAACTCATGGAAGATGACATCTCTTGAGATGAATATTTCCTTTCTTTGCATATCCATCAGCTTGTATCCTTTCATACCCGATGGGTATCCTAAGAATACACATAATCGTGCTCGCGGCATAAATTTGTCACGATGGGCAGCTAATGTAGAAGCAAATGCAAGGCATCCGAAGACCCGTAAGTGGGTATAGTCGACTTGTTTATGATATAGCAGTTCATAGGGCGACTTATTTTGAGTGGATGGAGAAGGCACACGATTCACTAAGTAGGTAGCTGTCATTATGCATTCACTCCACAGACCAAGAGGTATGCTGGACTGAAAAAATAACGCCCGAGCAACATTAAGTAGATGTTGATGTTTGCGCTCTACGATTGAGTTTTGTTGTGGCGTTTCAACATAGGAGAACTGATGCAATATTCCTTTAGTCTGAAATAATTCCGTGAAGGCCAGTTCCTTAGCATTGTCCGTTCGAAATGCCTTTATTCTTTTACTGAATTGTGTTTCAATCATATTGCTAAACCTGGAGACTACACTTGAAGCTTCAGATTTGTGTTGCATTAGAAAAATCCATGTGAATCTAGTGCAATCATCAACCAAAGTCAGAAAATATCTATGTTTATTAACCGTGGGAACATGATACGGCCCCCATACATCACAATGTATAAGATCAAAAGCATTGTAAGACTTATTATTGAGATGAACAAATGGTAGACGTCTCTGTTTTGCTATTGGACAAACTGAGCAAGGTGCATCATCATGAACATCAGCATTACCAAAATGAAAATGTGTTTTTAAAATCTGTAAGACCTGCATGGACGGGTGTCCAAGTCTGCTATGCCAAGTTTGTATTCCAACCTGATTGACTGAAGCCTTCAGATATAGTGAGTTAGCATCTAGAGCATATAAGCCCTCTATCTTCTTACCCTTGCCAATCATCTTCTCTGTTGTTTTGTCCTGAATTATGAATGAGGCACAATCGAAATTGATTATATATGGCGTGGTGGCAAGAAGAGAACTGACAGATAGCAAATTAAAATTGAATTCTGGTATGTAAAGAACATCCAATAGAACCAAAGAATCACCCAGCTTAATGTCACCATAAAACTTAACCTCAACATATGCATTGTTAGGCAGAGTTACTCTTGAGTTGTCTACTGCCTTAAGAGCAATAAAAGCATTTGCATTGGAGCAAATGTGGCGAGACGCGCCAGAATCAATGATCCAACAGGTGGAAGAGTTCAATGCGCTGGGGATGGAAATTGAGAAACAAGTACCTGAGATAACTGAAGGATTATCACCCTCATGTTGATTAACTTTCTTTTCTGAAGTATAAAGCTGTTGAATCATCATGGCCATCAATTGTTCCACTTGATTCTTGTCAAAATTCTGGACAATGTTTGATGTTGTACCAACATTGTTTGTAAGGGTTTCAGAATGACAAATTTGATCAGTCTCTTGATGGACACAAGCGGCATGTCCTTTGTTTCCGTGCTTGTTTTTGGCCTTTAAACCAGGTGGATAGCCATGGATTTTGTAGCAAGTTTCAACCGTATGACCAAGAATGTTGCAATGAGTACAGAATGGTCTGCCTTTAGACAATCTTGGTGGTGGCCGATTGTTGAATTTTGATTGATTTTGGTCATTCTTGAATGCAAATGCCATGTTGGGGTTTGGGGCGTTCATGGAGCTTTGATTCCCAATGGCTCTTTGTCTTTTTTCTTGAACGACTAAAGCGAATACTCGGCTGATTGGCGGTAGAGGATCCAGGAGTAGAACTTGACTCCTAATATGCGTAAATGATTCATTCAGTCCCATGAGGAATGTCATTGTTAATCCATCTGAATATATGCTTCCAGATTCTTGACCCCATTGCAACCACATTTCCCGCAGCTACACATTGGCCGAAAGTGATTTAATTCTTCCCAAAGGGCCTTGATTTTGGTGAAATAAACACTGACTGAGTCTTGCCCTTGTCGAAGATTGATCAGATCCTTGCGAATCTGAAAGATTCTAGGACCATTGCTTTGTTGAAAACGATCCTTAAGATCGTTCCAGATATCCTTAAAATCTGTGATATGCTCTGATACCATATCACAGATAGGAGAAAGAATGAATTTGTTATTCTCCTCTTGGGAGTAAAAATGTATGTATCACATTGAGTCTTGGTTTGCTTTCTACTGGGAGTATTTAACCTCCGTAAACCTCCGTAACTAACTAACTAACTTGAAAAATGATTGCTTCTGAATTATGCAATGTTAACTCTAATACAGAGTTTTGATTTTTGCGTACAAGCAATCAAATTGGTTATTCCACATATTTGCTATTAAAAAATTTCTATAGGACATCAAAAGAATTGATGTGGAAAATTATGGTAGAAAACAATATCAATCTTGCGTAAGGAAAATAATAATTCAACGATATTTCATTTTGAGAACTTAAAAGGGCTATTAAAATAGTAATTGCAATGGATAAAAGGAAGAGAAACTCATTTTATGATGTTTTCCAGCTTTTTGGTGTGGCCCTATTGCGTATTATCGGTTATATTTACACAAGGAAAGATGCAAAAGAAACCAGGAAGAGAGGGAAGCGTTTTGTGAAGATTTTATTTATAGGAGAATGAATGGTTATGAGATAAAAGAGAGACAAGAAAATCGAGAGCTGCAGGAGCATCTTCACGTGATATTTTTATTCACATGCTTTGAGGTATATGTTTTTTCAATCCATTCATCCTTTTGGATGAAGTTTGAATTTTCTTGTTCTATTTTTCGTTTCAGCTGTTGTTTCCTACATTAAACTACAAGAAAATTGGAAGAGCTTTCACATAGAAAAGATTAAAAACGAGGAGACCTCAAAACAGGCTAAGGAAATACAAGATTCGATGCTTAATTGATTCTTTCTGGAAGATGATATGGAAATTAGCATATGCATCGTATTTTCTTTTTTATTGGGATATTTTTCACTGAATAATATGGAGGGGGCGGCCAAACGAGGGTGATGTAATTAGGGTTTGAGTTTAGGGCTTTAATAAAATAATTAGTGTTAATGGGTCCTTAATTAAAAATAAAGAGATTAAAAAGATTTTAGGCCAATTAAGCAATAAATAATCCACTTTAGCCCAAAAACACTTCCGAAAAATATATCGTTTAGGTACGTTTTTGAAAATATTGTCTGAACCCTCAAAAAGTCCCCCGACTCGCTAAATTTTGTATACCGGTTTAAAATATGACCCGATAAGTAAAAATACCCCATCTAGTCCCATTTTTTAAAATCTCATTAAATTACACCATATATTAAATAATTAAAAATATTTATTTAATAAAAACATTTTTTCTTAACTGTCATTGGTCTCCGTTCCTCGTTCGATTGCGAAATACTACTAAAAGCCCTAATGCATGAAACTTTAGTAAACTAAAATGCATATCCATGCAATAGTCATGCATTTAAGGCTTTAAAATAATTAAACACATATTTTAGTAAAATCCTAGATTGCATGCAGTCAGGTTACGTAGTTCAAATTTTCTATACCTTACAATTCTCCTCCCTTATATAGAATTTCGTCCTTGAAATTTAAAACGTACCGAATAACTCCGGGTAGCGACTCCTCATCTCAGTCTCGGTCTCGCAAGTAGCCTCCTCCTCGGAATGATTCAGCCACTTGACCTTGACCATCTGGATCACCTTGTTCCGGAGCCTCCTCTCCTGCCTGTCCAATATCTGAGTTGGTCTCTCCTCGAAAGAAAGGTTCGACGTCACCTGCAGTGGCTCAATATTCAGCACATGCGAAGGGTTCGACATGTACTTCCATAGCATCCAGATGTGGAACACGTTATGAACTCCTGTCAGATTCGGCGGTATTGCAACTCTATAAGCTAGTGTCTAAACTCTCTCGAGGATCTCGAATGGTCCTATGAATCTAGAATTGAGTTTTCCCTTCTTTCCGAATCTCATCACACCCTTCATCGTTGCGACCTTCACGAATACATGATCGTCCACTGTAAACTCTAGATCCTTACGCCGCTAATCTGCATAACTCTTATGTCGGCTCTTAGCGGTCTTCATCATGTCCCGAAATTTGACCACTAACTCTGCAGTCTGTCTGACAATATCTGGTCCCAACTCTGCTCTTTCCCATACCTCATCCCAATAAAGTGGTGACCTACACTTTTTCCCGTAAAGTGCCTCATATATAGCCATACCAATATATGTCTGATAGCTTTTGTTGTACGTGAACTCCAAGAGAGGTAACTTCGGCTCCTAGCTGTCCTGGAATTCGATCATGCAAGCTCTAAATAGGTCTTCCAAAATCTGAATCACCCTCTCATTCTGATCGTTGATCTGCGGGTGAAAATTTGTACTGAATAGCAACTTGGTACTCAATGCCTGATGCAGACTCTTCTAGAATGCAGACGTGAATCTCAGGTCCATGTCTGACACGATGGACACTGGAATCCCATGCAGTCTCGCTATCTTTCTGATATACAGCTCTGCGTACTGAGTCATAGTGAAAGTCAATTTCAAAGTGAAATTGACTTTCACTTTGAAAGGGCCGATAAAAATATTATCAATGATATTTTGGTCAAAACAAAAGTGGTCGATGCAACTTATCAATGATTTAAAGGAAGCCTTCTCCACTCTTCGTCATTACAGATTGAAGCTAAATCCGAGTAAGTGCACTTTTGGGATAAAAACTGGCAAGTTCTTGGGATTCGTGATCATTCATATGGGTATTGAAGAAACCCCGAAAAAATACATGACCTAGCTACTATGGGGTTGCCAGGGAATATTTACGTGGTACAAAAACTAATTGGGCGAATTGTAGCTCTGTCCCGATTGATCTCACGAGCTGTGGACCAGTCCCTCCCTTTCTTCAAAATACTCTGCAAGTCATTGAATTTTGAATGGACTAGAAAATGAACAAGTTTTTCAGGAGTTGAAATCTTACATAAACCATATACCCATCCTAAACAAACCAGTCTACCAAGCTAGGAACTAGTCCAAAGAGAAGCCTTGGTTCACCAACCAATTTGCTTACCACAAAAGAAAAGTTAGCTCTAGCTTTGATAATTACATCTCAGAAGTTGAGGTCATATTTCTTATCACACCTCATTATCGTGTTAACCAACAGTGCCTTATGAGAATTGTCTCTAGCACAAACGCCTTCGGAAGACTTGTTAAATGAGTAACAAAGCTCAGTCAATAAGACGTTCGATTTGAGCCTCGAACCACTATAAACACTCAAGCACTAACATATTTTCTGGATGAAACAGTTCAGATTGTGAGAAGAGCAATGGAAAGTATATGTGTACGAATCTTCTTGCAAAGCTGGAAGTGGGGTCGGTATCATCATGATCTCCCCCTGGGGAAAAGAAACCAGCATGGCTATGAAATTGGACTTCCGAGCATCTAATAATGAAGCAGAGTATGGATCCTTCATGTTGGGGCTCAAAGCCGCCCGAAACATGAGAGACACTCGAGCTGTCATCTAATCGGACTCACAGCTTGTGACTCAGCAAAGCAACGAGAAATTTGAAATAGAGAAGGGCAAGATGATCAAGTATGCTTAAGCTTTCAATCTAGCTCGGGAACACTTCACTGAGCTTCTTATACCGCACATCCCTCGCACTTACAATGGGAAAGGTGATCAGTTGGCCAAGATGTCTAGATCCTTGGACCGACCCCTCAGAGGCCGTTGGGCAAGAGTTATTTTCCTAGATTGAATATGCCAAGAAGATGGTATCCGAGTTAAAAGAAGGAAATTGTAGATCTATTTTATATATATATATATATATATATATATATATATATATCAATACATATGCAATAAGATCTTCCAGACCGAACAGAATAAAAAGTGGGAAACTAAGAGAAGACCTTCGTGTTTTGTACTTTTGGATACAAAAGATACCATGAGGCCTGTCTCACAACGTAAGATCATGAAACTCATTAAAAGTGTATCGTATATTCTAAACAGGTTCTTAGTCGATTTAGCCACCTAAAATAAGGATAAAGTTTGCTTGAGCTTGAGACTAGCATATGTGATGTAAAGATCATGTTGCATTGGTAAGGACATGTGGATGTATGAGCAATCATTTGATGATGTACTGAATCTTCCATCGCACTTTCCAAGTGATTATCACTTATCAAGTTGAATAATCAACTTTATACTTGTACATCATTAGTATTTTAACCCAGTTCAACCTAGAGGCTATGCGTACTAGCATGCACTTTGATCAATTTACCAAATCTATTAGGGTCATCAAGTGACGAGATTGAGTGTATTTTTGAAATACGTTGGAGCCAATGCATTGTAGTCGGGGATTCACCGTTCATCTACAGGTGTGGATATCATATATGATATGATAAGTTAATAGTGTAAGGAATCTCTGACCTTAGTAAAAAATGTGCATTTTTTAAGGTGTTTCCTTAGTTTCACATACTATGTCATTGTTATTACTCAAAGATACATCACGTCTTTATCAAATTAATTTGCAATTCTCGACATACCAATGGTTGCAGATTCGATCGGGAAATATGAGTTGCAGAGACCGTACTGTACGCTAATCATGACTTAAGATTTTTGCAGGCACTATCAGTGTTACCTATGGGATCCTGAGGCGATTCTACTAGATGCTCTCACCATGATCCGATGGGTGCAATCAGAGTTGAATTCTGGCGTTCTTGATCAGGAATTTGATGAAAAGAATGAGGCTAATTAGGGTAAGGCCGAATAGTTGGAGATTCAGGTCGACCACAACCTTAATGTTCTGTTGGATGCCTATCTCAACTGTCTTCGGTTCTTCTTCGGTGGCGAGCTGAACCTCTTCTTTGGGAAACATCCTCGCTGACCCGTTCCCACCATCCATTCTTCCATACGGGGCCTCCTCACTTCCACTTTCACCTCGTCAACATAATAGCGTCGGGCTAACTTCTGGTCTCCACAGATGACTCCCACCTTATTTCCTACAGGAAACTTCAACTTCTGATGATAGGTGTATCTCATAGCTCGGAACTCAGCCAGGGCAGGTCTGCCCAATATTCCGTTGTATGAAAAAGGTGCATCTACCACCGTAAGGGGAACATTATTTGTCCAAACAGTTGTACAACATGTCCCGTGAACCCGAATAAGGCCGTAGAGATGAGGTCAAACCCAAAGCCTTCTACCTTAATATGATCAAGGGTCTTCTTGAAGCAAACAGTAATTGAACTTCCCATATCATTGAAAATTCTTGCCACATCATAATTGACGATAGTGAGGGTTATTAACAAGGCATCGTCGTGGGGTGCCACAACATCTTTTAGGTCTTCTGGTTTGAAGCTAATAGTTGGATCAGACTTAGGAACAAGATCTCATCCAAAAAATTTCAATCTCCTCCCATGAGCTTTCCTAGCTTTGATCTCCATCGGTTTCCCTTCCATATATCATATGTGTTATACCTCGAGTTGGGTCATTGTCTATTTTTTCGACCCGAGATCTTTTATTACCTTCTGATTTGGATGATCAGCCTAACCCCCCTGATCAGGTTGGTTTTTCCTAGGTGGCGCCCTCTGATTTGCCGACGGAGGTCCCCAACCTCTCTTGTTAGCTTCATATTGTCCCTCAGCTCGTGTCAGGAGATCCTTTATATGCTGACCTCTATGCATGATTCTTTGCACTTCTTCTTCGAGTCTTTGGCAATCATTAGTGATGTGACCATTTCTTGACGAAATTCGTAGAATTTATCTAAGGTGGGTAAACGCAGACCTCTCTCGACTGGTCTTGGATGCTCCAACTTCCTTCTTTCCTCACATATTGTCATAACGCTCCTCGACTCTCTCTATTGTCATCTTCCTACTTAGCTCTACTTTCTTTTTCCCCCTATCCTTATCTTTTGACCTTACATTTGTCTTCCTCTGCTTCTGTGCATCTTCAAGGTTCACGTTTTTCTCAGCTCGGATCAGAAGCTCATCACAAGTGTGTGGGGTTTTTTTGTACCAAATAATTGAAAAACTAACCTCCCCAGAGGCCATGCGTGAAATCATTTACTAGCATCTTGGTAGCGACATCCTGCACCTCCAAGGCCGTGCCGTTAAATCACGTGATGAAATCCCTTAATAACTCTGCCTTACTTTGCTTCACATTGAACAAGCTCAGAGAGGTCTTAAAATTTCTTTTACTCATGGCGTATTAGTTCATAAAGACGGCGCTGAATTCCAAAAGTTTTTATTAGAGTGGGGTGGCAATAGATCGAACCACCTATGGGCCAAACCCACCAGGGTGGTGAGGAATACTCGGCACTTCACCCCATCCGAGTATCTGTGCATCAAGGCAGAATTGTTGAACCTCCCAAATGTTCCTCTAGATCGTACTACCGTCGTAATCCTTAAAGGTCGGCTAAAGAAAATTGAGTTGGAAGTTTTCATTTAGTATTTCTCGGGAGAATGGTCTCTCCTTGTCCAACAGTGGGGGTCAAGCAGAGGCGGGGTGGGGGTGGTGGAGCTCAATTTCGATGGAGAGCCTCTTCCACTTGTCTATTAATCAACTTGGCCAACTGATCCATACTGAAATTTGCCACACCTCTTCCTTGATTGTCGTTAGGACCTGTTCTTCGTCCTCTTCGTCCCCCCATATCTACGTCTTTTGTTCGAGCTTCCCACATACGGCTCCAATTGATATTGGCGAAAATCGCAAGGCCTGTTGGGAGGTCGGATCTCTTTTTGAAAGCTCGAGTCGGACCTTCGGATCTGGAAGCACAAACAGAAACGTTAAAAGGGGGCCGAAAAGTTATTCTGATATAGCCCCTCCAACGCTCAAGTCAGATAATAGAAAATTAAAGAGAGTATTGTATGTGTTCAGAATGAGTGAATATATGAATCCATAAACAATGACCCAAACCTGGTATTTATAGGATAATAGTTACTATGTGAGTAGAGTTCTTGTACGACTAAAACTCTGATATTTTTAGAATTCTAAATCTTTTGGAATTCTTCCCAGTTGGACTCTAGATTTTCAGAATTTTAGATAAGATTATATGAAATCTCCACGAGTCTGATCTTTGTGGATGATATATTGATATCTTTGACTGGAAGCTCCTGTGAGGCATGAACTTGTTTGCTGTGCAATGAGTTTGTCCAAGTTTTTAAAGATAACTCAGCTCGAGAGGTCGGCCTAGACTTTCCCAATCGCTGCGATGATATGTGCTGGGAGGTCGGATAAGATCTTGTTGGGAGGTCGACAACGTCTTGCTAATCGACGAGATTTTGGAAATATGAGAGGTCGGTTTGGTTGAGCTCCCGAATGACTTTCCAACGAATCCGAGCGACTTGAGCCTTTAGTGAATCTCTATATCCGATGAAACCGGGTGAATGATGACCTCTCAACTTATATAGATAGCGGGCAGGAACTCTCCCATATTTTCTCTAATAGGTCAAACTTATCTCCTTGGATATCAATAGTCATTACCGTTGTTTTAAGTTCTGTACCTTTCTTGGAATCCCCATGCTCTGTCTTGCTCTCTCTTCTTCGATTTATTTCAACCTACCCATGTGGACATTGTCCCCATGATAAGATGGATGACCAAGATTTGCTCATGCATATATAGGACCCACTTTTTTTTTGAAATTGTATGTGTGGCAAGATCTTACCCGTTGAAATTGAAGTGACGGTAGTGCCCACGTAGGTAGGATCTCATTAACCTCTTCTACTCCTTGTACTTTTAAAAACAATTAATAACATTGGCAGGCTTTTTCTTATTTACAATTCGACCTATTGTTATTTTAGTAATCCGACAGAATACCCCTTATATTTGTTTAATTCCATATTCAGATTTAAAAAAAAAATAAAATAAAAAGAAAAAGTTATGATAACCATTATCAATAAAGATTTTAAATATACATATACATATACCTTTTTTTCCCAATCATAATTTTAGTTCAAGATGACGATATAAATAATTTAATAAAGTTTTTTTTAAAAAAAAAAATTTGTCATTGAGCTAAATGTTTAGCAACTGTGACAATTAGTACAAACAACAAAGTAACATCCTTGACACAAAAGTTGCAAAATAACAATTAGAAAATATATCTTCGTATTTTAATACATATGTACTAGCCGCCGTGACAAAAACCATGCGTAACATTGTTTGTGTGGAACATGAAATAATAAATATAATACAAATCTATAAATAATTTAATATTCCTTAAAAATAATACAGAAGCATTAGTTCACGCAATAAGTTAATATATATATATATATATATATATATATATGTGATTAATTAAGCCAACAAATCAATATTTTTTACACAAAGCAGCATATAATACAAATCTATAAATAATTTAATATTCCTTAAAAATAATACAGAAGCATTAGTTCACGCAATAAGTTAATATATATATATATATATATATATGATTAATTAAGCCAACAAATCAATATTTTTTACACAAAGCAGCATATAATATTAAAATGACATGGAAACCAAAGGAAACAAATCACATATACGATACATATATGAGATCTCCTTGATACAAAAGTTGCAAATTAACTGTTTCTGGGGTAACCATACTTCCAAACATGGCCAATAGAATTAGAATAAGTCTCTTGTGAGACGATCTCATGAATTTTTATCTGTGAGACGGGTTAATTCTACCGATATTCACATTAAAAAATAATACTCCTAGCATAAAAAGTAATATTTTTCCATGGATGACTCAAATAAGAGATCTGTTTCACAAAATACGACCCGTGAGACCGTCTCATACAAATTTTTGCCATAAAATTATGGTTAGATATGTAAATAATTCTGTATTGTGTACAAAAGAGAGATCCTGCATTTTCTCTGAGATCCTCTTGCTTAATAAAAAGGTATAGATAAGCACAAAGTCACAACGACATAATTTGTGTATAAACAATTTCCAAAACATAACTGTAGAAATTACTAAATTATTTCGTATTTTCTCTGACATACGAACAAACACACAGACAGATATATGTGTGTGTATATATATACAGCACATCAAATCGAATTATTGCAGTCAAAAAATTCGTTTTAAATATATTTTTATTAACAACTTTTCATGAATTTAGTGAATAAACTATGACTATGTTCAATTTACTCAAATCTATTTAAAAAACTTGCACGTCATTACTTAGACATTATGACCAAATAATTGGTTGTTAAATCATTTTAGCCTTTTGATAGACAAGAAAGGAAAGCCCCATCAAAATTTGGTAAGTTTGTGGTGTTTTGAAGTTGTTAGGCAAATTTAATTAGTTTGGTATATGCCATCCCCACTTGTTTATGAATACGCTTTACCCCCACTAAGCAAAAGTTGAGGCAAACATCGAGGACAAAAATGTCATTATACAATATAAAATCATCATATATTTGAGTTTATTGTGAAAAAACATAATGACATCCATTGGTATATATGCATATCTTTTTTTTTTTTTTGTCTTACTGATTTTGTATCTTTTTTATAAAAAAAAATCATATTCTAGGAGTTGGAGGACTCGAACCTGAGTCATTACAAGGAAAAAACAAGGTGAGACCATTAGAGACAAAAGCTCGGTCTCATTTTTTATCTTATTATTATTGTTGATATATATATATATTTAGTATAAAAATAGAGAGCATACGATGAAAAAAGAAACGTGTTGTTTCGAGTTTAGTTATTAGAATGTATTTTTGAAATTATAACAAAAATTCAACAATATACCAAAAGTTAGTTAGGGAGTTTAACTTTAATTAACCGTATATATTATAAAAAGGTGTGTAATATAGATGGATACTGTATATGTTGCTCCCATGTTTTTCATTTATAAAATTAATTTTGTTGAATGTATTGTAATATAGGCACCGTTTGGCTCTCATTATGGAAAGAAGAAAAGATCGTGAATGTGTAATATAAGTGATAAAAAAATTTGATAAATATAAAAAAAATTGAGTAACATAATTACTTATTACATCATTTATATTACGTTTTACGTGAATTCGTATTTATCTTATCAACCGCATCGAACGACACGAAACAAACATGTCTGTGTGCGTTTGAGTAAATTAAACGGTATATAGAATTAGAGAGAACTTTTTTGTGGCTGTTGACGAACACAAATCATTATATAAGTAAAGTTAATAATTATTCCAACAACCAATGATAAATTACAACGAGGCAAGTTCGAATTTTTGTAATATAACTTTAAAATACTTTGGTACCAGACATGACGATACACGCCATGATCGTGTATACATACTGTTAAGATTAGAATTTGGACCTAACTCAATCCCAAAAGCTAGCTCAAGGGGAGAGGATTGTCCAAGACCATATATACAACTCCCAGGTATTTTATCCAACCGATGTGAGACAACTAACACACCTCTCTCACGTTCAGGAATGAACATCTGGAGCGTGAAGTTTACAAATGACCCAATTATGGGCAGAACGGGTGAACCAACTATGGGCAATCCAACACGTAATGGTGGAACCTGAACTCTGATATCATGCTAAGATTGGAACTTGGACCTAACTAAACCCCAAAAGCTAGCTCAAGGGGGGAGGATTGTCCAAGACCATATATACAACTTCCAGGTGTTTTATCCAACCGATGTAAGATAACTAACACATACATATATAATACATACATACATATATAATCTACATGTAATATTCATTGCAAGTTAAATTCAATATATAAAACTTAAAACAGTACTAGTACATCGATGCACGCAACAATATTTTTTATAGTTCATTTGGTTTATATTTAAACGAGAATCAAAATTAATTATAATAAATAGTGAAAGACTATAATGTAATTTTAAAAATAAATAGGAAAAAGAAAGAAAGAAAAAGCTCAAGTACGAATTGAACCAACGTTTGATGTTTAAGGAACAAAGAATCTATCCATTGAACTACATATCATAAGCATTAAAGTTTTACCATTTTATTAATATATATAATTAATAAAACAAACCATGATATTAAAACTTAATTACTCTAAGTGTCTCAAACTTAATAATATAGTATGGATTACGTGCATTAAAGTTAAGTTTTGGATTGAAAATTTTGAAGTTTATTTGGATTATTTAGATAATTATATTTTAGGTAGTTTTTAAGTGACTTGTACTAGTGATTACGATGTGTTTTATTTTATACATCCGAGATTGACATAATTTTTAATTGGCAAAAATTTATGTGAGACGGTCTCACGGGTCGTATTTTATAAGATGGATCTCTTATTTAGGTCATCCATGAAAAAATATTATTTTTTATGCTAAGGGACTGTTTGGTTTGGGTGATAAGGTGTGTTTATTTTTTTAACCCACCTTATCCATCGTTTGGTACGCGTGATTATTTAATCAAGTCAATACCTCCTATGAATGATTATGTTATATTAGGTGGGTTAAAATAATACCTCCTCACCCCCTAGTATTATTTATCCAACTCTTAATCCTTCATATTTTTCCAATTTTACCCTTCTCCTATATCCAAACTCACCACCACATCCCGCCACGACCGCCGCCACCGACCACCGACCGCCGCCGGCAGCCGCCGAGAACCAGCCAACGCCGGACCACCGACCGTCGCCGCCGACCGATAACTTCCGGCCAGCCGGCAGCCGTTGACTGCTGGCCGCACCGACGTTGCCGGAACGTTGTCGTCGCCGCCGCCAGACCGCCGCCGTCGTCGCCGGAGTGGAAGTAGAAAAAAAAAAGAAGAAAGGACAATTTTGTCCTTTCATCAAAAAATTCAAAATTATCATACACTTAAAAATCATACCAAACATAACACCATATATTACATTCCTACAACAATCATTTTCTTTATCATTTACTTACTAATCATTAGTTTATTTTATATTCCAAACCAAACGCAGCCTAAGAATATTACTTTTTATTGTGAACATCAGTAGGGTTGACCCGTCTCACAGATAAAGATTCATGAGACTGTCTCACAAGAGATTATTCTTTTTAATTTGAAATTAATATTTTTAAATTATTTATTTTCAAATTATTCAATGGGTAAATTGCTCATAAATCCTCAAACCCAAACTCAACTTTACCCAAACTCCCTACACATCAAAAACTTTCTTTAAACTCCCTAATACCTTAAAATGGACATAAATACCCTTATTCCTATTTTAAATTTAATTGATCCTCCGCGCTTTCAAAATGGTATCAGAGCGAAAGGTTGATTTATTTCAAACACAAATTTTATTTTAATAGTAACTAATTGTAAGAGAATGAGAATTTCGAAAAAATTATGAACCCGAACTTAGGTTCGAGAAAAATAATTTACAAGACTTATTCCAAAATTTTGGAATATCAACAAGTTCATCTAACTATTGTTAGATATCAGAAACAGAAAGGAAAGCAACAGCACCCTCAGGTAAACTCTCAGGTAAACTTATGATTCAAGCAAATAAACTTCTGGAGATAGTACCAGACTCCTCTAAGCTCTCTTTAGATCTTAGAGAAATCCAGAAAACAGTACAAAATTATGGCAACATGCTATATTTTGTACCCAACGGGTTGAAGAAATCCTTAAAACCCAAGAAAAAATTCTTGGAATATTAAAGGATATTCAAACAAGAATTCAGAAACTAGAACAACAACCAGGTTCTTGTAAAAGAACTTCAGGAGGATGGTTATCACCATCATTTGGCACCGAACCTTTGTTACATCAACAAGGGAAGGCCTGAGTGGTGTCAAAACCATTGATTGAAGAAGAAAAGATGATCAGTCTAATTAAATCTGTCTCAGAAAAGAAATTTATCTGATGACAACTTTAGAAAGGATTGGTCTAGAGGATCTACAAGAGCTTGCGGAATCTTTCGCAAATCTCAAAGTGGTAGATCTAAAGATGAACACAGTAGGAGGAGAAATACCTGCTATAACCTGGTCATCTTCTCAGGAACCACCGAGGGAAAGTGTGGGATCTCAGAATGTAAACATGAGAGAATCTCAATCTGATTTCCATACTGGTGGAGGTTCACACCCAGCGGGAACAAGGACAAGGAGAAATCAAATTCCCTTGCACCAAACACCCTATGGGAAAACTTTTTTAGATCCGATACATCCTTATAAGGTTATGCTTAACCTTGATGTATTAGATTTCAAAAACAGGGAAAATCTCATAGATGACTGGACATCTGCTATGAGAATCGCAGCAGGAACACTTGATCTCAACAAAGAAGGATTCATTAAACTTTTAGAAATGAGTCTAATGGGACCAGTGAAGATTGCTTGGGACATAACTTCATTAGAAATGAAAGAGTCAGTCCTGACCGGAGAATCTCTGAGCGAGATAGCCGAAAAAATGGCTACCCTATTTAAAACACAATTTATAGGGGTAGACTATTTTAATAGTCGGGATACAGAGAAGAGGAAGAAATATACTCAGGCTCTGTATAGTCTTGAATTACACGATATATGTTTAGTGGATGAATATATTATGTTATTCACTAAATATCGATGGAATTCAGGAGTCGAAGAAGATATAGCTATGCAGCTTTTCTTCGCAAAAATGCCAAGCCCTTGGAGAGAAATGCTTATAAGGGAATACGTACCTGGAAATCCAGATACGTTGGCACGAAGAGCTTCTTTCCTTAAACGAAAATTGGCAGAATGGTGTCATATGGCAGCATTACAAAAGAATTACAAACGCTTAAGGGGTATCAACAAAAGAACTCCTCTGTGTTGTAAAGAAAATGATCTTCCAACAATTATTGGAAGTAAACCACAGAAGCATAAGAGGAAAAGTTTTAGGACTCATCCTTATGCTAGAAGTGGAAGAAGTTCTTGGAAGCCAAGAACTGTATGATCTAGACAGAAAGCCAGATCTTATAAATCTGGACAAAGAAGCGGACCATCAAGGAGTAGGATATCATCCCAAGCATCGAGTACATCTCGAAGCACAAGAAGAACACCTACGAAGAAAACTTTCAGAAGAGCTCATACTCGAGCCAATGAAAGTTTCAAGGATTGCAATTGCTGGACATGTGGATCAAGAGGTCATATTTCGACCAACTGTCCAGAAAATGAAAAAAGAGGTATTAAACGCTTCGATCCTACCCCGGATATTGAAGAAGCAGTTTATTACCAAAATCTAATTCAGGTATACAGATTCGAGGACATTGCCTCGGATGAAAGTATATATGAAGAAGAAGAAGTCTTAAGTCAGGAAGAATCTGATGGAACAGAATCGGAATCTGACTGAGGACGAGGTGTTTCGACACGAAACACATGAAGATTTGTCTGGGTTTTTCAGTCAGACAACAATATCTCATAATATGGTCCAAAGGATCATGAGAGAAAATCCTAGCCTACAGAAATATCAAGGATTCTCTGCAGGACAGGTAGAAAAGTTCTTAGGAAGTCTTGGCCTAAGGAACAGAAAGCATCATCTAATCTATAAAGTTTCTAGAAGGGAAATGAAAATCCCGATGGAACTTACAGGAAATAGAATGGAGATGCAGTTAATTCCTTCCGAAGAAATTAAGGAGCAATTACAAAAACTCAAGATATAAGTAGCAAGGACTATGTCCTGGATTCATATTGGAGCAATCCAAATTATGATAAAGGCTACTTTCAAAGAAGGGATAGATTCACCTATTGATATTGCTATATGCGATAAAAGAATGGGGAATCTACAAGATTCGGTACTTGGAACAATCTCAGGAAATCTCTGTGCAGGAAAGATTGTAGGAGTAATCTATCCAAGGATAGCCTACAACCTGGCAGATCGAGATTTCAGCCGAGCCTTGACATTGCATCAGAACTTCAAGGAAAAAAGGTTGATGAAAGAAGGTAATAGGCCATATTCTATTACCTATCAAATTTCATATGCTCTATCTAATACACATCATTCTGAATTGTTTATTAGAAATGAGTTTATTGAAATCCCTGATATATTCGAAAAAGTTGCTCAGGCAATTTATCCAGAAAGAGTCGAGTTTTCTTTAATACAGGAAACAGATATCCAAATACAAGACAAACCGATTCTACAAAGGAATCAAAGTCTTATATTGGAATCTAGAAGACTATCTTTTCAAGGAGATAGAATTACAAGTTACAGATGGGGAAAAACGCCTGTCATAGAAACCCAACAGGAGCTAAAAAGTTTCTCTACATTAGGAAAACTTCGATGCCCAGAAGGGTGGAAGGAAGTCGAAATAGTATTTGATATTACTAAGCAAAAGAATCAATTTCCTTGTAATTCAATATACTATTTGGAACAACCTATGATAGGAACTTACCAAGGACTGATTAATATCGGAGAATTGGAAGTTCATATTCAAGGAATTCAAGGGAAAGAATCAAATCGACTGATTCTTGGACTAGAGTTTCTCGAGGAACATAAACCTTAGAAACGTCTAGAGTATGGAATGGAGTTTATGGCAGAGGATAAGATGTGGAAAATCCAATGACCACAAGTCCATTTTCCATATACATTCCTGTGGGAATGTTGTATGAACAATATAAGGCATAATACTTTGCTGCTTATATTGATTCAGATGCTGGAATATGTACAACAAAAAGAGGTGTTTTTCCAAATAATTTGGAAGAAGTTACCAAAGATTGATGTAAGAGATTTTTCCAGAAGAATCTTAATCTTATGTAAAGGGATTAAGATGACAGAAATCATGATTGGCGGTGCTGGGCAAACACCTTGGTACAAGGTTAAAACACCACCAATTTATTTCCATGATACAGGAGCTGACATATTGTTAGGAAATAATTTCCTACAGATGTTCAAGTCCTATACTCAAGAAAATGAGACTAGAAGATTAGTGTTCACAACACCCTGTGATCACAAAATCATAGTCTAGAGACTACGAGAGACATTTTACAGAAAATTGCCGATCCAGTTTCGCAGCAAGCGTGGTGATTCAGGACAACTTCTGAACCAAAAAATGAAGGATTCTAGACGGTTTGGAGAAACAATGCTCTAGTTAAGAGCAGATCAAGTACTCCAACCAGAAGATATAGAATGCCTTAAGATAACTCTACAAACAAATGAAGTAGAGTTCGAATCTAAGGTATCATTGGAAGATGTCAAGAAAAGGATCAGAGAAAATTACAATGAAGATCCCTTGGCATGGTGGGACAGAAATCAACTCAAAGCTTGCCTTAAGATTAAGGAAGGCCAAGAGTATGAATTTATCCGTTGTAAACCTATCCCAATGAATATCATTGACCAAAGGGATATGCAGATTATAATAAAGGAATATTTGGACCTTGGTTTAATCAAAGCAGGTATGTCACCATATAGCAGTCCAGGTTTCCTGGTAAGAAACCATGGTGAGATAAAACAAGGACACAGATTGGTTATTAATTATCAAGAAATTAATAAAATTCTGGAGTTTGATGGGTATTTTATACCAAGCAGAGAACATCTAATCAGTTCCATACGAAATGCAAAGATATTCTCTAAATTTGATTGTAAGTCCGGATTTTATCAGATTCAGATGGAGGAAGGAAGCAAGAAATTCACAGCTTTCTCCACACCTCAAGGACATTATATTTGGGAAGTGTTACCAATGGGATTGGCTAATTCACCCCAGATATTTCAAAGGAAAATGGATAATCTTTTTAAAGATTATTTTAAGTTTATGTTTGCTTACATTGATGATGTTTTAATAGCATCTAAAGATATGAATGAACATGTTAAGCATTTGGAGATTTTCTCTAATGTTTGCAAGAAAGAAGGACTGGTTTTATCTGAAAAGAAAGCAGTCATTGCTACAAGGAAGATTGAATTCCTCGGAATTGAAATCGATGAGTCAGGAATAATTCTGCAAGATCACATAGTTGAAAAGGTGCAGAATTTTCCAGAAAGTCTCAAAGACAAGAAACAACTTCAAAGTTTTTTAGGAGTTGTTAATTTTGCTGGGATGTTTATCAAAAACCTAGCAAAACACATGAAGGTGTTCAGTCCATTATTGAAAAAAGATGCAAGATTTATATGGACAAAAGAACACACAGAAGGACTTATCCATTTAAAGGAGGTTTGTAAAAATCTTCCGAAAATGGCTATTCCTCAAGATGAAGATGATCTGGTATTGTATACCGATGCCAGTGATCATTGGTGGGCAGCAGTTCTTACTAAGCTCACACCAGATGGAGAACAGCCATGCAGATATTGTAGTGGGTTATTCTCAGAAGCAGAAGCCATTAGATGGCATATCAATGAAAAGGAATTTTATGCAGTAAAAAGGGCTTTTGAAAAATGGCCATTATTTTTACTTGCAAAGAAATTTACTTTGAAAGTTGATAACACACAGGTAAAAGCTTTCTTAAGAAATAGAATTGAGTCTAAACCTGAGAAGGCAAGATTATTAAGATGGCAAGCACTATGTCAGAATTATATTTTTGAAATTGTGATAATAAAATCTCATGAAAATATTCTTGCAGATTTTTTAACAAGAGATGGACAGCATTGACATTGATGTTATTATCAAGATGCAGAGGCATTTGAGGGAACACCTTGAAATGCTTCAAACCGAGTTCAACAAGTTGGCCGTTAACGCAGAAGTTGCGGGAAGGCTACAACAAGCTGATAAGAGAATTGTCTCTGATCGAATTACAGGTTGTGTACAGGCATATACTCAGTTATGGTCTGTAATGCAAAGGCCTATCCTCCAAGGCATTGAGAAGCCATTGGTTTCCCAAATGGAGAGTTTTCGAGTACAAGACTCTATACCTGTAGCAGGGGATTCAAATACCCCTTGCACAAGTGTTAAGTCGGGATCATCACCAGATGAGTCGGCTGAAACAAAAATTGAGACTCCTGATCCTTATCTTGAGTCTTCAAGTCAACCCTTCACCTCGGGGATTGAAGAGGGAGAGATCAACCTTAGGCCTCGTATTGACAAAGGCAAATCTAAGGTTGATACTAACGAAGCAACAATTTCTCCATTTCAGGTTTATCAACAGAATTGGGAGAAATTAAAAACAAGAATTGGCATTAACCCAGCTACCAACATGGTTGATGTTTCAGGAAAATATCCCAGGGTATGGATGAATCCAAATTCATATCCAAAGGAGGTTAAAGTATGGTATAAATTCGGGGCTCTTGCCTCAGTTTATACTACATCACCCAGCTTTCCGGAAATCTCAGGTCTACCAAAGTGGATCTAGGAAGCTGTTCACGAGACTTGGGCAAATAATGATTATTTGTCCATATGAGATGTTTTGGAGCTATACTTCTTTAGTGCAGCACCAGAACCAGCAGGAAAAGACTCCCATGAAGCCTTTCATTTCATTAAGTTAAGGAGGCCGGATACAAATGTTCAAAAATTTATCAAGGACCCTCCGACAGAAGAAACACCCCTGGTTGCTTCAATTTCTGAAGACGATATGTCTACCAGAAGAGCTTGGGGTCTATGGGTCTGTCTCACTGAGATGGACAAAGTCAAGTTTCCGTTCAAATTTTATAATCATTCAGTAAACGGATCATTCTTGTTAAATACCATGACAGGAAAAACAACAAGTTTTGCAGAAGATTTATTCGAGAAAAAGAGAAATCTTTTGTGGAACAGCAAGCTGCCGGCTAGTAAAGAGACTCGCCGAAAATTCTGTAACATGGCACATATAGGAAAATGGTCAGAAAACATCTGCCTTGAATGCCAGAACCAGAAGGAGCCTGAATTCGGTAAAAGATTCAAACCGAGATCTGATCGGAAACATTTTACCGACACAAGCACAAGTGGGGATGGACCACCTTCACGTTTTCCTCGAGGACAACGAAAACCAAAGATTCCTCGACAAAATTAAAGGTGTACATGTGATCAGCCCACTAGCAAAAAGAAAACCCACCATGTGAGTGGAAGGACAAGGACCACTAATAATGGGTGGAAAATGACAAGAATCATTGAATACCTAATTTAAAAAAGGAATCCAATGAATAAAAAAGTAAACAACTGGTCCCGAAATTTTCATCTATAAATAAAGACAGATGGGAACCAGTAAACCACATCAGACTTAAACCAAAACTGGAAACAAAAGGAAATGTATTTTTCATATCTCAAAGTTTCCAGAAGAAGGATTAAGGCAACAAGAAAAAAGCTGAAAAATTCCAAAGACTATTATAAACGGCTCAAAGAAAAAGGAAGGGAGATACAAGCTGATCTGATCCAAATGCATATAAACTATTTATGCAGGAAGATAAAAATTCAAGAAATGACTGTTTCTAGATTGATGATCTAGAAGAAGACAAATCAAGAAAGATGGAGGGACCATCCCAATGGACCACTCAACCACCATCTCAATGGACCACTCAACCACTACATGGTCCATGTGCAAGCTGTAAAGATTTATGAAGATTTGAAGTCCGAGTTTTAAATCCGAAGGAGCCTTCTATAAATAAAAAAGCAGAAGGAAGATGAAGGCATCGATCAACCTCTTCATTTTTCTTCAAACTATTTGTAATAATTTTCTTTCAAGTATATGTGTGTAGTGAGTTCAGCTACTATTAGTAGCTAAACAAGTTTCTCCTCCTCTACAGGAGGTTACTATGTATTAATAAAATGTTGGTGTTTGAATAAAGAGATCTTTGCTCTTAGCCCCTCTCATGTATTATTTTCAAAATTTTATCTTCTACTGTACACTCTAAGGTAGGAAACGAATTAGAGTTGTGTCAAGTACTGCTGAAGGAATCTACGTCGGTAACCATCGGTTGCGATCGCGTGGTTGGACTGTGAGGAGCAGTTTATAAAATACGGTGGATATAACCCGGTGGTACTCCGGTCAAAGAGGTAAAATATTTAATTTATTTTTCGGAAGCATGATGGACCATTATTTACAAAAGAAAAATCAATATTCCAAATAAAGATATAAGGGTGAATTTGGAAATTTAAAAGAAATGGAGAGTTGAAACAAAGTTTTAGTGGGGAAGGGAGTAAAGAGAAAATTAAGAATGGGTATAGGTATTTTTTACAAGTTCCCCTTATTCAATTCATTGAAATGCAACCTGAATACATTTGTTAAACGAAAACTCCGGGAATGTTTGAAACTTTTTTTTAAAAAAATTATTATTGATATTTCTTTTACAAACATATAATCAATTTTTGTTGCAAACATTAATTTAAATGTTTTAGTTTTCTTAAAGTCGAGCCAAGTTCTTGGGGCCCCCAAAATCCGCAACAAACGAAAATATACTTCTCTAATTTGTCCACGTGATATGCAAATAAATATTGTTCAAATTATTTGTAAAATAAAATTATCTTATATATCTAAAACCATGCTTGAAAAATAATCAGATTTTCTAAAGATTGTACAAACATCATGTTAAATTACATTCACCACCTAAAATAAACTTAAAATTAAATTATATTTATTTATTTATGCTTTAGTCATTATTCAAATGTAATTTCCCAAGACAAACATTTATATATTTATATTATAATTTTATCATTCAAATTTCAATTTTAGTTTGTTATTTTTTTAATTTTATTTTTTTTTTCGACATGACAATGATATGGTATCGATATGACTCTGATTTATACATTGTCACATCAATATTCTCAATAAAAAAAATTTAAAACTACCAAAAAAAAACAAAATATATAATATTAAAATTGAAATATGATAATAAAAACACTATAATTACAAAATTTTTCGTTAACAAAATAAATATTTTAATAAAATATTAAATTAGTATGCATTTACAAATACAGACAAAATTTTGCAGAGTACTTCTAAAACGTGGGACACCCTCTGCTGGTGCACCCTACCTAGAAAAAATACAAATATCGAAGATAAAGGATCTCCCACCCAATTATAATATTCCATCTGAATAAAAATACAAAAATAACCCAAAAAAAAAAGAGAAAAAGAAAGAATAAATAAAGCATGAAATTGAGAGAATATTTACAGCAGCCCGGGCAATTCATTCGCCCATGCTTAAATGTGAGAGAAAAAGGATGAAGGTTTAGGGGTTTAGATCCACCAACTGGTTGTTAGAGATTGAAACTCCATAACCAAACATCATCAACACCACCAAAGAGTTTAACCAACAACAATAACAACAGCTAAGAAAGATATTCTTTTATTATCCTTCATATATATTCTTCATTTCTATAAAGCAAACAAACAAAATTAAATGCAGAAAAAAGCTGCGATTTTTATCTCGTGGGCTTTCAAGAATTAATGGCTAGACTTCTTTTAGGGGCTTAGTTTCATGTAGATTTCTTGTAGCTAGCTGAGGAGTGGAAAAAAGAAATGAGCCTACGCATGTGTGTGCGAGTGTGTGATTTCGCACGTGGGAATAAGTAGAAAGAGGGGGGGTGTTTTTTGAGTTTATTAAGGCAGCGGAGTTGAAGGGATGTTGATAATGTTCCTTCACTCTGGTTTTCTTACATAATAATAATTATAATATTATGTACATATAAACAAAGAGGAAAGAAAAAGGAAGAAGTTTTGTTTTCTTTCTTGTTAGTTTTGGGATCTTGGGATTGTGTTTCTGGAAGATTTTTTAAGCGGATCGGAGCGGCTTGTGTTCCCGAGAAGCCACACAAGTCATACTAGTTTTTTCAGGTTTGTGTATTAAAAAAATCTTTGACTTTTGAATTTATTTTATGCTGTAGTCTAAGCTGTGGAGAAAAAGCAAATTTCTTGATTGTCTCTTCTTGGTTCTTGGATTAGATGATGTTGAAGTAATGATATTTTTACATGTTGCTGTCTCTATTGAATTATTGATTTGTACCATGTGCTGTCTTTTGCTCAGTGTTTGTTGCTTGCTCGTTTGTTGGGCAAAATTTTTAATTCCTTTTCTTGATGGATGGATGTATGGGAGAATTTTTTTGAGCTTTTAAATTTTGGGTCCTTTTCATTTAAGTTTCTCTTGTTTAAAACTGATAGTTTCATCTAAATTATGTTTACTTTGGAAAATCGTCCCTATCTTTTGTGGGTTTTGTGAATGAAACAAGATATTTAGTTTCAAATGGTCAAATAGCTGATTTTGAAATTTCTTGATCATTTTTTGGGTGATGCTTTGTGACATTCAGTATGTCGGTCATTGATTTTGTTTCTATGTATTGAAAAAAAAAATGAATGATATTTGTGTGTGTATTACCTTAACCGACACATTTTTTTTTTACAGAAGTTGATGAATGCATCCTTCTTTTAGTTGTCCATTAATGACAGTGTGACCAGATTACCATCAAATTGGCAAATCTATGGGTAGAAATTTGAGCATGTATTCTTATTATAATTTGTGAAGAGCATTATTCTCAGCGGTTGCAACCACAAACTTGATTAAAATATATATCCAAATGTTAAAATCCTAGCTATTTGGTTACAATTTTCTTGAGAATTCGATGCCCTCTTATTATCTTCCGGAATTTCGAAGGTGGAAGATGTTAACCAAGAAGGAAAATCTTGAAACAAAATTCATGGCTACATATTTTCCAAAATCAAACAATCAAAGTGATGCTGCAACGATGCTCTATTCAAGGGATCCTTTGCCTGGTTCTTATTCAGAAACACCAGTTATTCCCGGAAACACGATGATGTATATGAATTTCTCGCCTTCCTCAGGGCCTTTTTCAGATGCACTTGCTGGGAATTCTCAAAGGCAAAGCACCTGTTTTGAAATTCAGCCTGCTGACAATTCTGAGCCTGGCTCATCTCAGCAAGAAATAATGCTAAATTTCGGAGGTTCCCGAATTGTAGAACATGATTTAAGCTCATGGAAAGATGGTAGAAACGAGATGCTAATGATGCACTCCATAAATGGTGGTCGTGTTCTTCAAGGTCAAGGATTATCCCTTAGTCTCGGTACACACATACCCTCAGGAATGCAGATACCACAGATCCCGTATCAGAATGATACTTCCAGTTTCTCATCATTCTTGGGTCCGAACCCATCACACTCTAATGATGAGAGGGGTGGGAACCAGTCTTTCGAAGAAGATGACAATTCACGAACTAGGCAGTTGAGCTATAACGAATATGTTCTTTCTTGTATTCAAGGATCCAATGCCGATGCAATAAAATCCGATTCATATGGCATGTCAAGCATGACACGAGCCATTCCTAACTCAAAATACATGAAAGCTGCACAACAACTGCTTGATGAAGTTGTTAATGTCCAAAAAGCTATTAAGGAACAAAGTTTCAAGAAAGAGTTAGTAAAGGACTCAAAAGAAGGTGATGGGGGCTTGGGAGATGGCGGTTCAGATCCTTCTCAAGCAGGAGTATCTTCAGTTCTACCTGAGTCAAGCAGCAACTCCACTAATGAACTTCCAGCTGCTGAGAAGCAGGATTTGCAGAATAAATTGACAAAGCTTTTGGCAATGATGGACGAGGTGATGTTAAGTTTTCGTCATGTTGCGTTATGTTTTTCTTTTCTCCGAAGTCCTTTCTGAGATATCTAATTATGATAAAATTATATTCATTTTGCTCAGTACATTATTGAAGCTTCATTGTTTTGTTTATATTTCCATAACAAAATCAAAGAAGGTTTAGGTAAATAATGCATGTAGAACATAAAAATATTCGATAATCTCAATGAAATATCCCAAATAAAACAAAAAAAAGAGAGAAATAAACTCCTTCATCGATGAAGTGCTATGTATTTGATTGGTGTGTTGTCTTATAATTCTTTTGTTTCTGCGAAAATTTGAATTCGTGATGGCAGAAGGTTATTTTCTGATATGGAGATCTATTTTCTAGAAAACTGCTTAGTGTAGAAGTTTATGTATATGAAAATTGTTTGCTATATATATGTCACACGGGATGCCTAATTCCTCTGTCATGGTTGTTCCTTATTCAAGTTTTATCGTTTCAGGTTGACAGGCGATACAAGCAGTATTATCATCAGATGAAGATAGTGGTGTCTTCCTTTGATGTGATAGCTGGATCTGGGGCAGCTAAACCGTACACGGCACTTGCCCTTCTCACAATTTCTCGCCATTTTCGCTGCTTGCGTGATGCTATAAATGGCCAGATTCAAGGAGCACGAAAAAACCTTGGTGAGCAAGATGATTCTTCAAATGGAAAAGGGATTGTCATATCACGCCTACGTTACGTGGACAAGCAACTCAGACAACAGAGAGCCCTTCAGCAGCTTGGAATGATGCCACAGCATGCATGGAGGCCACAGAGGGGACTTCCTGAAACATCTGTTTCAATCTTGCGTGCTTGGCTTTTCGAGCACTTCCTCCATCCGTAAGTTGTATATAATATGCTTGGTATCTGCTCAATTGTCCCTCTTGTTGTGTGAACCGCCTATGTAGCGATTAAAATGTGTGGTGCTTGTTTTGATCTACCATGCAAGTAATTTGAGTTACACTGAAACTTGTAATAATAACAAAGTCAATGTTACTTATTAGAGAGCAGTTGCTAGAAGGGTAGTTGTTGGTTAGTGTCAATTGTCAACGTATTTTTATATGGCACAGTAATTAAAACATAACACTTGTGCTGCGGTTCAATTCAAAAGATTTGAATTGCATTGATGCTAACTGCAACGGCCTGTAGTATAGTAATTAGCACTCGATTCTCCAAAATCTTTTTCTTTTGTGTCTCCGCTCTCTTAATCTCCACCTATTTGACTCGTCTGTAAAATTCTGCAATTTAACATGTTACTTTGGTTTTGTTCTTCAGATATCCAAAAGATTCTGACAAGATAATGTTAGCTAGGCAAACGGGACTAACAAGAAGTCAGGTAGACACGTTTTCCATTAACACAAATCATTATCACCAACTTTATGTGGAAATAATCTAACTCATATGAGCTGTTTATCTTCCTAGCACGGCCATTTAGTTCATTTCTGGCGTTTTAGTGGATTATATAAAGAATATTTCTTTTCTGGCTCAATTAGTCTCCATCCTCCTATGTTTAAGCACTTTATCATTTATTTATGGGTTGCGATCTGCCTTAACGACCCTTCACTCGCGGTTTTTATAAAAAAAATATGTGTGCTAAGTATGGATGATGGGACAAACCGGACAGTCGTATCTTGGATTGAATAAAAAAAACTTGAATTCTTTTAATTTTTCTGAATATGTAAATTTAGACTACGTTCAAACATTCAAAATTTTGCTCCTTGGTATATAATGTGCTTTTGTATAGCATTTATTGACCTTCGCTGCCTCAGGTCTCAAATTGGTTCATAAATGCTCGAGTCCGGCTTTGGAAGCCCATGGTTGAAGAAATGTACAAAGAAGAGACCGGTGACGCGGAAGTCGACTCTAATTCTTCCTCAGAAACCACACCAAGAACCACAAAAACTGATGCCAAAACATCTCAGGATAAAGGAGAAGATTTTCACCAAATCTCCACCTCTTCTGGCCAGCTCCTTGCCTCGAATTCCATCCCCATGCCCGACGTAGAAATGGTGGAACTGGATAACAATCCCAGTTTCCAACCTCCAAGCAAGTACTGTACAAGAAAATCAGGAGACGAGCAGAGGCAGATTGATGAGACTCCTCTCTTTCAAGATTCTATGGGACATTCAAATTATGGTACCGACCGATTTATTGAAGCTGCATACCATATTTCGGAATTCGAAAGATTTGGAAATGGGAGTGGAAAGATTTCACTCACACTAGGATTGCAGCAGAGCGCAGGTGGTAGCATTCCAATTTGTAATGATACTCCCTATGGTTTTGTGAATACAAGAGGATCTGATGCATATAATGCATCAAATTTGGCTATGGAGACTGAGATTACAGAATTCGATTG
Organism: Primulina tabacum; assembly: GCF_025594145.1. Classification (NCBI taxonomy): domain Eukaryota; kingdom Viridiplantae; phylum Streptophyta; class Magnoliopsida; order Lamiales; family Gesneriaceae; genus Primulina; species Primulina tabacum. Next base: position 16,146,831 of record NC_134554.1, read on the forward strand.
TATCGATTCTGAAAATCGGCAGCAACGGTTCGTCCCTCCCCGTCTTTTACATGACTTTGTAGCATGAACCGAGGAAAATGAGTGACAGAAATGGTGAAAGTAGATGAAGTTTGAAATGTTGATCTGTGTGGAGGTGAAAGGGAAGTTTATTTCTTCCATTTGAAATATGAATGTATATTATAGAAATCAATTGTGAAGAATTGTATGTTTTAAATAACATGGGAATTAGCATACTGTAATTTTCATGTGTTATTGAAGAATAAGAGAATTGCCTCATCCCACTTTAATAATTTTTTATTTTATTTAATGTCATTATTTATGTCATACTGAAAAATTACAATTTTAATAAAATATTGTCAAAGTTTAGTTTTTATATCTTAACTTAGATTTATTTTTGGTTTTGATCTTTTTTACCTGAGAATTATTAAATCCATCGAATATGATTTATTTGATATTGATTTTGTCTTAACATACACGTGTTAGGAGAATAAATATCATATTACCCATATTAACATTCATTTGATAAAACATAGTGAAAATAGAGCAAAACAATCCACAATATTTCAAAATAGAAAGAAAAAGTTTGGCGTTCTAATTATTATTGTTTATGTATATTTTATTGTTTGTAATATAAGATTTATTATTTGTCACACTAGTCACGTAGAAGATTTAGTGGTTTTGAGGAAAAAAACCAAAAAAATACAAGTTACTGGATGAAAATCAAATTTTAAATTATAACTCAAAACAAACCAACTTATAATACTAAAATTACAAATAACCCTTCACATCCACAACATTAACTTCGATATATATATAAATATTCGATATTCCCGATCATACCACCATTTATAATAATATCAATTTCAACTTTACTATTGTCCACTACTTCGGGTCGCCAGTTTTGTGATCCTAGGTCCAACAACCTATCGGGGTATCAATTATTCTTCTATAATTTCGCGTGAGCACAACTAAAATATGTATGTAAACCTATTTCATTGGTAATACAAATGTGTCGCGAGGATTGAAATCATGTAAATATGGTAAGTAACTTTGTATCATTTTCGATCCATTCGTATTCTATTCCAAAACTTTATATATCAAATTCACCGCTTCGTTGCATGAACAATTATACTCGTTTATTGTTATTAATACTCATAGACATCGTTTTGTTTGTTATGTTAGACGATGAATGATATCTAATGTATGGATAATAAATTATGATTTTAATTATTTGTAGAAGTAGACATGGCAATGCTTCGCGTTGGACTCGAATCCAGAACAACACGGCCCATAGTCAATGGGTGGGTTAACCGGGTCAACGGGTTTGCCTCAGAATCATGACCGTAACCAGATTAAGGCGAGCCTGTTATGGTTTTAGGTTATAAAACCCGGAGATCCAGCGAGTAGAACGTGTCGAACCGACGAGTTGGATTTGTTTAATTATTATTTTTAAAATGTAAGACCATGATCAACGGATCAAGTGGTCGTTGGGGATCAACAGCGACGATCAAGTGGCTGTTTATCAACCCGACGGGTTTAAACCGCCAAGTCGACCGTTATTTGAATTATTATATATATATATATATATATATATATTAAAAATAAAATGAACTACCACGATTTTGTGTTCGTTGATGATCAACAATCACGATGATGTGGCAGTTGTGCAACAGTGAACCCGGACCGGTGGGTCTACCATTAAATACTCTCCAGCCCTTTCATTTCTTTCACATAATTTTCTCTCAATTCTCCAACTCTAATTTTTAATTGAAGCTTTATTTCTCTATTCTCAAAATATCAATTGTCGATTATTGTCAATTGTTAATATATTTTCCTAATTACTTCAATTTTATTTTTATACAAATGACCATAACAAGTTGTAGGGGTAAGGGAAAGAACATAATACTCGAGTTTGAGGATCGCAATTTTCTTTCTTTCAATGTCGACATCAATGATTTTGATTTATCGATGAGGAGCAACATCAAGAACAAGAGACCCAACTAACACATCATCATCTAAGTCAAGAAAGTATGAGCAACCTAACGGCACCTAGAATTCGAGCAGCCTCGCCAAACATTTAATATATTTACCAAACATTTTGAAGGTGTGATGTTCCCTTCGGTGATTTGCAAGCCAAATGTAAATATTGCTCGAAAATTTACAAATTTCAACAAAAAAGTGATGATGGAACTTTAACGCAACACGTCGAGAAGAATCTTCCAGTGAAAATTAGTATTGATCGTTCTCAAACTCAAATAGTGGTATCTTGTCTCAAATGAGTAACGATTCTCAACTATTTAAATATTATAAACCTTAATTTAGAGAAGAAACGACTAGATATTGTGAAATTACACAACTTTCTTTTAGTTTTAGTGATACATACTATGTTCGGATATTTGGAGTGATAATTGAAAATTTCGTTCGTATATGAGTTTTACATGTCATATATTGATATTTTTTTGAACATTCAAAAAATATTGCTTACATATATGTGTTTTAACGAATCACACATTGCACAAAATATTTTACAACTTAATATTTATTATTTTAGAAGAATATGGTTTAATTTATCAAGTTTTTCAATTTCTTTTGATAATGTTGGTGTAAATATTTAGTGTTAGTGAAATTATTAAAATATGTATAATATCACTAGGTGGTAAGTTTTTTCATATTAGGTGCACATATCATATTTTAAATTTGTGTATTCAAGATGAATCAAAAAATTATAATGTCATATTAAAATAAGTAGGACCACAATTTATTATTTATGAATACATATCCAATTATGAAACAGTAGGGTAAATTTTACAAAATCAATTGTATGAGGTCTAAATGGTTTGCACAAGACGTTCTAATACGTTAAAAATTCAACATATAAATTGTTATTATTATTTTTTAAATATAAAGATTTCTATATATTTTTCATCAACATATTAATGCTCGTGATATCTATTTGTTTTCAAATCAATAAAAACATATGTATTAGTGTTTGAAAAATTTTAATAGTGTTTAATGATGCTAGTGGCCAATTAGATGACTTATAAGAAATGCTAATATTATATTATGATTCTTTAGATCATACTACGAAAACGATTCCATCTACCTCACTAATTTTATTTAATATTAAACTCATTTATATGATAGTTATAGTTGTTAAAACACCAAAAATGATTGATAAACTGTTCCACATGATGCACAATATACTATCATTAATAATATAATTTCTAAACTTGTTAAATCACAACTTTTATTAAGGGAATGGACGAAACGTTTGCGAAGATCCTCAAATTCCAGTCAAGAACTTGAGAATCATTTTTGCAACTACTTTTGATTTTAGTGATGTAGAGGAGGACACTTTCGACATAATGCGGTGGTATTCGTAAAAAACATAAATATATCCGATGTCTATAATGAAAAGAAATTCTAGCTTGTCCAGTTTCAACGGTTTCAGTGGAGCAAGCTTTTAGTATTTGAGAAAATTAATACATTTTATTAGAGACGTTTTAGCTTAAGGCCAGAAAATTTGGAAACTCAATGATTGGTCAAAAGTACTACCATTGGTCAAAAGTACTACCAGAACACAATATATTAAAAGTTATCAAGAAAACCTAAATGAAACTGAGAAAACATTTGGAACAAAGAAATGCGAGTGATTGAGCAATATGGAGTGTCGAATGAACGAGCAAAATAGAAGAAGTTCTGGAGTAAAAATTATGATGATACTATCATATTTTAGATGATTGAAGCTCGAGATTTATGATGATACTATCATATTTTAGAGCCCTAATTATGGTATTTGATTCATTAAATATTTTTGGAGAGATAAATTTTTTATTGAGAAAATAAAATATTTGATATAATTTTTATAAATGCGAGTCTTTTAAATTTATATGTTCTTATTATTTGAATTTTTATTATAAATAATAATGTTTTTTATTTTTAAAAAAATGCGACTTAACCGAACCAGAACGTCAGGTTAACAACATGGGACTGAGACGGTTTAGGGTCGAGATTTTCCCGACTCTATCCAATAGGTCCAATCTGAAACCGAACCGACATGGCCAAATCTATGTAAAACTATAGAATTTAAGTCAAATTTTAGATAAATAAATTATATGTAATCGATTATATAATGTCTTATCATTAACATCAAAAAATACATGTAAAGTAGATAAAGACAAATGTGAAATATCATGTTTATTTGTTTGCCACTAGCAAACACAGTGCTGGTTTGAGTTTGTTTTTTTTAAAAAAAAATAAACAAAAAACCTAGTCACTGTCATCTATTACTATTATTAAGAATATCTATAATAGAGATAAAAATGGTGTCTTGATCTGTTTTTTGTTATTTCAATTTTGTCCTTATGTTATACTAATATTACATTTTTTTTAATTTTTTCAACAAACACTTTTGTTTTTATTTTTTTTATTTACAACTATTCAAATAACACTTTAATATTTAGATAATTTATCAGATTTCACTTTGATTCTTCGATAATTATAAAAAAAAAATGGGTAAAATAACTAGTACTTATTAAGGATACATTAAAATATAGTCACAGTCCAATACTTGATGGGCCAAATTAACGAAGCCCGTTCTGTACTTATTTATCTTGCAAAAGAAAGAGGCTTTGGTATATTATAATATTGATTTTGATTTTTTTATTTCGATAAAATAATAGCAAATCATCGACTTTCTCATGGAACAAATCAAATTGAGCAACGTGGACTATTATTATTGGTTTGCTTCACCTGCTTTGTGTAACGATAACAACTTACGTATCTCTTTCCTTTCTCCACGTTTGAGGGGAAGAATTCCCTGCGTTCTTCATGGCTTCTCGTTTCGCCACCGTATCCCTCACTTTTGTCCTCGTAGCGACGTCGTGTGTCATCATCCTCTCCGCGGGAGACGAAGCTACGAGCAGCGGCGAAAATCTGTTGATCCGGCAAGTCGTTGATCATGGAGATGATGGCGAAAACTTACTGCTGAACGCCGACCACCATTTCACGATGTTTAATAAGAAGTTCGGAAAGAAGTACGCGACCCAGGAGGAACACGATTACAGATTATCAGTGTTTAAGGCTAACCTGCGCCGAACTAGGCGCCACCAGAAGCTGGACCCCTCCGCGTGCACGGAGTCACTCAGTTCTCCGATCTTACTCGCGCGGAGCTCCGACGTCAACTTCTCGGCCTCAATCGGAGACTCCGACTTCCAGCAGACGCACACAAGGCTCCGATCCTACCGACGAACAACATTCCGACTGATTTTTGACTGGAGAGATCGCGGTGCCGTTACACCCATGAAGAATCAGGTACGCATGTATTAATCATGATTTGGCTTGATCATTTCCAGAGTACAAGTTCTAATCAGTCCATTTCTGATTTGAATCGATGGTGAGCAATAGCGTTGAATTATGTCGTGCTACCCGATACAGTTCCTTGTTTATATCGTAGTATTATATTCGGAGAGAATTGGATATTATTGGTGTGACCGAAAAAATTAGGTCAGACTTGTATAGATTTTTATACATTTTTGCTTTAAGTTTCAAATCCGTGCCAGTTAGCTCTAATCTTTGCTAAAAAAAGTCCCTAATAAGCTAACTAGAGTCTATGCAAACTATTTATATGGTTTGCAGTAATGTGCATCGTGCATACTGTTAGTTTTGGTTTAGTATTTTGGTAGGTAAATTTCTAGCATAAGTTATCCAATATGACCAATTATTGCATGTGACGAGATAACAGTTGTTTAGATCCTCATACCTTTATAAGTTGTAGTTGAAATTTCCATTGTTTAAATTCTGGTAGAAACGAAGATGCAAGTAATAATTTCATTGGGTCTGATATATGATTTTTGTTCCAGTGTTGGAGTTGAGAAATTTAGCTGCAATTTGGGTGAATCAAGTTATGTGCTGAAATTAGTTCTTATTCAACTTGTGCGATGAGAAACGGTTTTGCCGACGAGCTTATTCTCTTTGATTTATCTTACATCAGTTTGAATGATTTGATGTGCTGACTCATGAATTGTGTTCTATTTAGTTACCTTAAGCATACGATAAATCTCAATGGTAATTTTTGAATGGCAACAGGAGCATTAGAAAGTGCAAACTATCTGGCGACCGGGAAACTTGTGAGTCTCGGTGAGCAACAGCTTGTGGATTGTGACCACGAGGTTCGGCTTTTTGACGTGTCCCTCTTATTTCAGCCTCTTAAACGTCTGGTTTTAGTGAAACCTAGAGCCATGAAATCGAACCGTCCGAGGATTTTTACAAGATGTGTTTGCTATCCTTGGAAACTATGTTATTTTCTGAGTTTTGTCCTCAATCTCATTTAAAGAGATGATACAGTTATACGTCCAGTGCGGACAGTAGTGGAAGGTGGAAATTATAGTCGAGAGAAGTACAAAACTAGAAATAATGAATGTGAAACACAATGAGCCCATAGATGGTAAAGGGTGTTGAGTTCGAGTATCATCAGATGCAATTATGAGACAAAATGCTTTTTCTAACCAGCCGTTAATTCTACTGTTCAGATTTTTTTTTACTGGTGAGAACGGGCTCTGCTGTCGCATTACTTGCTCTCCTCTTAAATGTGTCAATCTGACCTCACTGTCTGCAGTGCGGTTCAGGAGAAACAGAGTGTGACTCAGGTTGTGATGGTGGTTTGATGAATAGTGCCTTCAAATATACTTTAAAATCCGGTGGACTTATGCGAGAAGAGGACTATGACTATCCATACACCGGTACAGACCGTGGAGGCTGCAAGTTTGACAAGACCAAAATTGCTGCAAAGGTCGCCAACTTCAGCGTTGTGTCCCTTGATGAAGAACAGATTGCTGCCAATCTAGTCAAGAATGGACCTCTTGCTGGTATTTTTCTACGCATTTATCAATCTCATTAGGTTCATCATACGGATTAACTTGGAATTATTTGAATAACAATTGCACGTCATTCACCAGCTTCACTGAATTTCCCTTGGTTTGTGAGATTTATTCTTATCTAAATTCTCTCAAAATTCAAAAAACTCATCGTTAAAGTCAAGCACCAGATGCTATCTAGTCAAAAGATGTTTACCACGGGACAGCTCTGACTATAATTTTGCTCTCTCGAGTGTAGCGGCTATCAATGCCGTCTTCATGCAGACTTACGTTGGAGGAGTATCGTGTCCGTTCAAATGCTCCAAGAGGTTGGATCATGGTGTGTTGTTGGTTGGCTATGGTGCGGGTGCATATTCTCCCATTCGCTTGGAGGACAAGCCATACTGGATTATCAAGAATTCATGGGGTGAAAACATGGGGTGAAAACTGGGGAGAGAAGGCCTACTATAAAATCTGTCGTGGCACCAACATCTGTGGTGTGGACTCCATGGTTTCTACTGTAAGCACTTAACCAAATGTGTATCAAATTGCAGTTAATCACGTCCCTCATCTCTGTACATAGAGGAAACGTGCCTATACCGTTTTAATTTCTAAGCACTAACTTGATTTGGTGCTATTAAGGTGAATTGAGTCAAACCTCATGACCGATGGAAAATTAACAAATGTTATTTAGGTTTCATGTTGTGTACTTCTGGTAACTCATTGTGTTTCCTTGAAAGCTGCCGCATCTTGTCCTTTCTCAATTTTCCTCGCTCTTAAAATTCATTTACTTCGAGTAGACACTACTTTCCCTGCTAAATCTGGAATTTCAGAATGATGATATGAATTTGGAATAATTTTGTTGCCAAAGACAAAGCAACGACCACAAAATAATTTTAATAAAATTCATTGTACAAGTATCTTCCGTCCTAGCACCACAAGTTTTAGATTGAGGAAGTTATCCGCGTGATGTTTATCACCAGAGATGGGCTAGAAGTAATAAAGCGCAGGTAAGTGTTAAATTTACCTTGTCCCGGTTTCAATTATTTTACTAATACTATGTGGAATCACATTGTGATTCTAAGATGCGACAATGCATGTGTTTAGCTGGACTTCGAAGTTCTAATCCTCACTCCCAACCACGCAACTCAATAATTTGAGAAATATAATCTCTGCAAATATAAACAAATAATTCTACAGATACCGCATTAATTATCGAAGATTTACCAAACATTAATAAATCTAACCAGGTGTGCTGCATTTGATGATATTTTACCGAGTGCAACGTAGATTTACCCCTTTAGAGGCAGGCATCACAACTGGTCGATTTACAATATAACTTTAGAATCCCAAAAATTTACATCAGCTCTCGAAGGCAAATAACATCACGAGGAAATAAATATCAACAGTAAAGGGATAAACAAACCATTAACTTTAAACGTCATCCAATGCAGGCCTCACGAGACTTGTTTATTAAGCTCAGTAACACAAATGAATACAAGACCAAGAGAACGCTCAACGTAAAAAGATTCACGCATAATCCCAGGCAACAATTTAAAGAATCATTACCTTCAATAGACTCCTGTCCATGCACATACAACGCATTGAATATTATTTGAACAGTAATTTGTCTTGAAGTATCATTCCTCTTCGTAATCGATTAAGGCAAATGAGAATGGATAAAACTTGTATCCATCTCCTTCATAGAACTTATTTTGGAACTCCACCCAATGTAGTCTCAAGGCATGGAGGAAGGCACTAAGTGTTTCCATCACTAACAACACACCAACAGTGGCGAATATGAAGACGATTATGCCAACAATAAGGATAATTACATTGTTATATCTGCCAAAAAAGAATGGTTAGTTGAGACAGGTCATATCATATGATGTCCTTGCAATTGCTAAAGATAAATAATAATCATGCATTTGTCTATAATAGTACCAGCACTTCTATAAAATGTCCTGTCATTCACTAAATATTAGATGTTAGTCAACTACCAGATTAAACATTGATTGGGTCAACCACATAGTCCACAATTAAAAGGCATCAAAAAATGGTTTGAATGATTGCCGCTCAAATTTAATGAAAGAAGTATGAAACAAGTTCAAAACCAATTCGTACTAACACCTGCAGACATAAATAGTTCAATGGAATAAATGAACTTACCCCCATGCAAGTAGAAGAACCTTCTCGTAGAACACACTGGACAACTCAGAGTGGGCAAGACTGATCATCACCAAACAAAGAAATAGATAAAAAAAAAAACGTTTGTTAGCAACTTGAACTCAACACTCAAAACATGAGAAAGAACTAGGATCTTGCCATCGATGGCAGTTCTCCATAATTTTATAAGTTCACTTAAACACCCTTACACTATTTAATTATACATGTATAACTGAAGAGAGAGATACAAAGCGGAAGGCAAACATTCACCGTGTATAGGCCAAATACAGAGTGTAGTAAAACGATACCTAAGAGCCCATAAACGAAGATAAGACGCTGTATTTGAGACTGCCCCGAGCACAAATTCTATTGTATGGATAAGTTGGTGCACAAAAACTTCACTGAATTCGAACTCTTCGTGAACATGGGAATTGTGATTTGCTTCCGGTTGCAACGACTCGTCTGTTCCTGGAAGGGGTGCATAAGACTCTCCATGGTGCCTCTGAATATATGGTATAGAAAACGTCGAGATAATATGACAAGGTATTAGAATATTATGTTCAAAATTTGTAATGGCTAAACTAAAGAAAAAGGTAAAAACTTGCATACGTTGTGTTCTCGCTTCAAAAGGAATGGCTTTGGGAACAACATCCATGGTACAGAAACAAGTGCCAACAGTAACAAAACAAGCTGGTTGTGCAAATAATGAAATAAGTTTATGCAAACCCCAGGAAGTATTAAGAGCTTCGATTGAAGTGAGATGAAATGAAATTAATCAAAAGACTGTGACATTTTATTTTCTGTAATTCCCAACCTGAGCTGTCTTCTGACCAGGGAACAGCTGGTTTTCACCAAGCTCATCCGTAGGACTCAAAAACATGTATATCATAACATGATATAAGTCAGCTTGGGATCCAGTGCACCATTTAATGATAACAAGGACAGAAAGGTAGCCAAACAGACTGTTCAAGAATATCATTTGGGGAATAAATTGGAACCTGCGACACCACAGGGTCAGTATGAGTAGACAGGGAGATGTAAGTCACTATATAGAATATCCGTTGAATTTCCGTTCAAATAGTTGTCCAACAAAGCACTTCTATATGAAATTTATCTAGATTTAATCAGTAAACGTGTTATCAGGAAGTATCTTTTGAATTAAATTGAGTTACCATGTATTCAGGCTATTCTTGAAGAATTTGGCATTAAAGTAGCTCAATATTATTCCCAGGTTCATCTGAGAAACTCCAAGTAGGATGGACATTTTCATTTTCAATGAATTAAGGAATGGTAGCTCACTGCGTGTACCATGCCATGCAGGGTCCACTCCAAACGGGTAGGTGTCTCGTTCTTTAATCAAGCCCACAGTAGTAGAATCCCTACAAGAATTAAAAAGTTCACATACAAGCAGAGCTGCGACATTAACATAAGACTCAAGATCAATGAAATACCTGCAAGATGTATCACGACACACATACGCTGAACGAGCAAATAATTCAAATGGCACAGAAAAAAATTCATTATAGATCAACCCGGTGTAAATTGAGAAAAGTGCCATAAGCAGAATGACATATCGACCACCGAAGGTCATTTCCATGATGTCTCCAAGTTTCTGCATTTATGGAGATCGATAAAATCACTTCACTAATTTCACTCATATATAAGAAATAGAAATTTTCAAGCTTACAATGCCAAATCAATGATGTCATCAGCACAATTCTAAATGCGGTCAACATAAAGAACAATCCCTTGCTCCAAAAATTGTAATCTCAAACGAAAAAATATGAGGAGGTCTTAGAAGTGAAACAAAAAAAAGAAGATATATATCTCCAAAACATTATCCAACATTACATCTCAGGAAGTATATGTAAGCTTTTCAAAGTGACAAGTAAATCCGTACTAAAACTAGTAGTTTGACTTGCATTTGCTCAAATTGCTCGACTCACCCTCTACATTCCAAAAGATATTAACTCATCCAAACATGACTATGACACTATTCGCGAGATCTATGCAAAACAATACTGCGACTGTGGAATAGATGAATGATTTTACATAACTTGTTAAAAACAACAATCACAAAGAAAATAAGCAGAGCTCAATATGCTAAATCGCTCAATCCAATTTTATGACCAGAAACAGGACAAATGATCCAACAAGTGACTAGAAAAGAACAAGAAAGTTGTACAAAAGAAAAAAAGTCCCATTGCTAATAACTAAATACTAGCAGCTGCACACAAACTTAGTGCATGTGCAACACATTACACATTTTAACAATTTTAAATAATAGAATTTTAATGTGTTGTTACGCTATCGCTTGACTAAAAAACAAAACAAAATAAACCAAGAAATTAAATCAATATTTTAGGAAAAATTAAGGAGAGACACTAAAAGACAAGTAAATTCTCTACAACCTCCATACAGAGATAGCTGAGTTAATAATCAATAGAGCACACAATCAGTAACATTTTGCAAAATAACCGATGCTTTTATATGGTAATGTGTTTATGGAGTCCCAAAAAATTTTTTATAAGATGTAAGTTTTTAACAAAAGGAGATAGATAAAGAAACAATAATTGCAAATATTCTATTTGATAGCTAAATCAAACAAGTATGTGATTACCTGACTAGAGAGTTTTTTCTCTCTGATAATAAAAAATAGTGTTGCTAGTAGAAGGCATATGCCATGACCCCAGTCACCAAACATGACAGCAAAAAGGAATGGAAACGTGACAATGGTGAATACACCAGGGTTTGCTTCCTGATACTTGGCAACTCTGCAACATGTAAACTGAGTGGCATGAAATTTCATGCAGGGTATAGTTTGTCTTAAAACAAATGCTGCACTCAATGCATCGGATATTGTAATATAGAAACACGACATAGTATCAGGTCAAGGTTTTGAGGTGTGGAGTAATACTTGGCTAATACTTGGAAGTGGATGTGAAATGTAACAAAAAAAAGCCTACCTCTAGAAACTATCTCAGGTACATCAATTAAATTTATGAAGGTCGCAATGTAAGCAAAAGGTCCATAATTTCTACGCAACTTGACAACATTCCTTAGGGGCCAGAAACAAATTCTCAGCTTTATGAACTTTAAGGTAGTAGAATATTAATTTTTTAATCATGGAAACAGGTAGCTATATTAAGACAAAAAAGTACATGAAGATTCCCATGCTATAAAGCCAATATGCATAGTCATAGCCATGTTGCTGTTTTTTCAAATTTCAGATGCTAGCAGTTCCATTTTCCATATCACCATTTGATTAGCTCTTTGACAAGTGAATATCCAAAACAAAGAGCTTATACTTGAAGTCTTGAATGAACCTAAATGTGTGTACCAGTTTACCAACACTATCACATTAAATCTCTTCACTACAGAGAAAACTCACCCATATGCATCAACAATCTCTTGGTAAGCTGTAGTGAATTTGTTTGTTCGAAAATATGTAGGTGGCATTTCACGTGTTTGCAAGATTTGAAAAATAGCATCAACTTGTGAATTGGAGTCATGTGTAGCCCTATGCAATGCATCCTGAATCTGAAAATAAGAAACATCCTCTTCTGGAGTGAGCAATAACGTTAAGACATAGCACTTCACTTTGAAATCTCATGATTCAAAGCAACAACTGCGACCAAAATTGCCATCGCACAAATCAATAAGAGATTAGAAAAAAAATGTGGGGGATACTAGTCACCTGTTTTGATGCAAAAACAGGACTCCATCCTTCTGCCACTAGACATTTCTTGGTGACATCTATGCTGAGCATATTCAGAGTATGATAAATGGATTTCTCCTTCCTCACCTTCATTTAAAAAAAATAGTTTATCAAATTCATAAGACATTAAAATATAATAAATTTTAGAAACAGGAACAACTATTAACATGCCAAAACACTCTGGCTTTCGTACATGGTTGATCATTCACGGCTTAGCTGCTGTTTTTTATATAAACCCAACAAAAATTAAGAAAACTACAAGCAATTTGTTAAACCATGGTTCACAGACCAAGAAGTTCCATTGCTCGAATTGTTCTCCAATAATTTGCAGCAAGTTTCCACGATGCACCAGGCCCGCATCAATTGTAGTTTTTAACTCTGAGAGTCTACCGGAGGTCTGAAATGGAAGCAGAAGTAACACAAGAGTACAATTTCAGTATCTCATATGAGATCATCAAAGAAGAAAAAATGAAAAAAAAATACCTCAATAAACATTTAATATGAGAGGAAAATTATGCAAAGTACTACCCAGAGATAATTGAAAAATAGAGTAACCAAAGAAATTAAGTGTCATGAAATATGCGGGAGAAAGGGAAAGAAATCCACGTCCTGTCTACAGCAAAAATATAGGATAGCAGCCTGGTGGCAATCAAGAGAAAAAGAAACAACTAGAGGAAAGTTCAAATTTAATCCAAATTGCAAAAATCAAGAAACTAAGTAAAAAAGAAAATGAGCAAAAAATAAAAGACGGGTTTGTGACAATTGGGTCCGTTACAAATAAATAATACATGAACTAAAATGTATCTTGTATACCTCCGTAACAATTTGAGCTTGCTTGCTCAGGTCCTCATTGAAAGCATACCGATTTGCTCCAAATGCTTCACATATTTTGAGAATTTTGTTTTTTGACCTCTCTCCAGAAAAGAAGATAGCAAATACATTTTTTTCGACCTATGTCATAAAAAACAAAAATTAGTTTTCTCCACATTAGTCTTCAGTCATGAGCAAAACATGAGTAATCGACCTTTTTTTAAATACCACAATCACTGAACAAATAATGGATCTAAGCATGACTCAGACCGTAAATGTGTCATAAGAACCACATAAATTAATCCAGATAGTTTGTACAAACCTTCTCCCCAGATACAGGATCAATGACTGTCTCATCAACTGCAGCCTGCTTCAGAAACACGTTACCCCTGGTAGCACGGAATAAAATCCTCTCAAAGGCCATTGATTTCCCCCTGGGAACAAGTCCAGTGATGAATCCTAATTTAACTTGCTTGGTAGAATCAACTGTCACTCCCTGATAGCAGAACACATCTCTGAATAAGAGTGAAATCCCCAACTTAAACGGGATCAAATATCAACAGTTCAAATTTGTACCTGCTCTGATAATAGTGGAGTTTCCAAGGACTCCTCACCACTTTGATTTGATGAGTATTCTGTTTGACGAGCCTCAGCACTGCTCATTGCAGAGTTAAAAAATTCACCAGCCTAAGGAAATATAACAGCATTTACAATAGCCAACATGGGTCATCAACCAAAAATGGAGTAAAACTAGGAAAAAAACATGGAACATGTGGAAAAAAATAAAAAAAAAATCAATAATGAAAAAGCAAGCAGTGAACAAAAATAAAAGGGGATATTTCTAAGGTCTCTAATTATGCAGATGTAATCAAGAATAGAAGTTGCACAAACAATTCATTTCATGTAATAGACATCAATTCCTAGCTGGTACTGCCTTAAGAAACATCTCTCGATATATGTAAATGCAATGGACAAGACTATCCTTTATGTCACATTACTGCCAAAAATCCAAGGCAGCGTTGGGTAATGCTTTTTGTTTCCATTCTCCCAAAAAAGAAGAATAATGATAATAATAATAATAATAATAATAAACATACATGTTGATACTCAATTATTCTATTACATTTTAACTCAACATGTTTCATTTCGAAATATTAAAAATTTTCATAAACAAATAAAATAACAAAATATAAAAGATGACATCACTAACCCAACAAATCTTTATGACGTGACATCTACACTAAGATGTAATTGATTCAAAAATTTAAACTAACCATGCATCATATTCTTCAACACAACCTTCTACAACACACATTCTCAAAAAAATTCCTAATACCCACAATCATACTACCAAAAATTACCCAAATGTCATGCAGCATTTGATAAACTTGTGTTGTGAATTCTTTTGCTTCTTTTTTTTATGAGAACTTGTGTTGTAAGTTTAACGTAACAGTAATAAGCAAATCTCAGCAACAATGGATGGCTTCCTCAGTGAAACAAATACAGAGAGAATTGTGGAGGTAAGGTGATGGAACAGAAAAGTCAGTTGTATGAATCATACCAATATCCTTTTCACTTCTCACTGCTGTTGGTCATAATGTAAGTGATACTTCTCGGGTGTTCTGGAAGAATAAATCTTTTGTATTAATGATCAACTTAAGGTTTTTTTAGGCTCTTCCCAAAAAAGGAGCTACAAGAAGGATGCTCACATTATTTTTTGTTACATATTTTTTCTACTTCTCTGCATAACTCAAGTGAGCAATAGATATCTACAACAAAAGCTATGAACACTGAGAAATAAAAATGCCATGCCTTTTGGAGAACGAGCCTGTATTCTCCTAGTTCGTTATAGGATCGCTGCAACTTTTCACTATTTGCGTTTATTTCAACCAGCTCAGCTTCAAGGTCCCCGAGTTTAACCTAAAAATCAGCAAAGAGCCAGGGTCAAATGCATTTGATAGTTAGAGTGAGGTAAATACAAAAACCAAAACATACCTCAAGGTCATCCAAACTAAGAACAGGTTGTGTCGTAGATCTTGCTTCAGGTGACAACCCTGCCTTTGACATTTGGTCACGAAAAAATCTCAACTTTCGTGCCATTTCTCCGCATCTTTTAATCTTCAGAAGAAACAAAAGGAAAAGAAAAAAAGAAAAAAATTGCAGGGCCATTAGAAGAATAATTTATGCAGCTGCAGAATGCGTTTATTAAAAACCTACAGGTGATAAGTTGTATGTTTGACTATACAAGAATGAACATGATAATCAAAAAGAATATAGCAAAAAATCAATTGACATTCTTATGGAATAAATAATTTAAGAGTTTTTCCTAGGATAATCAAGCAAGAGAAAAACGAAGACTCTAACGGCTGCATTAACACAGCCTGGCATCACAAACACAAGCTCCAATCTCATGCTGTTAACTTGTCACTACCCAAATATATCTGCCATGAAAGTTTTTCCAAAATCATCCAAATGGCAATTTGAGTTATAACAATTGTCTTCTAATAATAACTGACATTTACCTGGGTGGCATATGTTCGTTGGAATGGACTTTTTTCCACATTCAGCTGCAAGGAAGAAATTATAACATTATATTTAAGATGAAGCGGCTCACAAACTCAAAAGGCAACAAATTTAAGGTATACAGTAATAATCCAAGAGCATACTTATAGCAAACATAGTTCATATAAGTCAGGAAAAACATTCAAAAACAAAACTATTTAAATAAAACAGTGTGTAAACAGGTATCAACTTTCACGTCATCGCTTGATGGCCATTTGAGATTACAACTTCGAGAAATATTATCATAAAGAAAGGTTTTTAGATAGTTTTCAAAGACACTTTATTCATGAAGTATGAAGTCCTAACGAAGATGGATTTTAATTGCGCGGAGCCTGGATATGCCATTGCCACAGTAAATGGCTGAAGTTTCTAGAGAACTGCAAATATCTGGTTACTGAAGAATTTTTACAGAAAGGCTAGCTTCAGTGCAACGACAAAATTTCAATTTAAAACCCCTAACTTCTAACTGCAAAAATTAAGCACAATGTCATCGCTCGAAACAAAACCTAACTCCAGTGCATTGATTCAAAACACTACATAATACCAATCAAACAAGCAAACCAATAGAATCAAATCAAATAACAGTCACATTCCATAGTCTCAAGTCTCAACATCTCTGTTTTTCGTCTAAACGTAATCCAGATTCTCTCAAGAGCAACTCGGCAAATGATTGCGAAGTACCAAATACTAGAATCAATACTTCTCCATCTTCTTCAGAAACAAATTAATAAAGACAATTTAGAATCAATCACAAGCATAAATCAATCACCCAAGCAACAATAGCAAAACCTAGCTACATCACATTACCGAAAAATTCTCAAATTAAATCAAAATTTCACCAGCAAAAGACATATAAAGAATAAGCCATACTAACATCTTTGAATTGTATAAGACCGATGTCTCCAAGGTACGAGATTGAGAGATTAGCAGATTCGACGGGGATAATGATTTGGACGAGCTGCATCGGTTCGGACCGCATCAGATCCATCGGCGGACAGCATCCTCCTCTCCCCCTATCCCCCATCTTCAGCAGTTCGATTCGATTTCCTCTCTCTGTGCAGATATTTATGTATGGAGAAATCTCAGGTGACCTTAAGAATTAAGAAATTTGGGTGATTGAATGAATAATGCAGGGGGAATCACATCACTGTCAGAGAGAACATAAGAGGTGGATGGATGGGATTATCTTATATTACCGCCCCAGGGTGCAATATTCTCGCTCAATGTACAATGAGTAATCGCAGTTTACCCCCTGAAATGATTTATTATCCCATCATGACCCAAAAGATATTTTCTCGTCTTTTAATATATATATTTTTTTTTAATTCTTGAGTTCGAGATCTAGTTAAATTAGATTTCGAACTTGTCTCGAATTTGATACTACTTTCTTTTTTACATTATATATATGATATAAATTGCATATGGATTCACTATTTTCAATAAATATAAATCAATAGTAAAATATATTTTTAAAATTAAAATTGAAAATCCCTATATTTGTGAAACGTGTATTTTCAAACGATCAAAGATGAAACTATTCCAAAATTGGAGTTCTAAAAAATAAAAATAATATTTTAAATATTTCATATCATGCGAAAAACTTCAACGAATATATGATGTTACGAATAATTAATACATTTAATATATTATTATTGTTTTTTTTACCACATGGTCATATCATTTTAATTTTGATTAGTCCAATTTTGACATAGTTAATAAATTGATATATATATATATAAATTGCATACCACAAAAAAAATGACAAGTTGGAGATTTCAACTATTGATTTTAAAATATAAAATAATAACTCATTGATTTTAAAGAGGTTTCAACCTTTTTCACTTGAGACAACAAGTCTGTAGTCGAGTTAACTCATTCTAGAATGATACCTTATTCGAAGTTATCGTCATGCATTCTTTTTCTGGAGTTATTGCTCTTTCAATTATTATTATTTTTTTTTATAGGGGAAAGGTATATTATTTATTGACTAATCAAAATGTAAGTCGATACAAGTTTAAAAAGCAAATCCGAAAAATCCCCATGCACCCAAATAAAAGGTGAAGGGGAAGAAACCGAAAATTTAGTTAAAACATGAGCCACTCTGAGTCGAAGATGGCAAAATGAATAAACCACAGGACTCAAGATAATCTTCTTAAGCTCAGCCGCAATGGTTTCTTGTCTAGTTTGGTGACTCTTTGCATCGCAAAAAGAGAATCTATCATAAGTAGTAACTATAACATCTTGATATTCTTCTTAAGTAAAATCTTTAGACTTTCGTGTATCATCGTTAATTCACCATGTATTACCGAAATGAGTGACGTTGTTTATTGTCCAAAAGCCATAATCAGTTTTCCTTTGTGATCTCGAAGAGCACCCCCGACAGCATAAGAATTCACATGTGGAATGTATGAAGCATCCACGTCCATACTCAACATCCCAAGAGGGGTGATTGTCATTTCGTCGCCGACTTCTCCCTTTAAGAATCTGATTCCTGAATCTCAAGTCTCTACACGAACTGGAATTCGTCAAGAAACCGCAAACACCGGCCAATATCAATCTCATATTTTCACCCCTTGCGATTATGAAGAATTTTGTTCCTTTCCTTCCAAATCGCCCACGAGCATGTGGCCATCTTCTCAAAATCGTATCTCCTTAGTTTGTGTTGTTATGTAATCGGTTTTCTCGTGTCTAAAACGCAGCGGAAGTTTAAATTTTTTTAATTTGACATTCAAATATTATATTAGACACTCGTTTTTAAACAAAACAATCATTTATAAAGTGTTTGTAAATATAGCTTTAATGAATAAATCACTTGACATCAGTTATTCCGATATTAGCGGATATAGATCTTGTTGTTATTCCCTATAAACATTCTTCAAAATCTCCTTTCTTCAATCCTCCTATCAAGTCCACGACTGGATCAAATGTTCATCTTCTAAATTACACTAGAAAATTTATAAGAGATTAGATATCAAAAATCAAGAGGCTACTCGAACCCTTAAAATTCTTAGGAGTGGCCGAAATTTTTAGCTTGAGGAGAGGAGAGGATTTACGAATTCTTTTAAGAGTGTGGAGGCTAAGGTTATGTAGCCTCTATACTATAATATCAATCCAAGACCTAATTTTCGTAATTGTAGATTTAGGTTTTTTTTAATTAATATTAATGAGTTTGATCAATTAATTAGACTAGTCTAATTGGTTTAATTAATTAAAGTTCATTAAAATTTTAATTATTTAGCATATTAGACTTAAACTCCTACAAGCTCATCATGCATACCCGATTTTCATTAAATTTTTTATAAACTCAACATTTGAGTTTGATAATTTAAATTCTCAAATTTTAAAAATTCAACTCCTTGAATTTATTATCTCCAAATTTCGATTATCATCAATTCAACTCTTTAATTTACTATATCATAGTTTCATACAAATTCAACTCCTTGAATTTATTCTCTCACCGGGAACAAATGATCTGGTGCTTATGTGACCCTCAATGGTTCAGAGATACAGCTAGTTACGGATTAATAGCTCTTTGTGATTCAGTAAATTTTTCCTTTATTCGGGTTGACCCTAATTTGCCTCATTCCAAGTGCCAACATTTGATCATGAGAATGTCAGAAATCATTTTCTGATTAAACCCATCGAAATATGGTAAAGGCGTCTAGTAGCATTACTCCATGATTCACTAGGTATCACTGATAGTGCCTACAAGAACCAATAGGTTATGATTAGCGTATAGTATGGTTCATTCATCTCATATATCTCGATCGATTCATCAACTATTGGTTCATCGATGGATGCATATTAAATTAGATAGCTATCTGATACAATCATGAAATATTCATAGTGTCATCGCATGGACAATTAGATAACTTTTTCCTTAATTTACATTTCACACTCTGGCTAGAGATTTCATGCACTATTATTTCGTTGGATCACATTGGATATCCACACCTGTAAGTGAGCGGTGAATTTCAGCTACAATGTATTGGCTCCTACATATTTCGTAATTGCACACAACCTCGCCACTTCGTGACCCTCCTAGAGTCGGTAAACGAGTCAAAGCTCAAACCTAGCATATAGGGCCTCAGTGTATCCCGAGTTTTAAGGACTAATGATGTACAATCACAACCACAGACTTTTCATCTCGATGAATGATAACCATTTGGAAAGTACGAGGGATGGTTATTCGGTACAATCATCGTATAATTACTCATTTGCATGATTGGACATCTCTATGTCCCTACCATGAAACACGGTACACAATATT
Source organism: Primulina tabacum (assembly GCF_025594145.1). Taxonomy (NCBI): domain Eukaryota; kingdom Viridiplantae; phylum Streptophyta; class Magnoliopsida; order Lamiales; family Gesneriaceae; genus Primulina; species Primulina tabacum. The sequence continues at coordinate 16,167,211 of NC_134554.1, forward strand.
ACAAAGGTTATTCTCAAGCTCAAACGACATTTATCCTTGTTTTTAGGCGGTTGAATCGACTAGGAACAATTTTAGAATATATAATGTTTACAAATGAGTTTCAAGATCGAATTACGATTCATTTGTATTAAAATATAATCAAGAATTTTATCTATACTAATCGCATAGGTATACAGATAAAGTAAAATGAAACCATAAAATGTAAATTATATTAAAATAAATATTATTATTTACAACTGAGTCGATAAATTCCTTAGTCAACCGTTGGCTTACAGAATAGCTAACTCTAACACATGCATCAACCAGCAGCATACATCACTTGATTCTTGGTTCTGAATTCGGTCAGAAAGGTTAATAATTCAGTTTCCTTCCAACTGGCCACCTTGTCGGTCGAGCATAAGAATAGAGCATGGCCCAATGTTATTCTTCCATTATTGCACAAGGGGAAGCGGCTCTACACCAGAACGTGGTGATTCAATATGTTCCAGCTTGTAGCAATGGAATCATGGAGCACCTTCCACCAAATATTTTGATTTTTGGTGGTAGCATTAAGGACCATAGAAACTTCCACCAAGCTTTCATAGTAACGTCCGATTGATTTCCCGGATGGGTGTACATCCCTATCCCCAGCCGGTATCCTTCTCGCACAAAAAAATTCCTTTTGGATCATGTCGCATTACCGCATGTCCTCTTTATTGGTTGCCAATAGTGGGATATTTACAATCTTTGTTGTTACGAATTATGGGAATTTGTTGTTAATGAAGTTCTCATCACATCCTCCATTTGATATGAGTGACTGAACCATCAGATTACCATTCACATTGGGATGTGTTGACCCAGGCAACCTTAAAATCTTGGAACCCATTTGTCCTTGTACATATGTACTCATATGTCGTTAACAACTCGCCACATCAGTCTTTCCTCCAATAAATCCCTACTCCAAACCAAAGATCGCCAAATATCGAACAAGTTGTGACCCAGTCCAGCTTCCATTAAGTCAATGTGTTTAAAATAGCTTGATTTGTGCACCCTAGATATTATAGAATCCGAGTTATTTATAATGTATCAGTTTGCTTTGCAAGCAAAGCTTTGGTGAAAACTTCTAGCTTTTGAAACCTCATACATTCCATACATTTAGGCTTGCTAAGTGTATCCCAGTTTTTCCAATGCATTTTCTTTCTTCCGTTTTCAACTTCCCACCAGAAGTCAGTACACGTCTTCTCAATTCCAATGCATCTCGCTTTAGGAAGTCGGAAACAAGCCATGGCATATATTGGTATCGCTTAAAGTACGGAATTTATAAGAACTTCCTTCCCACACACCTTTTTACTGCGCAAATAAAAGGATGGGAGTCCCAGATATACCTCATGTCCATGAACCACTGGAATGCTAGCCCAAACAAAAAACATGCTTCAAATCTAGAAGGAAAAAAATAATTTAATTCAATATGTTTTAAATGTAGCATATAATAATTAGAAACAAGGTATAATATTTTCGACATCCACAAAAAATTCCACATAAATCATATGTTCAAGTTGATACACCCCTGGGAATACCGCTTTGGCCCAAAAAGATTATGAACTCATCGATGACCACTCTGAAGAAGAAGAAGATGAACAAAGAGTCATCCCCTTATCCTTGAACCAAAAACATCGATGTTTACAAAAATAATCAATGTAAATTAAATTGTTGCTTATATTTGTTCTGTTGAGTTATTTTCCATCCCATATGTTAGATTATTTTATCAAATCCATAAAATAATTTAATTGTGGTCAGCGTATTTTATTAATATAAATATAAAACAAATCAAAGAATAATGTTTGGATTAATATGATAAACCTCTTGATATCTGATTTACCATATCTTGTATAAATACTATCAAGATTTGCCGAATCTTTACTTTCTTATGATGATTAGAGAATATATATAAATAGTTACTTATAGGGTAGGGTTCCTAAATAAATACAATTATTCAGTAATTACACCATATCAGAAATTGCATAAATGTTTAAAAGATTATTTTTTCCAGTATTTGTGGGATATCGTCAGTTCTTATCTCAAATTCAATATCAATGACTAGATGTTAGAATTTGTTCTCGTTTATATTTACACGTCTCAATCTTTACAAATTATATTTAAGCATTGATCAATCGAATTTAGTTCATTATTATGTATATTCTTAACAGTTGATATCCAGCAATTTTTGCCTCTACCGTGATATAATTGAAATTTTTGATCTATGCAAAAAGAATTCAAAAAATGTAAGGACAAAATTTTAATTTGTTACATGAATTTTGATATAATTTTTGTGGAGGCACGTGCTCCTGATTAACATTTAATGACCAAACAAACATGATTCGTTAATTTAAAGAGTGAAAGCGATTAAAAAATTTCCTTTCTGGGCCAATAGAAATTTTGCCCTAACTTTCCCGTAAGTAGCACATCACAAAAATTTCCAAACAACACAAACAACATTTATATACTCGAAATAAAGTTATAACATAAATTCACCAACCTACAGCCGCACTGGCCAGGACTAACACATGCAGAGCCAACAAGGGTCGATCACACAACTATCCATCCAAAATATCGTAAAAATAATAGTACAGCTACACATGACATTCTCTGGCATTAGTATGACTCGATGATATAATACACACATATATATGTACTATATATATCTGGGAACTCTCAATCAACAACCCAACTACTGGGCACCTCTACCTGACGCTTCACCAGACGCGTCAAAGCCTCCTGGATAACCTGTTATGGCATCAAAAACAAATACAACATAAAAGAAAAGAAGGGTCAGGTCCCAATACGACGAACAATTAAAATTATGACATCTATAACTGACATGAAATAAAATCAAGTAAAATGGAATGAAATGCAATGCAATGCGTGTCGGTAACAGCGAAATAACGGATACCAAAACGGATTCCAAATGAAACGCATCAGCAATAAGAACAGTGCCACCCGTGCCAGGAATGCAGCAACAAAAACATCAAGCCGCCGCTCATCCATGCACGTAGCATCGAGGGTCCGATAGCGACCCGATCAGTCCCCGTGCAGTCATCAGGACTCAGGAGTGTATTAATCCTATCACTCGCTACATCGATGAGTTGTCAGGAGTGATCTAATCATATCACTCGCTCCATAGATGACTCAACAGCTTAACAGATCAATAATGATAGCAATCAACGGAGTCAAGGCTCGAAATGCTATGCGCTAATAGTATCAACTTAAATAAATGCATTAATGCAATCACGTTATTCACAAAAACACCTAAGGCACGTCACAACTCATTACAAAATACTTAACATTATTTAATATCATTATAGATGTCATAATAAAACAGTTAATTCATACCTCAACTGAACACATAATTTACCACTGAAATATCTTAAGGATTTCTCGAAAAATCCAATCATGTGGCAAATAATGCATTTCATATCAAGTTCCATTTATTTTTCCGATATTCACCAATTTAACCTAAATTTCCAAAAATCATAATTTAGGCTTTAAGATTTCTAAAATTAATATACAACAATTCTATAGCGTTTAAACTCCTAATTATTGAACACTAAAATTCGAAAACCCATTTATAAAATTCTGAGTTTTCGAAATTATGCGTAATTAAATTTTGAAATTTTATTAATACCTCCAATTAGCTCCGATATAGCACCTACAATCAATAATACAATATATATTAATTGTTGGAATCCAAATGAATTAAAATACCCAAAATTCAAAACCCTAAAATCTGAATTTTTACCTCTAAAATTGCTCAAAGCTTCGAATTCAAGCTTCAAACAACATAACCAGAGTTTTCTTCCAAATTTTCCGGCGAAAACTGGAGGCGGTCGGCTAGGGTCGCGACTTGGATTCGCGATTTTCCTTGCGAAATAAGTATCAATAGAAAGCTGACATCGATGTCTTCTCAAATATGTATTTAGTTTAATTTTTGGGCAATCGGAGTGGCCACAATCGATGAACGAAGCTTCGAAATTGAAGAAGAAAGAAGAAGCTTTCGGCCGTTTACAGAAAGTTACGGATGAGAAAGATAAAGTTACAATTATTATTTTATATCATTATTTTAACTTATTTAATGAAATTGAGCTGGGCTTTAGGGAAAATGGGTTGGGCTCTAACAATATTCGAAATAAAAATGAGTAGGTCTTTTGTGAGACGGTCTAACAGATCTTTATTCGTGAGACATATCAACTATGCTCATATTTTGAATAAAAATTAATACGATTGACATAAAAAATTATATTTTTTCATGGGTGACTCAAATAAAAGATTTGTCTCACAAAAAATTCACTAATAAAACCGTCTGACAAGATTTTTTGTGATTAAAAATAAGCCTCGAATCAAGATCTCAAATTTTAATTCAAAATTGCACTATAAATCCAAGCTTTGAAATTAATGAATTCGTAGTCATACGGAACCCAACTCCGAAACTAGGGCTATTGGTCGTAAGCCCATGTCGGCGCAACCATAATCTGTCGTTGTCTGTAGTACGAAGTCTACGTATTTGCTAAAAAAATCCCACCTTCAGTACGCGGACGTTCTTCTTTGATTTTTGACCGATTTTTGTTCGAATTCGGTTCTTTGAGAAGCGGCCTTTTGCATTAGAAGGTCGATTAAGTCAAACACGACACATTAGAGAAGGAAATCAACCATAGTAGGTCATCGTTTGGCCGGAATCGAGGGCCAATCGCAACATGTATGATTTTAAAAAGTGCAAATTCTAGATTCGAAGTCATTCATGTGATGTTCGACCGTTCATGAGCAGTTGTCGTTCGTTGGCATTTTCACCGGAGGAGGTGGTGTGGATGGATTTAATTTTTTTGGGTTTAGGGTTTGGTCGATAATTAAGGTTTTCGAAATTGAGAGTTTTTTAAATTTGGGGTTTTGTTGGATTAAGTATGTATGAGTGAGAGTAGTACTGAAATGGATGATCTCCTGGAAAGTTCACGTGCATCAAACTGCTGATGTTGTGCCCATTGATCTGGTTGTCTAGGTGGATGTTAAAAAGTGACGTCAGATTTTAGCGGATAATATTTTCTCTAGTGGGGACAAGGCCGATAGTACGTAGAAAAATGATAAGACTGATTCTCTAAGAGATATGAGACAGCACCCACAGATAGACATGCACATCTCCGGACTTATGGGTCTAACAACCAGACCCATTAGCACTCAAGTAGGTGCACTCTGCGTTGTCACAAGTAAAAGCAAATAAAGTCACGCTTTGAATAATAATTATAATTTTTGACATAGTAATAAATGCTTGATCCTGATATATTTTCTAATCTAAGGTCCTATTTTGTTTCGAATGAATTTGGAATCTTGAAAATTTAATATTTTGACCCGATATAAAATTCTCCAGATTTAATTTTGATATTCAAAGTTATTAATTTTTTATTTTCAATTTAAGAATTTTCAAATAAATTTTGATTTATAGGCATGTTTAAATGATGGTTTATGGAAACTAAGAAAATTATAAAAATCGATTTTAGGAAAAATTGTCCTTCCAAATTATGAATATCGACATGTTTATGATTTATTTTGCATATGATATTTTATGCCAAAACTATGTGTAACTATTGATTTGAAATTATGTAATTTTAATATTATGATTATATTTATTATTTAATCACATGAAAATAAAATGTAAAAATTATCATATTAAGATTCACATCTTGTTCATATTAATTAATTATTTATTTTAAATAGTTCATATGAACAAATTAAGTTAAAATGTGATAATAAAATTTTGAGTTGCAATAATTGTCTTTATTGATGGAGCAATCGAAAAGTGACTCTTGAACTGTTGTATGATTTAAAATATTTGAGGTGCACTGCTACCACCGACTATAACTGTTGTTAAAATGACAAGTGAGGTTCTACAATCGGTATAAGAGCAAATGTCACGTGTTCGATTCTCATTGATTGGAGGGAGATTGTTGGGGTGCAATAATTGTCCATACAGGTAGAACAATCGAAACGTGAAGCTTGAACTTTTGTATGATTTAAAATATTTGAGTTGCACCGTTAGCACTAGCTACAGCTTTTGATAAAGTGGAAAACACTCGGTCTCACGTAAAGTTACCAAATAAATAACAATTTTAGTTTATAAAGATTCACATTATGGATAATTACATTGGATAATAATTACAAGGTGAGATGTGAAATGCACGATCTGAAACAGATTTAAATTATGTTGGCATGCCATGATCTTCTTGAGTATCGTTGCTTTGTATAAGCAAAATCTGTTCAGTAAACCTTTATATTTTTAAATAATTACTTTTTAGCCAAAACATTGTTGATTATGCAAAATTTTAAGTGAATAGATGATCATATGAATGAAATTTATTATGATAAATGATTGAGGGCATAAATATTCATGCATAATCAATTTAACGTTTCAGTTATTCGTAAAATTTAAATTTATTAAAGAATACTCACAAAATCTTTAATTGAATTAAAATTATACATTGATATTTAAACTACACTTAGTTGTATCTAGACTTGTCAAACGGGGCGGCTCTGGCCTGTGAGGCCTGCCTTTAAATAGCTTGGGCTTTTCCTAACCCAAAACCATTAAATTTGGTTCTAATGACAACTCTAGTTGTAGCAGACATAATCACATAAAAAAAATCATCATTTTGGTAATAATTGGAGATTAATAACTATGGAGAGTAAGTATTTTATGTATTAATAATTTAATGTCCTAGTGATTTGTATGGTTTTAATTAATGATGGATAGTCACACCATCTTCGATTGGATTACTAGGAAATCAATGTACCATTCGAAGTTGAAGGATAAGTGGTAAGAGGATTATAGATTTTATTTTTATTTTTTGAGTTCGGGAAGGTGATTAAAACACTTGGATTAAGAATCCGTAATCATATATTAATCTTATAATCTTAGTGTCAGATGAGAACTATAAGTAAATCTAAATAAAAAAACTATACTAATATTTGAAACAAACATTTCATTCGATTTTAAAATAAATAAATCAAGTGATTCTTCCCTTGTACCATACTACCATTTCATTCCAAGGCAAAAATTCGTATTTTGTGAGACATATATCTTATTTAGGTCATCCATGAAAAAATATTACTTTTTATGCTAAGAGTATTACTTTTTATTGTGAATATCGGTATGGTTGACCCGTCTCACAGATTAAGATTCGTGAGACCGTCTTACAAGAGACCTATTCTCGTTCCCAACGCACCAAATAGAGAAAATATTAAAGCGACTTTGATGAGAAGATCCAAATCGTCGCCCAGTAGACTTTACAAACAAAATCGTAGGCCTTACAGTTACATGCTTGCATTGGATTTTTAACTAAGAATACTGATTGAATTAGGTTGTTTTTTGTCATTGTCCATGACTCTCGGGTAGATCTTGGTATCCGATCGACACTGGGATATTATCCTTAAGATAACATAAATTTGAAGCCAAATCTTTTTATTAATTATCCTTAAGAAAAACATAAATTTGAAGCTAAAATGTGTTTTTTTAATTATTATTGTTGAGAAAGTTTTTAAAGTACCTATTTTTCAACACAAAAAGAAAAGAAAAGAAAATAAAAGAAGAGAAGGTTTACCTTAAATTTAAAGGCTAAGGCTAGAAAAGCTCATTTTCTTTAGAATAAATCTCTTGTGAGACGGTCTCATGAATCTTTATATGTGAGACGGGTCAATCCTACCGATATTCACAATAAAAAATAATATTCTTAGAATAAAAATTAATATTTTTTCATAGATGACCTAAATAAGAGACCCGTATCACAAATATGACCCGTGAGACTGTCTCACACAAGTTTTTGTCTTTTTACGATTAATTTTATTTCTGTTCAAATAAGAGATCGTATCACACAATATTTACCTTAAATTTATAGGCTAAGGCTAGAAAAGCTCATTTTCTTTAGAGTAAGTCTCTTGTGAGACGGTCTCATGAATCTTTATATGTGAGACGGGTCAACCCTACCGATATTCACAATAAAAAGTAATATTCTTAACATAAAAAGTAATATTTTTTCATAGATGACCAAATAAGATATCTGTCTCACAAAATACGATCTATGAGACCGTCTCACACAAATTTTTACTTTTTCATTATTCCGTGTGAAATAATTATTGATTAAAAAAATGTGAAAGGATAAAGCTTCAAAGTAATTTGAACACACCACTTACGTGTAGATAAATCTATCTCATAAATTAATCTATTATTTCAGATTTTTAACTCAAACAGGACTAGTCAATTCAAAGTAATAAATAGAGCACATTTTGAAAAGTATACCCTACTTTTAGATCCATGGACAAATATATGTTTTTCAAAATTTTTACCAAATTAAAAAGATCCTTTCCCTATGTTTACATTATAAGGCAATTAATTCCTGAATTCAAATTATAAGTTCTCTAATATTTGTATAATTTATATAAAAAAAATTAATAATAAGTATAATTTCGACAATACAAGAAAATCATTTAATAATCTTATATGTTTTTTTTCCCCACAAATAAAGAGCACCTTTAATTTTTATCCAAAATCTTCTCCCTCGGGTGACGAACATTGGAACCTTGCAAATTCCAATATTAAACAGTTACAACACAATTCTCTCTCATATTTATATACGTGAAATTGGTTGACTCAGTTTATATTTACAAAGAAAAGTAATAGATTTGATATAAAAATTAATTTTTTTTATAAATCGAGTCACTTGGACATTCGTCTCACAAAACTGAATGGTCAGATGATTTCACGTAAATTTTTACGATATATTAAAATATGGCCAGTGATTTGTTTAACATTTAAATTGAAGTTATACTTGTCGTTTCAGACTTTCGGGTTTTGAAATTTTTTTGACAAGAATTTTTGAGTTAATTTAAAAAAATTGTCAGGCATGACGTGATTAATACCATGATGTTAATTGTTAACTACTATAATAATAATAATAATAATAAATTTTTTTTTTGAAATTAAATATATATCATTATCTATCATCCTATTCCACTTTTTGAACAAAAAAATTTTAGCAGATATTGGAGAAAACAGCGAAAGAAACACATAACGTATCGTGTTTGTGAGAATAATTTATTACTAGTAGATCGTGACATACACTATACATGTGTTCATTAAAAAATAAATAATGCATTTTTTAAAAAAAATTATAATACAAATTATGAATTTTTGAAACTAAAATATTACTACATAAAACAAAATATAAAGAAAACGCTATTATAATATAGCAAGACCATTTATTTAATTTTATAAGATAAATGATGTTTTTAGCAAATCGAAAATTACACAATAAATTCAAATAATTAGTATATATAGTTTATATATTTATATATAGTAATAGATATATATGATCTCACTAAACAAACATAACTATCCTATCGATTATTTCATTCGATTTTAAACGAGATATTTTTCCCAAATCTTTTTTTAAAAAATGACTCGTCGTCTTAATTCCATTTTATTTTCAAAGATTCTGCCTCGATTATCCACATGTCCTTAATATAATATGAAAAGGCATTATTTGTCAGTTACTGAGCCCACCTAACTATTATTTAGGAACGTGCATTAGGTCAATGGTTGATTTTTGGGTAGAAGCAATCTCCAACTCAATAATGTTTAATGAGTAGATTTTTTATGAAATAGTCTTGCGAATATTTATATGTGAAACAGGTCAATCCTATCGATATTCACAATAAAAAGTAATACTCTTAGCATAAGAAGTAATATTTTTTCGTAGATGACCCAAATAAGAGATCCGTCTCACAAAATACGACTCGTGAGACCGTCTCACACAAGTTTTTGCCATGTTTAATAATAACGAGCTAAAAGAGTTTTTTTTAGAGAAATGTTTACCTCGACAATACAAAATTAAACTCTTGTCAGACAGTTTTATGGATCAATTTTGTGATATTGATATTTTATTTGGGTAACACAGTAAAAATTATTACTTTTTACTGTAAATATGAACATAATTGATTTTTCTTATGAATAAAGATCCGTCTCGAGACAAAACAAACTAATCATCGATCGAAATTTTTATACATGAGGTTTTTTTTTTTTTAAGGGGACCATGAAACATTAGGTTTTTTAAGTGAAAGAAATTTGGATAAAATAAGAGATAACCACTATGTGACATCATCTGCACCATTTAATCGACTTATATAAAAAAAATTTCCCATTTTTAATTTCTGTCCCAACCCCCAACTCCTATGCGAAGCTGGATATAAAAAAAAATTAGTTAAAATTATTCTGTGCAAAATAAGAACGCTTGTATTGCCTCAAAAAATGAGACCCCATACAGCTACGCTTCGAATTTATCGCCAAAAAAACACAACACAAATATTTCGTGCTGCCAATCGCAATGAATCCTTATTCTACTAAAATAGTGTTTGCAACTTTTTTACTCTAAAAAATAGTAGGTCTTTTGTGAGACGGTCTCATGAATCTTTATTTGTGAGACGGTCTCATGAATCTTTATTTGTGAGACGGTTCAACTCTACAAATATTCACAATAAAAAGTACTATTCTTAGCATAAAAATTAATATTTTTTTCATAGATGACCTAAATAAGAGATCCGTCTCACAAAATACGATCCATGATATCATCTCACGCAAATTTTTGCCTTAAAAAATTTAGTTTTTCTTGTTTCTTTAGTTTAAATCTTGTTTTTGTTTCTGCTCAATTTAATTTAAATATGGAAGCTGATATCATGTTGATTCTAATTCTGATTCTTATTTTTTTTTAAAATGATTATGATATTTTGATATTTTTTTTTACATTCTTATCTCTATATTTTTGTTTAATTACGTTTCCCAATCACCATTTACGGTGCACAATGAGTCCTCATTCTAAAAAATTTCTGGATCCATTCCGACCCCACGGAAGGGCTTTTCCTCTATAGATATATAGTAGTAATAATCAAATGATCGTTAAATTTGAAACGACTAAACTATCTTATATGTATTTTTTAAATTAAAATAGTTTTCTTTTTAAATAAAATGCGATTATAATTTTATCATTTCAAATGTATTTTGTAACTCAATTTGTAACTGTGATATACCATTTTCCATAATAAAATAGCCAAATTGAGTGAATTCTCCTTCCAGAACTCTTTCTATATATCAAACAGCTTAGCTTCCATTCTTTTATCAATATCTCCAAATATCAAAAGAGAAAAGACAATAAAGAAATGAAGATTCAATGCGATGAATGTGGGAAGGAAGCATATGTTTTCTGCACTGCGGATGAAGCAGCCCTTTGCCAAAACTGCGATAGTCGAATCCATAACGCCAACAAAATCGCTCGCAAACATCCCCGTTTCTCCCTTCAACACCCTCTATGCAAAGAATCCCCGAGCTGCGACGTTTGCCAGGTGACAAAACATCCCATCATTAGTAAATTCTTTACGAAATAAAGGTGAAACTTACAATTTTTTCGACGAATTTTTGAAAGAATCATATGTTATATATCCCATGTATTATCACACAGGAAAGGAGGGCGTTGCTGTTTTGCCAAGAAGACAGGGCTTTACTTTGTAAAGAGTGTGATGTTCCAGTACACAGAGCCAATGAACACACCAGCAAGCACAACAGGTTTCTTCTCACCGGAGTCAAGATTTCCCCGGCCGCCAATTCCGAGCATCAAGTTCCCACACCCCCCACCAAATTTAGATCAGAAACAGAAATCAAGAATTCCGTGACCACGGACATGAGTTTCCAGTCGAATTCGGTTTCAAATAATTCGGAACAAAGGTCGATTTTTTACGGGAGTCAGCTGGTTGGCCATCAGGGTTCATCTTCAACCAGCAGCATATCAGAGTATTTAATGGAGAGTTTACCTGGTTGGCTTGTTGAGGATTTGCTGGATCCTTCTCCATTTCGGTTACTGTAAAGGTTTGCGGAATGCTACATTTAAATTTACTACAATATCAGTATTGATATGCGGGTCTAGGATAAATACGAGTCCCATGATTTTTAGTGAAATTTTGGAGCTTTTTACCTGAAAAGTGTGCAGCCATAAAATAATATTGCATGAAAAGGTCGAGTTCACTAACTTCTGCATGTTTGCATGAACGTCCTTCACCTATTTGGTAGCAATTGTCCGAAGACCTTGTACCTGTCATAATGCACAAGTTAGTTTCATCAAACACTTCACACGTATGTTTATCAAACTCGACATGCAAATTATCATCACACAGTTGGCTTATGCTTATCAAATTCAAATTTAATCCTTCAACATGAAGCACATTGTGGAGCTTTGGTAGTCCTTCAACATTTAATGTTCCCTTTCCAACAATCCTTCCTTTAGCTCCGCCTCCATAGGTTACTCTACCACCTTTTTTATCAACATAATCAATGAGATATTCTCGTAATCCTGTCATGTGGCGAGAGCTTCCACTATCAAAGTACCAATGACCTGCAGTGTTAGTTTTTAAAGAGGTATAGACAACATTACAATGGGTTTTTATCTTTGGTACCCAAATTTGTCTTACTGTAGGTCGATGGTTGGAGGTGTTGCGGGAAATGTTGGACAACATTCGGGGCAACATCCGGCTCGACTTTCGATTCAAGCAGTCATCCCTGAGTTTAAAACAGTAGGGCCTGATCTGTCCAGGTTTAAAACAGTAGTGACATACATACCTGCGTTTTCTTTTTTTTGGAATGGATGTCGCAGTTTGTCTTTTTGGTGGAGGGCTTTTGATAGGCGACTTGGATTGTGGTTGTGTAGATGTATCGGCATTTTCTTTTACAAAAATAATTGATTTGGAAGATTCGCCAATTTCAAACACACTGTCTTTGAAACCTAAGCCTTTCTTGTCATCTCTTCCCATCAAAAATATGGAATTAAGCTTGGATGTGCTTGAATTAAACTTGGATAAAGTCTCAGTTGCTGTTCGAAGCTCATTCTTGGCCTTGCCAAGTTCTAAATCCTTATTGTGAATATCGGTAGGATTGACTCATCTCACAGATAAAGATTCGTGAGACCGTCTTACAACAGACCTACTCGAAAATCTAATAGCATGAGGCTTTTCCTTATCAAAGTTTAAATGATGATATATTTGAATTTTTTTATGAAATGAGAAACTGTGAAAAAGTATCTCGATATATCTCACAACAGACCTACTCAAAAATCTAATAGCATGAGGCTTTTCCTTATCAAAGTTTAAATGATGATATGTTTGAATTTTTTTATAAAATGAGAAACTGTGAAAAAGTATCTTGATATATATATATTTGAATGATATCATTTTCATAAATACAGATGAGGATTACATAAGAAATATATATTGTAGTATTGTATTTAGATTATTGATGCTTAACTAAGACAAACTTTAAAATATGAAATACCAATAAATATTACAGAAAATTTTTAAAAATTATTTTGATCGAACAAAATTTTGAAAAAATAATCCTCTCAATGCAAGTGTATTTGAGTATTTTAAAATACACTTGAGAGGGTTAGTTCTTTTAAAAATATTTTTAACCAATGTAATTTTTCTACCTACCCCACAAATATCGAACAATGTAAAAAATAGATGACAAATATACGCAAGGCTCGAAAGTGATTTTCAGAATGTTTGATCGAGCTTATAAGCTCTCTCTTAAACAACTTAGGATGTTTGAGAGCCTATAAACTTTGAAATTTTATTTGATATATATATATATATATATATATATATATATATTTTAAAAAAATTAGCTTATAAACTATAAAATAATCAATTTGACAACTTATAAGTCATTTTTTTTAAAAAAAAAAATTAGATACTATAATTTTTTTAAGATATTATTTTAACGTGTTTAAAAGACCAAATTGTCCTTATATATTTTATAACATTTCAAACATACTCTCGTCACATAATATATAAATTGATTAATAACTAATAATAACTATTAATATTATCTTTATTATTTTTTTAATATAATCTATTATAATTAGCATAATTATGATTATTATTAATTTTTTTAACTACAATAATTATTAATTAACATAAATACGTGATTATTAACATTATTATTATATTATATTATAAATATTTTCCTTGTTATATTATATGAGTGTGTACATATATATGTGTATATATATACACACACACATAATGAAAAAAAATATCCTGAGAAAATAGAGTCCTCGTTAGATCAAAAATAGACATTTATATATTTGTAATCAATAGTTAAATTATATACAAAACTTTTACACACAAGTATTTGTTAACCAAATTTTGTCCTAAAAAATTTGACAACACAAAAACACTCTCCTTTTTCTCTCACAAAAAGATTCAACCGACCACTTTTCACCACATCGTCGTCGTCATCTCGCCGGATTTCTGAAATTCCAGAATAATTAGAGCCGATGTTATAAACGCAAAGCTAAACTATCTAAAACACCATATGAATTACTTAAATCATATAACGCCGAAAGAACATTTTGAACTTCAAAAGAAATTTTAAAGCAAAAAAACGATAGTACAAAAGATTTTCCACGTGTGATAAAAGGATGGACACTCTCTTCACTGGGAAGTCTCTCTTTTTCAATTTTGTTTAAAATTTGAATGGTCAGATTTTTCTGGATGTTGAAGATTAACGGCCAGAAAAATCTGGTCATAATTCAATGTTTTAAATTAAATAAAAAAGAATTAAAGGTTGAGATGATTTGATTGTTTGAAATAAACTCTCAGATCATTTTAGCCTTTTAATAAATTTAAAATATGTTTTAAATTGAAAAAATCCAGAAAATTAATAATAAAGAAGAAAAAAAATATAGAAAAAGTATAAAAAAATCTCAACGACTGTATTTACAAAATCGAACCCTCTGTTTATAAATAAACACATTCTCTCTTTATTTTACACAAAATCTCCAATTTTTTCACCCAATTTCACACACATAATTTCCAATTATTTTTTCACACATTCTTCAATACTATTTAATTAGCATTCATTAATATTCCGAATGGCGTACATGAGCTCTTCAACACCAAATGATGAAAATTAATCCTCTGATATTGTGATAGATCAATTCCTCCTCAGGACAAGACAACCAACAACTCATGGACTCTTGGAGTCTGTTGTCGTGGTGCTTCAATTGAGAGAGTCAACCTGTGTACGATTATAAAAGCAGAAATAAAAAAATCGAGAACATGTTACCGGGGCTGAGAAATTATATAACTATTAATTTATCGATAATTCCTTCTACAACGAGAAAGATTTTCGAATGAGGAGAACTTTGTTTTTTTGAATTGTGGAAGTTTTACAAATGAATTTTCCTTTGTCCAACAAAGAGAAGCATCCAGTAAGCTCGAGTTGTCATCATTTCAGAATGTTTTCGATTGTGGTCTGATTGCTTGCGTATGATGTTGCAGGGTATGTTGTTGACAAACACTTGATGATATTTCATCGACATCGTTAGAATGTTTGAAAACGTTTTGCAGGGGGTATACGATATATTTTCAACAGTATCTGAGGCAACCAACAACACTCGAGGACGTTGTTCATCCAACTGCTGAAAATGCTCGAATAAGATTTCCTGAGATCCTTGGAAGAATTGATTGCATGCATTGGACTCAGAAAAATTGTCTGATAGCTTGGGCAAAACAATATCAAAATTTACATAAAAAAGAACTTTCAATCATACTACAGACGTTTGCATCGAAATATTTATGAATTTGACGTGCATATTTCAGTGTACCAGGATGCAACAACGAAATTAAAAGTGTTGGTGAGGTCCATTTTGTATTTAAATCTTGAAAAGTGTGAATCCCCTCTAGTGAAGTTGAGGTGAACTGGAACAAATACAATATGAGATATTATCTCGCCGGTGTTATTTATTCATATGGGACTATCTTTGTGAAAACCATCATCAACTCTCTCGCAACAACATATGATTTTTTTTTTTTGCGATATCAACATAACGTTAGAAAACATGTTGAGCGATCATTTGATATACTTCAAACACGCTAGCATTTATTGAGGTCCATCTCACGTGTGATATTCAATTGATTTAGATTTATATAATGAAAACATGTATCATTCTCCATAACATGATTGTGTAGAACGAAAAAGAGGATATGCTCAAAGATCTTGATTTCCTAATTCGAGATGATGAATATATGCCCTGGACGTTGTCCCTTCAATAGATCCTACAGTAGAGCTCAATGCTTTTCTGGAGTGATGTCTCGACATTTGGAACAAAGAATTGTACCACATGCTTCAAAAAGACTTGATCGAACTTATTGGAATTTACATGGGGATGAATACTGAAATTCACCCACTGTTTAATCATGTGTATATTAATTATGTGCATTTTTGTTTTTTTAGTTGTGTATTTTTTAAAAAAATTATGTGTAACTTTTAAAATTTAATTATGTGTAATTGTAATTTTTTAATTATGTACAATTTTTTTTTTATGTTTTTTTCAAGTTAAAAAATCATATTTTTATTTTAAAAATTATGTGCATAAAAAAATTCAAATTTTAACACCATCTCTACAAATTTATCTCATCGTTGCATGAAAATGAGATGAAGTTACCATGATGACGTCAATGACGAAGCCAAGATTTTAAATTTACTCGATCTATAATTTTTCTAAGGAAAAACAAAATAATACATAGCAATTAAAATCAAAAGTAAAATACTTGTTATACTTGTTCACATAATCTCAAAGAACTTCTCATTAACAAAATCTTCAATATTTTTACTATAGAACTCGTAAGATTCGAAAATATTTGACAATGTATTAATCTCGGTCATTCGTATGATTAAAGATTATCAATTTTTGGTTTAAAGAATGATAGCACATTGTTTCCGTTCTTTTTTTATTTGACATTAAAATAAACTAATAAAAATAAATAAATTGATATCATAGTCCAATTAAATATTAATATAGAAGAATGAGATGACCACTTACCACATAAGAATCTTCACTAACATAATCAAAAATATATATGATTAATCTACAATTTAAAACAATAAAAAGAATTTTATGTTTTCATTCTAAAATCATATGTAAATCCTAATATATAAATTATTAATTTTTAATTTACAACAATGAAGATACCACATTGAAACATAAAAATTGTAAAGCAACAAAATTAAAAACACGAAATAAATTGAAAAAAAACCATAAAAAAAGCGGGGAGAAAAAACCATAACAATTTTACATATTAAAATTTAGAAATGGAAAAGTGGGAAATTGCAAATGTGAAGTAAGTCATATTAACATAAAAATGAAATAAGACCGAAAAAAAGGGAAAAACATACAGGACAATGTCCCACTTAAATTTAGAAACACAAACTCGAAATAAAAGTGGAAAAAATAAAGAAAAAAACATGATCATCGAATTTTTAGATGAGAAAACGACCTTCAATTTTTATTTTATTTTATTTTATTTGTATTATTTTTTGTATTTGAATTACCCCTTTGCAATTTTCACTCTTACTACCCCACCGAAATTTTGAAATATTGTTGTGCTTTTTGATCGACTCGCCACTAGTTTTTATTCAAATTTTAGTAGTTATTTCCTAAGCCCTCTCTTTTTTGTGTCGAAATAACCGTCTTTCATATTTAAAATTGAACCATGTTCTATTGACAAATTGTGCTAAAATTTAATGTTTAAAAAATAAAAATAAAAATTTAAGCCACCGGGCTTCAACCCAGACAACCATACACGTGGCTCCTTCCTTGACTGGCATCATCACGACTAACTTCGTATCTCTTTTAAATTTTCCCCCCACACTGTTGAACATTTCTTTACATATATCCATAAAATATTGATCAATGAAATCGTCTCATAAAAGTTTTTATGTCCGATTTATTAGAACACTTGAAATTTATTTATAATATCAGTCATTTTCATAAATAGAAGGCGTTGCACAGTGCACACATCCTTGACACGAGATATCTCAATACGATATCTCATGTAATTATTTTTTGGAAATATCAGTTTGGGTAAAAATCTCTAGTCACGGCAAGTTGGCAAATCTGGCGTCACTGACACCGTTGTGACGGCGTTGATTGAAACCCTCGAAGCTAATGAACTTCTCAAGGTGATTGTGAAAATTGTTTTTTAGAATTCTTTAGTTGGTAAAACTGCGAGATAAATGAGAAGGCATCATTTTCAACTTACATCATCGTTTGCAGTATAATCTCGTGAGATTGATTTGAGACACTGCACAAATAGGCAAAATAAAATGTGGTTCTGAAAAATGCCAGCCTCATTTATCTATCTGTCTTCAATTGAAAATGTGTACGATTTAATGTGTTTTATCATTGGATTTCTTTAGTTAGTTTTAGAGAGTCTGTTTTTCTAGTTCGTGTTGAGTTTTAGATGAAGACAAAATATACCTCCGCCATGGATTAAATTACTGTTTTCGTTTTTACTTTGTTAGATTAGATGTTTTTTATGTAACATTTTGATGGGTATCATGGGATTTGTCACTAAGTTCTTTCAGTTAACACTTATAGCTGAATCGAAATTTAGTTTGCTTTCATATATTTGGTGCTAAAACGGATGAAAAGAAAATAATTTGAATTGATTGTTCAACGTTATGTATGCTCAAAATACATGGTACCTGTCCGGGAGAATTAGATGATGTGCTGAAGCAGTTGGAGGTAACAACTGGTTCAGTAATCGTTGGGCAGATCGGTAGAACCGTGATTCTTTACGGGCCAAGCCTTGCTAAGCTAAAGGCAGAAGAGAAGAAGAAACAGGTTCAAAGGGTATTTGAAAAGGCAACCGATGTCCGAACAATCTCCAAAGGTAAGCCTTTTATGAACTCATTTTACATATTTTATAGGACTCTCAAAGTTTCTTTCTTGTGCTCTCGATTTTTATGACATGGGTTGTTGCGATCCGGGTGAAATGGATGAGCCGGGTCAGATGCTTTACAGGATCTGCTATCAATACAGTGAAGGAAATAAGAGCAAGATGTTTGGATCAGGAGCTTCTTTCCCGGACGAGGAAGGTGTCCTACACTCAAGAAGATAACCACGTGAATGTGCGCGGGTCCGGCGTGGCTACTCCGATACTTAAGTCAGTGAGATTCAAGAAAAAAAACCAATGTAACCAAGTGATGGTTGTGATATTGGTGTAAGAGTATATGCAATAAATGAGTAATAAATGTGTGTTTTTTTTAATATCTGAATAGAGAGTTAAATGCAAGAGGGGAACCTGATATTTATAGTAAAAGAAGTAATGATAACCTCGTTCTGCGTGCTACCTACTAATTATAGCATGGCGGCTAATCATACTCTATATTCTGACATGTCAAATCTCACACTAGTCACATCCACCCTACCTAATTTTGTCAACCACTTGGGTCAGTGTCAGAGATTGGACGGCCGCCCACACCCTATTCTGTTAGTACACTTGAGTGTGGTGCTCATACCGATGTGGTCTTGGTAGAAAATTTCCCGGGAGCTTGCATGAGAGCCCGGTCATCCTATATCCCAGGGAAAAATACGTCACGGGTGTTCAATTTCCCGGCCTTATGATGAACCCTTCTAGCATATTCAACTTGATTTGAGCTATCCATTCGATATCTCGGGTCGTCCGTAAACCAGGCTTCTTTGCAGACATCACCAACCATTTTGGATCATCCATGACCCAGGCACAATCCATACCTCTGACCCGAGCATAATCCATGACCCGGGACATCCCGGGACATCATCATGGGTGTATCCAGCAGACCAACAAGACTTCGGTCCAAATATAAAATGTTTCAAATTTAACACTGAACTGAAATGCAAAGTGAAAGATTAAGGCCAAAGACAGGACCAGGACAAGAGCAAATGAAATTTGCTGGTGGTCGGCGAGGAAGTAGCAGATTTTGAGCTGTCGTGCCTTTTTCCCACTGTGACGGCCCAGTGGATTGCATATCATGCAAAGCCATCAGACCCAACTTCAGGATGATAGTGAAGTTTTGGAGTTCATGCTTGTTTGGGAGGTTTAAGGAAATTTTCTTCACAATTTGGGTCGGATTCTAGTGAATGACTGAACAATATATAACCTTCCAATGTGAATATATAACCTTCCAATGTGGAGGGATTGCATGATCAAAGCATGCTATGCTGCAACTCCCTAGTGTAAGTGCTAAAATGCGGACTACAAATTTTTTGTGGATGAAATGCCGTAGGCGGCCCTGTACGATAGTGTTACCTGAAGTTTAGATACATTGAAACGGGAAATAGACATACAATGTGTTTGGATGCAGAGTGATGGTATTTGGGTAATGTTTTTTTTTTAAAAAAAAACAAGCATTTGAAGAAGGGTAGTAGAGAATGTGACTACAGGTTTTTACGTATTTTTTTAAAAATATATAATAAAACGATTTCTTGTTTTTTGCTATTCTATTCACATTAAATTGTTTTTGTTTAAATAAAAATAAAACATTTGCGGTTTTCTTTTAATAAAGTATTTTCAAAGGTCAGATGTTTTAGAACTGACTGGTATTATTATTCAAAGGTCCGGCTGTAGGCATGCAGAAGAAATATTACAGAACTCGCCTCTAAAATTTTAGAACCTTGGACGAAAGTATGAAACAGGAGGGAGGAAAATTTTGAAATCATGCATTCATATTTATAAAACAAAAGGAGAAAGGTTCTCAAGCTATGTTTGCTTAAAGCTCTAACCACGGGAGCAATAATACAATTATAAAAGCAAACGGGAAATGGGTAGTGTATAGCACAAAGGAAGCTGGCGCAAATGCGTTTGCTTATCAAGCATACAAGAATACAAAAAGTTGTACTTGAATATTCGACTCTCCACCATAATAAGTTCAGAAAACTTCCGCTATCTTACTTGCAAGAACGCGCTCTCGTCTTTGAATGTATCCAAATGGAAACCAACCTGCTTTTCCTTTGCATTCCCCTTCGGCCCAGCCATTATTTGATACCTTGAATAGAAAAAAGAATCACTTATTGTTTCATCTGCTGATATATTTTGTAAGAACTCGTCAAATCAAAAAATTCATCCTTGAGAAAATGCAGAAAACAAGCGTGAAAAACTTCAAAGTTAAATAAAGAGTCTCAAGGGAAGGCCAAACAGAGAAAGCTGCGGCAACAATAGCAAAGTATTGAATAATGGTCCAAAAAATGCTTCCAGTTTTAAGCAACAGAAGACTACTATTATTTGTATTCTTTAATTGCACTTATAAATTGATGTGATCTATGCCCCCCAACCACAAACTTGGACATACTTCAAACAAAGAATTGAACATGTTCACAATTTTTTATGATTAACTGGAAGGCATCCAGCTAGTTCGATTTATTTTTTTGTGCAAATCATTGTTTCTTTCTGTATCTAAACGAAGAAAGACAACATTCATGGTGGATTGGAAAACAATCATGCAGCTTCTTAAATTTTAGATTCTCTCTTCTAAAAAAAAAAATTATTATCTCTGAATGGATGGATATTGATAAACATTTGATATCATGTGCTTTTATTCAAGACTTGGAACACAATACACAGCTTCATAACAATTTTAAAATAATCAACTGAGATGGTTGATTTCGTATAAAACCATAACAAAACATTCAACTAAAACAAAGCTTGAAGGTAATCAGTCAGCCTTTAATATGACCCACTACTTTCCAATTAGTGCACAAGCTTAAGGTGGATGTAGCTAAATATAATTTATTTTCTGGTCACAAAACCATGTCCTCCACATGGACCTCAGCCTAAACTAACTATCATAACTTCAGTATCAACCATCAGTCCATCACCTACAGATATTTATTAATGCAATGCCTTGTACTGTTGTCATGTATTTGCATGTAACATGGTACGTTGTGAGTGCAGAAAAATTTCAGTATCCTTGCTTAAACATGATGGCAATCGATTATAACTCAATCAAGGATAAGCAAACCTTCCGCACGACGATATAATCTCCAACTGACAAATTAAGCTCCACATCAGATTCAGCTTGATAAGAGTACATAACCTGTTGTTGAAGCAACGGAAAATGGACATGATTTATCAACTACCATCAGGTTTCCTGTCATTACAGTTTCATACCTTGCACATCAACTTAAAAAGAGACTTACTTCCCCAAGAAAGTATCCCATGCCATCACTTAATCCATTCTGTGCAGGTGAAGTAGTCGCACCATTTATTTCTTCATAAGATGGAGGAGCAGGCGTACTATCCATGCTTGGAGAAGGTGCACCTTCAATTCTTTGGCGCTCTGACATCATCTAAAAAAACCAGAAATACATAATGTTCCAGATTCTACTTAAAAATCACACAACAGGCTACCCTTTTCCTTCTCCATAACAGATAAAACTGTTACACCTACCTCGCCTTCTAATTGATCGAGTATTTGAAGAACACGCTGATGGTAAGAACGTTCTGCTTCAACCTAGAATACAGAAGCAAAACAATTTAGGACAACCGATAAGACTGGTAGTGAAACTTTTACTCGGTTAGTTGAGAAATCAGAAATCATTACCATGGCTATTAGTCTTTGAAGTGTCAATCTTTGTTGCTGAGATTCCACAGCAGCCATTGTTGCAGCTGCTTCTTTCCCCAACGTGGCCACATTAGACTTCAGGTCTTGCAGTTTAATTTCAGCTCCTTCAAGTTTCAAAAGCATATCAGGATGGGCAGTTCCTTCTCTGACTCTGGCTTGTTTTTTGGCAACATCAACAGCCTATCTAGGTTAAAAGAACATAGAACCTCTAGTGAGAGGCAGTTTAAATCAAATAAAATACAACTTAAATAAAAGGAGATAATTCACAGTTTACATAATAAATGGATATATCACGAAAAATATTCATAATTGATCCTAGAAGCCAAAATATTGTTGACAACGGAAACAGAAAAGGTGGAAATAAATTTGTTGAACCTCCACACAGAACAGCATAATCACATTAAAGTACCTGAGCTTCTGCCTCTTGCCGCATTCTATCGTATCTCTGAGCAAGATGGCGAGCATCTTCCAGTGGAGCTCCCATTACCATAGCTCTTAATGGTTCAGCCACCTGATAGAAGAGTCTAGCCTTTAAAATTCTAAAATATGGAGCAAACAATCTAAAAGGAAGCGATATAACACAATTATTAAACCAAAGTCCTAACACCAACAGTAGATATAATATTGTGAATTTGTGATGTTATATAAACATATAACTATATCTATTGGATAGGATCCACCACTAAAACAACGCATCAAGCCATCAACACCAATTTTAGTAGATAATAATTTACCAAAAAATCGTACTTAGACATAAGGAGAAATTTCACATAATCGTGCCCCACAAACTAAAGAAGCGACAAGGGCAGTTGAAAATTGGGGATTATTAAACAGGGTATGATGCTGTTTGCAGGAAGTATTGTGCAAATCCGCAAGCAACCCCTAAATATTATCTCCAAAACAAGATTATGAAAAATATTAACTGGAATATAAAAAAGTAATGGCACAGAATTACAACAAAGCATTCCATTGGAGGTGAGAAAGTCGTGATTATGACCTGTGTACCAAAGACTTTTAAGAGATTTCCGCGTTCTTTCTCCATTTGAGCACGAGCTCGTGCAAAATTTGATGCAGCTTTTGATAATAAGTTGCCACTGGTACAAGTGTTCTCAACTCCATACTTCCTGCTATCTTCCGACAATTTAGTTCCTAAACAAAACAGGAAAACTGAAGGAATCAACACCTTACGCCAACCAACTAATTTAAGTGATAGAATAGTTGGTTCCCCAGGACTCGTAAAACATTCTCGCCATATGAGGTGCATGATTGTGACAAAAAGCATCTCACAGATAGGCATAATTAATATTCAATGTAAGAGTAGCATTCAGGTTATTTAGATGACCTATCTCAACTTGCTTAGACCCGGTAACAATATACCCTTCAACACCACGAACAATGTCTCTTTGAAAATGCTGAAAATGGAAGACAAGAAAAATTAAAAAACATATATTTTTAAAAAGGCACAAGTATCTGCTCTATTTCAGAGAATTTACTTCAGAATTCAGAGACATCAGAGATTCCAAAAATAAGAATGAGCCTCTGTGATGCATGTGAGCACCCATGTGCGCATACTTGAAGATACACGTTTACTAGATGATACTTGACAGATACAAAAACTGGAAAAGACTTTAACTGAAGAAAAGTAACCTTGGCAGCACGAGTAGATATGTAGAGCCTTTCAAGCTTCTGGTGCTGCAGGAGCTCGGGATCATCAGTTGCAACATTGTCTGAACCTCCATAACCCCCTCCTCCAAATTGCTTAAGGACAGCCTGAAATAAACTCATAAATGAGTCACACATAACAATCTCGCACTCTACCAGAAAAAAAATGCACACTTAGAAGCCAGTACGAGCTAATGAGTCAACATTCAAACCACAAACACCACACCTACAGTTGTCAAAACATGATTTTTGCCTAGGGAAATGAAAATAATGCCAACGAAACAAAACCTCAACCAAAGAGATTACACTTTTAGGTACGTACACTCGACTCCAAATTCTGGAACAAATAAAGTAATCAAACTCACACACAAACCGCACAATTCGACACAACCGATAACTTGTGAAGATCCATGCAACTGAAGGTGATTTCGAATGCAAATCCGTATGTGATACAAAGATAAGCTCGTGTACATATTGATCTGTGAATAAGGAGAAAAAAATATCACCTGTTGTTGCCTCGCGACCTGTTCTCGGAGCCTGGAGGCTTGTTTTCTGATAGCATCCATCAACTAATCGATCAATAGCTCTTTGATTCGTATCTACATATGCGTGTGCTTGAACGAAACAAACCTGTATTGGAATTTTCAATTAGAAAGAGAATGGAGTAGGGGTGCGATTGAATCATGAATGGCAACTCGAACGGAACCTTTACTCTGTGGATGGAATGATTTGATCGGCGATTTTGAATTTTTTTTTTCTGTTTTAAAAGTTTTAAGTCCTTTTTAATCAACGTAAAAAATAAATTTTAAAAATTTATAATTGAAACTCGGCGCCTTGAAAAGTTAAATGAGGGGCCCCACCTCCTTTTAATTTCTGTTTTAAATTTCTTAAATTATTTTTTTAAAAATAAAATATATAAGACTTCATTCTTTTTAAATGCTATTATTATTTTATACACATGCTAAATAAATTGATTCAATTATAAATACGAATAAGGAATAAACTAAGAATAAATATAATAATAATAACAACAAATAATGTTAAATAAATTAATAATTAAAAAATAATATTTTATTGTCCATTCAAATTGATGTTTTTTTTTAACATCTCTCACTAAAAGAGATAAATTTGGTAAATTTAATAATTTAGTCGTGTCGATAAAATTATTGTATGTTCCTATAACGATGACATGATGTAGTAAAGATGACTTTGAAATATGATAGTTTTTATCCAATTTAATAATTTAGTATTTAAAAAACACAATAATTAAAACATAATTAAATAATACAATTACGTATAATAAATTAAAATATAATTATGATTTTTTTTTTATTTTTTTTAAAAGATGAGATGACCATATTAATCGGGCTGTTGTTTTCATTTTATAAAAAAAAAAAATTGGACTTCACCCGTGGAGACTTTCCGCACGAAGCCCACCCTGATCATTGCGCATGGATGCTTCTGTGTGCTTCTTCCTCAGCCATCGGAGGCTGCTTTCTCGTGCGGCTTCCTCGCCCGTTGGGATGCCATAAGGAAATGGCAAACATTGCAGTGAGTTATTTGATTTCCTGCAAGGGAATGGCAAACATTGCAATTGGGTTTATTTTTCCCCCCATATTGTTCGATCGGCCGATTATTAAAAATTAAATGATGCATTCATCATTTACTTACAATATTTTAAAAAACAAAAAATAGCCAATAAATATGATTTGGTTTCGTCAAACTTTCATATAAAATTTTGTAGCAATTTATATTATTGAATTTTTTTTAAAAAAACTTACGTTTGTGTGTGTGTGTGTGTTTTTGTTAAGTAAGACCGTTTTATCTTTTTTATAGTTTGAACATCATATAACATATTATACAAATAATACTTTGTTTTTTAAATGAGTAACATAATATATTAAATTTGGTGATCTGCTTACGAGTAGGTCTCTTGTGAGACTGTCTCACACAAGTTTTTTGTCTCTACTTACAGGCCGGCTACCAAAACATGATGAAGGGCGTTGCGACTATGAAAGTCCTGAGTGACGGAATTACTTTACAGAATCGTTACTCTCAATTTAAAACATGTATAAAAAATGCGGCATCATATAAATATGATATATTTATTCGAATACATATATAAGTATTCGTAATCCATTTTATTATATAACATGTTGATCTTGCAAAATATATATATTGCAACCTGCTTAGTTTTAATTTTTTAATGTTTCTGTTTGACATAAAATTTTGTAAAATGCAGATATGGCAGGTTGCAAAATGACACCAATTGAAAATAACAAGAGATGAATATCTGATTTATAGTTTAAACGACGCAAATTACCGATTTAACCGTTGGTTCTAGTTTTTTCGAATTATATTTCATGAAATTAATTTTTTTAAACAAAGGAAATGATAGGAAATCGATTCTCAAACGATCCTTTTTGAAAGAAAATACATTTAATTACCGGAAATAAATGACAATAAAACTAGAGGATTACTAATAAGTGTGATAAATTAAGAAGGAATAAATAACTAGACGCTTAAAGCATAAAATCGAAAAACATAAATATTTACTGAAATCCGGAAAACACTGCAGAGTTTGATTGTTTGAAATTGATTGTATAGATCATTTCCGTCTTTCTCTCCTCATCTTTATTCAAATTATTCAAGTTAATCGATCCCTCCACTTCTGATCGTGGTCGGTGGTAAGGAGATGAACCAAAATCATGTGTTCAAACTTTCTTGGGCTGAGCTATATTTACTTACTTTCTTGGGCCTACAAAATTCTAAAGCAGTTCGGCCAAATTTCTTATCCATGCTTTATTAATTAAGTTCAGTTCATTCTCAAATATATCATGCGGCCCAAAGTAAAATATTTTCTGGATTAGATTCTTGTACTGGGAGGAGAAAAGGAAAAATGAATGACGCTAACTTTTCTCTTCTCACTTTCTCCGTATCTTCTTGCCCTAACAATCGATGACTTCCAGGATTTCTCGATTGTTTATTGTTGCACATCCCACGTCTCTGTGCACTCATGTCCCTCCTCCATCCTTGTTGCCACCAGGATCGTTGTAACACCCTTACCCAAGACGCCTACGTTAACATATTCTTTGCATGCAATAACAAAACTTAAAAAAACATCATAATCAAGACAATCGTAGTTCAACATCTTAAACAATGAATAAGTCACATACCACAAGTAATACAACTGAAATGCGGAAGTCTTAAACTACTATCCAATCATGTCTAATAAGGTAAATCAAAATTTGAATATCACTGTTGAAATTCCTCTAGAAATACCGTTCTCAACTAGCCACTGTCATGCCCGCATAGCTCGTTCAATCTGAGACATCCCCCGTGAGAATATGGTGCCCAGGATTAAAGCCAGTGCGTGAGCAACAAAATCGCCCAATTCAAGACTTATCCTAAACGATAATATGCCCAATATGATATGCAAATGCTGCATATATAATATGACAATACAAACTTGCATTAAATGAATAGTAATATGCAACACATTTAAGAATACGTACTCAGGTATATATCTCAGTCAGTAACTATCCTGGTGATACTAGATGTCTACTCACTGCTCCTAGACATCAAACATGATAATATTACTAACTTTCACTTACATGCTCTTTCTAGCTAGTAAGCTCATAACTTTTAAACATACGTTATAAAGCTTATACTCAATCCCCAAACTATTTGTAATGCTCTCGGATCATACCTTCATCTGTCGTCAGTCTTTTGGAGATGATAACTTTGCGGCTCGATACTTGAATTTCCGCCTCCTCGAGGACGTTTTGAAACTTTCCGAGCCTTTGAAAACAAATAGAAATGCCTAGAATTCACTAAGATTCGAGAGAGAAACCTATGATTGGTGCTCCTAGAAATGAATCTGTCATGGGCTATTTATAACCAGAGTTCGGAAGCTCCGAACTGGATTTTGCATTGTGTCATGCTTGCTTTGACATCTCATCGGTTAAGTGAGATTGGAAGCTCCGGCCTATGGTTTGAAAGGTATGAACTGTCATGTGTCGATTCTCACTGGACGCTTTTCTATTTTTCTGTCTGAGTGGATTTGGAAGGTTCGAACTCACCTTCGAATGGTCTGATCGTCTGAAGGCTGGAAGGCTCTGAATCAGCCTTCATACTTTTCCCTTGCCTTTCTTTAGAACCCGAGGAGGCCCGACAGATTCATGTGAGGATTTAGGTTTTTCCGATTTCTTGACAGGGAGGGATAGTGCTGATTTTTTAGAAGTGGTACGTCGTTAAAAGTAAAAAAAAATAAAATATTTGCGACATTTTTTGACTAAACCGTCGTCAATCAGCGACTGAAAAAACCAACTCGTCGCTAATTCAGCGATGGTCTTTAAATTTAGCGACAGTTTTAAAATTTCGCGACAGTTCCAAACCCGTCGCTATATTTGCGTAAAAATTAAAAAAAAATTTACTTTTATAATTTAATAAATTTTTATAAAAACTAACAATACAACTATAATATTAATACTCATTCTCTTAATTAACAATTAAAAAAACAAAAACACATATTTAAATCGAAAAAAAATCGTATATAAATAGAGAATTTTTGATTGTTTGCGACTGTTGTTTATTAAACCGTCGCCGATGTACGTATATTAGCGACGGTTTTTGTTAACCGTCGCCGATTTAAAATAGGCAACCGTTTCTTGGAAACCCGTCGCTAAATTAGCGACGGATTTACGAAACCGTCGCTAATTTAAAAATTCGAACTCATTTTCCGCAGCGTGCTAATAATATGCATGCCGTGAATAATACCATTGACGGCGTGCTATTAATGTACGCCGTTAATGTCTGAACATAATTTTTTTTTTTAAAAAATGATTTACTTTTAACAGCACACATAAACATGCACGCCGTTAATAGTATTATTAACAGCGTGCATTTATTGTGCGCTGCGGATAGTCTGCGGATATTATTATCCGCAACGTGCTTATAATGCACGTCGTCAATAGTAATATCCGCAGCGTGCTTATAATGCACGTCGTTAATAGTATCAAGTTACTATCTGCAGCGTGCTTTTAATGCACGCCGTCCATAATACTATCCGCATCGTTTTTTTAATGCACGGCGTTAATAGTATCAAGTGCAACACTATTAACGACGCACATATGGGTGCACGCCGTGAAAAGTAGTATTCGCAGCGTGCTTTTAATGCATGCTGTTGTTGACGTGCTGCGGAAAATCATTTTTCTTGTAGTGGTGGAAAAAGAAACGGGAGAAAAAGCGAAGCGTGGCAGATTCCAGGTCTGAGGACCAACGAACATTAGCACCAAAGATATAAGAGGTATAATTCGACATGATCGTAGAGAAAAGAAAACTTACGGAGTAAAATGGAGAACAAATTGGTCGGAAAGAAGGAAGGATGAGAGTTCGCCAGAATCTAAGAAGCAGGAGAGTATAGCGCAAGGATGAAAAAATGTGAAATGATGTGGAGCAATCAATATTTATAGGCGATGGAAAGTGATCCCAGCTGTCGATCTCAGAATAAGCGAACGAACTATATATACATGGGAAATTGCACCGAGTAATTGAACAGACATGCTCGGAATTCGAAGCGATGCTAGGGTTTACGTCATTCTGACATCATCCCTAACCCGCCAATTTCAAAAATATCAACTAGTTTCTCGCCTGAATCCAATCTGATAACTGGGGACAAAGAGTAAAACCTTAGCCCGACTATTCAAGGAGGGAGTGGTGATACCTCGGAAAGTACCCGGGTCATGCTATAACTCAAACTAGGGAGGGGTCAGAACCCATGACATCCTATATATAACTCAAAGCCAGGATAAGAACCCGCTTGGGCACCATCCACGGAACTTCAAAAACAGGGAAGATAATCTGACCAGCATACGCTCGAGTGAGCCCTGGCTCTCAGCCTTGTCCAGGCAATGTAATAAGACTTGAGGAGATCAGGGGTTCTATTCACAACCTCGCATAGCAATCATGACCCAAGCATTCCGGGACGTGGCAATCTTGGGCTCGTAGGTATGAGAAGTCATGCTTTGGAATAATTGACATGTCATTTAGCATACACAAGGTTGATGTGACAGTACCAGAGACAGTATGAGATATCACTACAACAAAAACGCAATAGGACAACGGATTTTATCCGTTGTCATAGGCACTGTTAGAACTGTTGTAATTGGCAGTGTTGTTGAAAGTGCGTTCTACGACAACGGTTTAAAACCGTTGTCGTAGCTTCAATTAGCGACAGTTTTTTAAAAAACGTCGCTAATTAGCGACGAATTATGGCTAAATCGTCTTAAATATCAGCGACGAATTATGAATAACCGTCGCTAATTAGCGATGATTTAAGTAATAACGTCGCTACAATTAGCGACGGTTTAGTACAAAATGTCGCTAATTAGCGACATATTTCACAAAAACGTCGCCAATTAACGTCGGTTTTAAACTAAACCGTCACTAGAATAATAACGTCACTAATTAGCGACGGTTTGTCATAATTCGTCTCTAATATTTTAAGTAAAATAAATTTTTTTTATGCTTATTCATGAACATCCACAGGCGTCGAACAAATGAGGATTCTCTTTAACATGTTCAATATCAATTTCTAGCAAATCATCGTCGTTGTACCAAAAATTCATAATCTTAAATAAAAATTAAAAATTTACCAAGAATTGAAACGAAAAAACTTACCTTAAATCGAAACTAAAATCGTACCAGAGAGAAAAATGTATTGTAGATGTGGGAGGAAATGAACCGAAAATGTTATAGAAAATTTTGCGACGGTTTTTGATGTAACTATCGCTATTGGCGACAGTTTCCGTTATAGCGACAGTTTTTATTTATTCGCCGCAAATAGTTACGGTTTTTAAACCGTCGTCGATTTAAAATAGTGACGGTTACAAAACTGTCGTCGATTTACAATAGCGATGGTTCTAAATCGTCGCTAGTAGCGACGGTGTTTGTCAAACCTTCGCTAATTTGAAATCGACGATGGTTTGGGAAAACTGTCGCAATTTTAATGTAACGACGGTTTATGTTTTAAATCGTCGCTATTTTAACAACGGTTAACTAAAATCGTTGTGGTTTCTCCAAAAAAATGCGCTAATCCACAACGATTCACTAAAACTGTTGTCGTTTCTAAAAAAACGCCAATCGACAATGGTTTAAGAAAATCGTTGTCGTTTGTCCAAAAAAAACGCCAATCCACAATGATTTTTATAAAACCGTTGTGGTATCAAAAAAAAAACACTCTCATGTGGCCTCAAAACCTTTGAAGCATTGAATTCACATATCACTTGTGTGAGTAGTTTACTAGTTTAAATAGTTTAGATAAGAAATTTCTCACCCAGAATTATATATATAAAATAACCATCATATTATTTTTTTCCTAAAATTGAAATATCCACAAATTATCTTTTTAAAAATACATTATTAATATAATTATATCTTTATTATCCTAATAAATAATCACAAATCTTAGAAAAAAATAATTGTACAAGCGCAACTATGCTACTGGTAGATTAACTAACACAAAAGTATCACAATCTCATCCGAAACTAAATGCCCGCATCACCCATCATCCAAAAAATATTATTTAACACCATATTTTTTTAATTATAAAATCTTATAGAAATATTATATACAAGTTTAAATCTTAATATAATTTTAAATTATTTACCCAAAAGTTGATTTAGATTTAAAAAATATATATATACATGAAATTGTATGACAAATATACAAATCATTTATTAATGAAATTCGACATTTTATCTAAAATTTACAATAGTTAAAAATTAAAAATATTATCTAAATAATCTCATCGTATGATCCAATAGAAACGCATATTTTACTGATTTTGGTAAATTTAATTTAATTTGACACAGTATAATTAGGTAAATAATATAGAAAATGAAAATTAGAGGGAAAAGTCCAAAAAGGAAAAGTGAAAAAAATCCCAATAACTAACCACCAGTTTCGCCCACGAACCAGTCTTGGATACCGTGCTCTACCTTTTCTCCATTTTTCAGGTATTTTCACTCCCATGCATAAATTAACAAATTCTCGTCTTCGAAAATTCTTCATCTTTTGGTTGGTTTCTCGATTTTTTTCCCTTTTTCTTTTCAGTCGTGGGAATTTGAAATTGCAGAATTATGGAATGCATTGAAGCGAGAGCGTTGAAATCCAGTTTCCTCTCGCAAATGGCCATGAAAACGAATTCACAGGTGTTTTACAACGATGATGGATGGTGTTTCGCTGGAATGAACAGTGTGAATTCCGATGATTTCCCCGTTGAAGACCTCCTTAACCTCGATTCTCCCGAAAAGGAGTTTCAGGAGGGCTGTGTTGAAAAAGCTAATGACGAGATCAAAAGGCTGCCCCAGGAAAGGAATGTTGAAAATTCGGACGTAATTTCCGGTGAATTTCAGAGCCTTTCAGCCGGTGACCTCGTGGTTCCGGTGAGCGTTTAGATTTTTATTAATTAGTGTTTAAATTTAGCCTTCGGAAATGGGGGAAAAGCTGATAAATGCATGGATTTTCTGAAATTTGTTGCAGGTTGACGAATTGGAAAACCTTGAGTGGTTATCACAATTCGTGGACGATTCCACTTCAGCGTTCTCTCTGTTGTGCCCAGCCGGGAATTTTTCTGGTAGAAATGGACGGTTCTCCGGGAACCCTTCGCCAATCAACATTTCTGCGATTCAGAAACCCCGGTCACCGTGCTTCCCCTTGCCTCTTCCCACGAAACCGAGAAGAAACCGGTCCAGATCAAATGGGCGACCGTGGTCACTACCGTCGCTGCCGTTGAGCGCCGCCGAGTCTTCTTCAACATCCTTGTCTTCACACGGTTCGTCCACTTTCAACCCCTTGTTTTTCGAGAACCCGGTTCAGAAAATTCACTGGTTTTCACCTCTGGAAAAAACTCCGGCGAAGAAGCAAAAGAGAAAACCGGAACTCGACGGCGTCGTAATATCCGGAAGGCGTTGTTCGCATTGTCAGGTGCAAAAGACCCCGCAGTGGCGAGCCGGACCGCTGGGCCCCAAAACATTGTGCAATGCTTGTGGTGTCCGGTTCAAATCCGGTCGGTTATTTCCCGAGTATAGACCGGCTTGCAGCCCGAGTTTCTCACAGGAAATTCACTCCAATAGTCACCGGAAAGTTTTAGAAATGCGGCAGAGGAAGGAGAATGTGGTTGAACCGGATCTGTTGGTTCAGAGTTTCTGATAGCATGCTAGGCGCAATTTGACCGGTCTTTGAAAAACCGACGGCGGTGGGAATTACCGGTTTTTGTGGCGGAATGTAGGGTGGTAAATTAGAGAGATTATAGGGTGATAGGAGGTAAGAGTTAATCATGGACATGGATTTTGTATAATCAATTCATTTGCAGGTTCCTAATTTAATCTTAAGTACAATAATTATGAATTTTTAAAAATTATAAAATTAAATTAATGATTAAATTTATTACAACTTAATAATTTTATGCACTCATAATACCATTTCAACTTTACTTTTAAATCATTTTAAAATTCCAATTTTCGAATTTGGATCATTTCTACAGTTCTACAGTCAAATTTTGTGGAAGAATTTATTAAAGGTATAACTGTATGGTAAAAATTTGTGTGAGACGGTCTCATGAGTAGTATTTTATGAGACGAATCTCTTATTTGGATCATCCATGAAAAAATATTAATTTTTATTGTGAATATCGGTAGGATTGACCCATCTCACATATAAATATTCGTGAGATCGTCTCACAATATACTTACTTTAATGATATTATCCATAGAAAAACAAGAATCTCCCATTTAATATATTTTATATTAAAAATAGATATTTTTAATTTTTCACAGTCAAACGGATGTCGTTGATTTTTAAATTGATAAGAGTAAACTTGTTACTTTTAATTTCATAATTTAAGGAATGAAATTATAATTTATTTTTTAAAAAGAAAAAGATTGAGATGAAATGGGCCCATCTGGTTAGGTGTGGTAGGAGCCCATAGTTGTTGAGTGGTCTTTTACCAATACCGCTACTGCCTTTGAAATGTCTAATTCCAATCAACCTATCCATTTCTAATTTAATAATTATTAATGACGACGATTCTAATAAACACAAAAACTCATCAGAGATGATATTATAAATTAATTTTTGTGAGACGAATACCTGACTCATCTATAAATTGAGTAGGTCTCTTGTGAGATGGTCTCACGAATCTTTATCTGTGAGACGGGTCAACCCTAACGATATTCACAATAAAAAGTAATGCTCTCGGCATAAAAAGTAATAATTTTTCATGAATGACCCAAATAAGACATCCGTCTTACAAAATACGACCGTGAGACCGTCTCACACAAGTTTTTGTCCTATAAGTTTATGTTATATTTTCTTATGAAAATGTGTTTCGAATAATTTAATATATTCAATTATCAGTTACAGTGGAACCTTGGTCATTATATATATTCATCTCACAAAATGTATATACATAATGACCAAGGTTCCACTGTAACTGAGAATTGAATTGGAGTGGGTAAAAGTTTTTATCGTGTGGTTGGTTACCAATGAAATTAATCAATTATTGGTGTTCCATAAAGTGGCACTTGCGGCATGCCATGTGAGAATGGTTATGAATCAACTACATTTTTTAATCACTTCTCTATTATTATACACATTTTTACTCAAAGGGGCCGTTTATATTAATTACAGTATTATAATGGAATATAATTTTGGTTTTGTGAAATTACTCCATTTATTTGTTTAAATATCCTAAAATTTGAGAACATCATCATCTATAATAGTTGACTTACAAGGTCAAGACCAAATAATTTTTAATACTTGATTTGTTCTATATGAACAAAAATAATTAGTGACAAAGTCAAATTAAAGCTATAGTTGACGAGAATATCTCATGTGATATTGTCTTACATATCTATAACCATGAGATATGTTGAATCGATTCATATTAAAAAAAAAAAACATATTTTTTTACATAAAAAAATTATTTTTCATGGATCGTATCAAGTTGAAGATCTATATTAAAAAATAGATTCATGTGATAATCTCACATAAATTTTTGTAATAGTTGACATAACCAGTGTAATTTTGGAATTTGAATTTTAAAATTATTTAGAAATGTGATACCCCATGGATGGGCCCATTACCCTTGGTCCATCCCAAGCCCAAATGGAAGACAGGCCCATCAAGGGCCCAGTTATTCTCCTATAAATACCAGATTTGAGTGTTCAGTTGATGAATTCACTATATTGTTTTCGGCAGCACCCTTAGCTGCTCTCCCCATATATCCTCAGTCTCTGACTTGAGCGTCGGAGGGGCTACGCCAGGACACCCTCCTGGCCCCCTCCTAACGATCTTATTTGTGATCTCAGGCTCATGATAATTTCAAAGCCTGCGTCTGGACTAGTGACACTTGCTGGAATCGGAACCTAAATTTTCCGTGAGTATCACTTGGCGCCGTATGTGGGAACACTTGAGTTGAGACGTAGAGATGGTAGGCAAGAGAGGGAGTAGAAGAGCTACATTAGCATCATCGCGTCCTCAGAGGGGACCCGAACAATCTCATGTTGAGACAAGACAAGAACAACCGCAGCTTGAGACGAGACAGGAACAACCTCGTCAAGAGACAAGAGCCGAGCAGCCCCTTCACGAGACAAGGGTCGAGCAACCCCGTCCCAATGAGAATGTGGGGAACTTGACCCTGGAGCAGTTGGGCCACTTTATCACTCAATCAGTAGATGAGGCTATGAAGAGAAACCAAGAATCTATGTTTACTGAAGAGCAGGCCACTCGCCAGGAGCAAGAGGAAAATGCTGAGGGCCACCAGAACAGGGTTGAAGAGACACAGCCCCACCAAAGTGGGGAGATTGGTGAGATAAGAGAAATGTGGAAGGAAATACAGATGTTGAGGCAGCAGTTGGGAAGCAGAGCGCCGGCACCCAAGAGAGGAAGTCCCTTTTCACTAGCCATTTTAGAAGAAGGACTTCCTCCAAATTTTCGACAGTCGAATGTGGGAGAGTACGATGGACATACTGACCCCGAGGAACACTTGGGGAGATTTGAGAATGCGGCCCTGTTACATCAATATTCAGATGGGGTCAGGTGCAGGGTATTTCTGGGCACATTGGTGAGGTCAGCCCAGCAATGGTTTAACACCTTGCAGCCCAACTCCATACGATCTTTCGAGGATTTTTCCGCTGCTTTCTTGCACAGATTCGTTAGCAGCAAAAACCACCAAAAAAACTATTTGAGCCTGTTCGTGGTGAAACAACAAGAAGCTGAAACTTTGCGAGAGTTTGTCCAGCGTTTCAACAACGCAGCGCTGGAGATACCAGCGGCCATTCCTGACATCATGATAAGTGCTTTTACCCAGGGACTTAGAGAAGGAGAGTTCTTTAAATCATTAGTGAAGAAACCTCCATCAAGTTATAATGATCTATTATCTCGGGCGGAAAAATATGTAAATCTTGAAGATGCCCAGCGGCATAAGAGGATGGAGCAGCGGCCTGGGGAAAGCAGAGCTGAGGGAGCAGAAAGAGGAGGTAGGAAGAGAGGCGCGGGCGAGAGGGAGGATGATATGGCTAGGGGCAGAGGACAATTCTCATCCCATGTTCTTCTAGATGGGAGTCGTGACAAGGTGATGGAAGTGAGGGAGCCCGAGGGGAGGTGGGAGAAGTCGCAAAGGATTGAGTGCAGTGCTGGATTGCCTTCGCGGGATAGACGAGAGGGATCCTCATCCAGGAGTCGACAGAGGTCTCGCTCATCCCCTAAGCGTGGTCAAGGCCCTCCATGGATAAATCAGAGGATCGGGGAGCAGAGAAGGGAAGGTAGAGATCAAGATGTCCCTCAGGAGCCCGTCGAGCCGAGAAGGGGAATGAACGAGGATAACCACCCTACGAGAGGAATTATTCATATGATCTCGGGGGGTGCTACTGATGGAGACTCTGGGCGAGCTCGGAAGGCACATGGGAGAAGGTTGGAGAACTTTGTGATATCTAAGGGTGAAGACTTACCACAAGATCTCATCATCAGCTTTGGACAGGAAGACCTCCAAGGCGTTGTGACTCCACATAACGATGCATTGGTGGTGACGGCCACCATTGCCAATTATGATGTGACGAGGATATTTATTGATAATGGAAGCTCCGTAAACGTCTTGTTCAAGAGCACTTTGGATCAGATGAAGGTGGAATGATTTGAGTTCGAACCGATCTCTACTCCTCTATATGGGTTTGTAGGACATGTCATCCCGCCGCTGGGTCAAATTGTTTTCCCTCTATCTTTAGGACATGAACCTCGGCGAGTAACAAAGATGACAACATTTACCGTGGTGGACACCCCATCCGCTTATAATGGAATTCTGGGGCGGCCAGCCCTAAAGGATTTCAGAGCTGTAGCTTCCACCTATCATCAGAAATTGAAATTTCGTGTCGGGAAGGGAGTTGGAGTCTTGTGCGGGGACCAAAAAGCCGCGCGTCGATGTTATGAGGGGGTAGTGAGGGAGGAGGGGAAAAGAGCGCGTTTGGAGGTTAACATGATTAGAAAAGGAAGAAGTGTGTGACTTGGTCCTGTTGAAGGTACAAGAAGAGCAGAGGGGAAAGATGAACCCAGAGTGGGATGGACTTTTCAGAGTGACTGAGAAATTTAATTTTGGAGCTTATTACTTGGAGAATGCTCAAGGCAAGGCATTAAGGAGTCCCTGGAATGCTTACTACCTTAGGGAATATTATTCTGGATTTTATCGTTGATGTATTTCATCTTTGCATTTTCCCATGTAATCAGTTGAAATTCAATAAAATCAAGTTCTTCTTTTCAATTCATGAATGTTGGTGTATTATGAAAGTGAGAAAAATTTTATTTTTCTGCTAAGTCATCGCCTAGCAGAGGAGCAGAGTTAGAGATGAGAAGAATTAAATTTTCCTGCTAAGGCATCGCATAGCAGATGAGCAGAGTTTGGGAGGTGTTGAATTTTATTTTCCTGCTAAGGTATCACCTAGCAGAGGAGTTAGAGGGTGGAGGTGTTGAATTTTATTTTCCTGCTAAGGTATCACCTAGCAGAGGAGTTAGAGGGTGGGGGTGTTGAATTTTTATTTTCCTGCTAAGGTATCACCTAACAGAGGGGTTAGAGGGTGGATGTGTTGAATTTTATTTTCCTGCTATGGCGTCGCCTAACAGGGGAGTTAGAGGGTAAAGGTGGAGAATTATTATTTTCCTGCTAAGGCGTCGCCTAGCAAAGGAGTTAGAGATGGGGGGTGTTGAATTTTTATTTTCCTGCTAAGGTATCACCTAGCAGAGGAGTTAGAGGGTGGAGGTGTTGAATTTTATTTTCCTGCTAAGGTATCACCTAGCAGAGGGGTTAGAGGATGGATGTGTTGAATTTTATTTTTCTGCTTTGGCGTCGCCTAGCAGAGGAGTTAGAGGGTGAAGGTGGAGAATTATTATTTTCATGCTAAAGCATCGCCTAGCAGAAGAGTTAAAGATGGGGGGTGTTGAATTTTTATTTTCCTGCTAAGGTATCACCTAGCAGAGGAGTTAGAGAGTGGAGGTGTTGAATTTTATTTTTCTGCTATGGCGTCGCCTAGCAGAGGATTTAGAGGGTGAAGGTGGAGAATTTTTATTTTTCTGTTAAGGCGTCGCCTAACAGAGGAGTTAGAGTATGAGGGTGGAGAATTTTTATTTTCCTGCAAAGGTCCGGCTTAGCAGAGGAGTTATGAGATGATGTGGTAAGAGTTTTATTTTCCTGCTAAGGACTATTTTAGCAGAGGAGTTAAGGTGCGGGGAAGTGGAAACTATTTCCCTTCAAAAGTTTAGTAGAGGACCTTGAAGATGGGGGCGACGAGGGCATACTGTGTTAGAAAAATTTATTTCGTTTGTCGTTAACGAACAATGTTTGCCACTACGAAAATTGCGAAAATTAGGGGGTGTACGACGGTGATGACGGGCTGATGATGAAGTTGCGTTAGGGTTAGCACGGCTGGGGAAAGCTGATAAATGAAATTGAAAAAAAAATTTTGTATAGGTGGAGTGAGAATGAAAGCAGGATTACGAATTTATTTGTTTCCAAATCTTTGGATACTGACAAACGGCTGAAAGAAAATGCACAACTCGTATCCGGTGACCCAAGGACAGCACATCTAATCGAACTTCGAACCTGCGATATAGTTCGACTCGGGAGGGGGAGACTGGTGATACCCCATGGATGGGCCCATTACCCTTGGTCCATCCCAAGCCCAAATGGAAG
Organism: Primulina tabacum; assembly: GCF_025594145.1. Taxonomy (NCBI): domain Eukaryota; kingdom Viridiplantae; phylum Streptophyta; class Magnoliopsida; order Lamiales; family Gesneriaceae; genus Primulina; species Primulina tabacum. Next base: position 16,206,615 of record NC_134554.1, read on the forward strand.
ACAGGCCCATCAAGGGCCCAGGTATTCTCCTATAAATACCAGGTTTGAGTGTTCAGTTGATGAATTCACTATATTGTTTTCGGCAGCACCCTTAGCTGCTCCCCCCATATATCCTCAGTCTCTGACTTGAGCGTCGGAGGGGCTACGCCAGGACACCCTCCTGGCCCCCTCCTAACGATCTTATTTGTGATCTCAGGCTCAGGATAATTTCAAAGCCTGCATCTGGACTAGTGACACTTGCTGGAATCGGACCCTAAATTTTTCGTGAGTATCAAAATGGATTCATTTCATTTCAATAGCTAAATAGAGCAATAGAAGTAGGGGTGTCAAAATGCGACACGACCCGTCAACCCGACACGACCCAACACGAAAAAAATCAGGTTCGATTTGGGGTTTCGGGTTCGGGTTGGGTTGATTCGGGTTAGTGCCATGTTAGGCGGGTTTCAGGTTGGGTCGGGTTGGGTCGCGGGTTGACCCGCGAACTTTTTTTTTGAAAATATTACCTATATTTTTATATATTGTATGCTTGAACAAAATTTATTGTATATTTATATGATAAATTTTCATCATTTAACATTTATTTTGCATATTTTTATTTTTTTAACAATTTTTTATTTGATTTAGTAAATATAGTTTTAATTTTCTACTATTAAACTTTCAAATTTAAATCGGAAATTTTGTTATTATGTGTTTAAATTAAAATATTATTATTATTTTTTATTTTTTTGAATTTTTTTCATTAATTTTTTTAAAAAAAATTAAAAAAATAAATAAAATTCGGGTTATGCGGGTTAGACGGGTTGAGTCGGGTTATACGGGTTCGTGTTCGGGATGGGGGTTTTCGGGTTGCTTCGTGTTTGGGTTGAAAAAAAATAAAAAAAAATTTGCGGGTTGACCCGAAACCCGACCCAACCCACCCGTTTGACACCCCTAAATAGAAGCTACTATAAAGAGACTGTACTTTGATGGCATTGGTGGGGATGTGTATCTATTTACCTTTGATTTTTATGAAAGATAATTATCATCTTTCTTGATGTGAGACCGGGCTTGTAGCCCAATGGTCTCACCCCTATCGGATTAGTCGGTTCTCCGGATTCGATTTCCCCTTCCACGTGAGTTGTAATAAAAAAAATAAAATAAAATTTGTTGTCGATGTAAAAAAAGATATTGTACGACATAAAGGGTGGATTCGAAATTTATTTTAGAAAGTAATTGAAGATTTTTTGGATAAAAAACTTATGAATTTAAACTAATTTTTTTTTAAAACTTTGAAATCCTTTTCCAAATTAAAGTATCCTTAAAAAATAAAAAAATAGAGAAAAAAATCCTGATTCTGATTTATGTGAATCAAATTGGGCCAGAATTCACCACACTATTTCTTGGGCTTACAAGCCCAACATATGTCTAACCAACCTTTTATCTGTACAAGGCCAGAAGAAAGAAAGTGATTGGATTTTGGAAAAATCTAATCTAATTTTTGGACTTTCATATTTTATATATGAAAGCATGGTTTATATGGGTTTTTTTTAAAAATATTATAAATTAATAAAATCATTTTAAAAATGTAGCAAATTGTAAAACTTTGTAAAACTAGTACAATCCGGGATTCACTGTCCCGGATTCAATTTTTTTTTTTTAAAAAAAGAAAAGAAATTGGGGCTCGGATTTTAAAAAAATAAAATAAAAGGGAGATCGCGACGGTTTGTGCTTAACCGTCGCTATTTGCGACGGTTTAACCTTGGCGACGGTTTTTGGTAAAATCGTCGCTAAGGTAAATCCGGGATGTGTTTTCTTCTTTTACATATACAAGCGGGTATTCTTTCCATCATCGTCGAAAATAATATTTCCTCATATTCATTCTCGCAACTTATTTCTTTCATTCGATTTATATGTGCAAAATCCATCTTTTCTACTTCGATCGTATATTAATATTATTTGTTTATTTTATCGTCCATTTCATTTGAAGAGATACGAAGATGTAATGTTTAATTTCGTTTATAATATTATAATTATATATTAAGAAGTAATTTTTTTGTGTAATACTTGTCATTTATTTCAGATATTAGCATCGTCCGTTGATATTATTACAAGTTCCGTATAATTACGTCTGAGAAGGTAATTTAATTAATTTTTTTAATATGTTGTTTGTATTATTTATATTGTATTAATGTAATTATAATTTTGTTCACTAAAATTATATGATTAAGTATAATTTAGTTAAATAGTATATTTTTAATATTAATCGCGATATTAAAAAATAGTTTGAATATTAAAAAAATAATAAATATGGTATCTACAATAATTACAAAATTTAATTAATATACTTAATTTAATTACAATAATTATATTTACTTGATATAATATTATATTTACAATAATTACAATAATTACAATAGTTATCTACTTGTATTTATTAATAATTCTTGTTAATTGCAGGTATTATTTTGATGTCAATAAATTTTTTTAAAATATTATAAATAAAAAAAACTATAAAATGTGAAGGTATTAATATAATTACAAAATTATGTATTAAAATTTTGTATTTATTAATAATTCTTGTTAATTGCAGGTAACATATTTATTATTTTTTTAATATTCAAACTATTTTTTAATATCGCGATTAATATTAAAAATATACTATTTAACTAACTTATACTTAATCATATAATGTTACTGAGCAAAATTATAATTACATTAATATAATATAAATAATACAAACAAAATATTAAAAAAATTAATTAAATTATCTTCTCAGACGTAATTATACGGAACTTGTAATAATATCAACGGACGATGCTAATATCTGAAATAAATGACAAGTATTATAAAGAAAATTACACAAAAAAATTACTTCTTAATATATAATTATAATATTATCAACGAAATTAAACATCACATCTTCGTATCTCTTCAAATGAAATGGACGATAAAATCAACAAATAATATTAACATATGATCGAAGTAGAAAAGATGGATTTTGCACGTATAAATCAAATGAAAGAAATATATTGCGAGAAATGAATATGAGGAACAATTATTTTTTAACGATGATAGAAAAAATACCCGCATTTCTACTTAGAGAAAGAAAAAACACAATGACACGGCTTCTTAGAATCCGTGCCAGTGAATCACGGATTTACCTTAGCGACGGTTTTGGTGAAACCGTTGTCAATAGAGACGGTTTGTAGTAAACTGTCGCAAATAGCGACGGTTTTGCACAAACCGTCGCCGATCTCCCATTTATTTTTTTTAAAATCCGAGCCTCAACTTTTTTTCCTTTTTTTTTTAAAAAATTGAATCCGGGACAGTAAGTCCCGGTTTGTACTAGTTTTACAAAGTTTTACAATTTGCCACATTTTTATAATGATTTTATTAATTTGTAATATTTAAAAAAAACCCGGTTTATCTTTGCCAGATCATTTTTAAATTTATGTAATTAATCTGTAGTATTTATGTATATATCTAAGGACTGTTTGGTTGTTTGCAACTTCTACTTTTAAAAAAGTTTCTAAATTTACAGATTATGAAGAAACGAGAAAAAATCATTAGTGAGTAGGGTTGAAAACGAAAGTGAAAAACTGAAAATCAGAAATTAGTAATGTTTCGTAAATAAATTACTATAGAGCTAATTTTGTAATAATCACTTTTGTAGAAACAAAATCAATATCCCACCAATTTTTGGGTTTAAATTAAACAAAATAGAAGGTAACACATAATTTGAATTCAAGGATTTGATTTTTTTCAAGTCAAATGCCAAACATTGTTGTGACTTTTACTAACAACCTTGATCACCAAATATTGATTGCCTAAAATACCTTCCTTATTTTTGTAAAAAAAAATAAATTATAGAAGCTACAAATTTTACAATAAAATAAAATTCGAAACTTAAATTTGAAGTTCAAAATTCATTAAAAAAATTTATATAAAAATATAATGTTTAACGTGTGATGATAGCCAGTTCTCGAGTTATCGAGCCTATTGACAAAATATCGAATTTGAGCCGAACTTGAACACGTTCAAATTTTATTCGAACTGAAATCGAGTCCAAATTATTTCGTTCGTTAGTTTGTGTGCCTTAATATTTTATCAATATTGTAATGCCCGAATTTTAAAAAAATAAAAAAAAATGTGGCAATAGTTGTGATGGTTTATGGCTTTACGTTATGGTATGAATGATAATGAATGTTATAAAATGGAATAGATAATAGATGGGTAGAATCAAAGTTTGAATTTGAGCTAAATAGGTAATGGAAGTGCAGAAACGGTATGAAAAATATGCCAGTGGTTGTGGTTTTAGCATAATATTTTGTATATTGATCCAAATGATGTGAGGCTACTTTCATTAGAAAGATAAGACATAAGGCTATAACTTTCATGTTTTGAGTTTTGGTCAAATCATTAGGGAAGACGAGACAAAAGTGGCCCGAAGTGTGTCGTGTGTATCGTCGTTTCTGCACTGACACATGTTGGGAGATTGAGCATAACTCTTTACTCAAACCTCCAAATGACATGAGGCCAATTGGAGATGGAAGCCAAGACATAGAGCTACAACTTTCATGTTGATCACTTTTTCAAATTCGGACGTTAAAAGTGCGTTTTTGGCAGAATTCCGAGCGCCATCGCGCAGGATCCGGCGTCCTAGCGCGCCGGTTGCTGAAATTTTTGGTGTTGGATAGCAAGGGGCGCGCGGCTGCGCCAAAACACACGCCATGACGCCCAGCACATGTACAAAAAATGTGTTTTGAGGTTTCAATGGTATATATTAGATTGGGGAATGATTTTTGTATCATTTCTTCTCATCCCCATTTCTCTCCATCGGTTTAGAGCTAGGGTTCCTCATTTCTCCTTCAATCCAATTTCTTCCAAAACATTAATCTTTGATTGAAGCCTTAATCTTTGCTTGGAGATTAGAAGTTCTTCTCCTCAAGAGTTTAGAAGCAAGGGAAGAAAGCTTATTTCTTTAGGTTTGATTGAAGGGAAAACAATTGGTTGTTTGGTTTGAGTGTTGAAGTAAAGTTGTTAATTTAATGATTGATGGTATTATTATTGTTATTGTGTTGTAGGATTATTGTCAAGGTGTTAAGATTATCAAATCTTCAAGTGGTTGTAAGTAGATTCTTCCTTTGAATGCATCTCATGAGCTATGTATATGATAAATGAAGATTCAATTGCTTTTAGCTCCTTTAAAATATTGATTATGTATATTGTATGTATTGGTATTTTGAAATGAAATGGAATTGAAGATAAGGGCACAGTAAAGGAGCTAACTCTTTAGCACGCACGCCACGTGTTTGACAAAATGATTCAATGAATGTTTTTATGACATATTACGCTTAAGAAATGATACGGATTACTTCTTTACACAATTGTTGGGATTTGAGTTTTCTTGAATATCTAATTTGCGGATCTTGATTTGAAATAGTATTGAATTAATTATGAATTTTGAACAGAAACTACTCTGTTTTGATAGATGATCAAAGTTCTTGAGTTATAGTAAAATTCAGAGGTTCAAGACTTCTCAACAATATATTTTGATCTCTTGTTGATAATATTTGAAAGGTATGTTACGGTCGGTAACATACGAGGTAAAAGTATCATTTTTATTTTGAATTAAAAATTCGATGGCTTGATGAATTACTTGTGATTTGTTGATGATTGATCTTTTGAGATGAGCTTATTATGATTTGACTTGATGAGATTGAAATGCATCATTGCATTGCATATTGAGCCACTTTTCTATTCAGATTTGATATGTCAGAGGTCACCTTGACTTATTGATTTGTTGGACGTATGGGGCTATAGTTGAGTTGGCATAGTGTATGCAAAGGTCGCTGCTATGGCCTGAATACTCTCTATAGGCGCACCATTGTAGAACCCGTAAATCAGTAGACGTATAAGCCATGCATAATTCTAGATTTTTAAATTTAATTGACTTCATTGCATGATTATTTTAAATGCATTTGTTTGAAGTTAATTATTTATTATTTCAGTTCAGCAGTTTGATTTTTAGCATTTCAGTATTTTCAGTGAGGCCGGACCGGAGTTGGAGTTTTGAGATAGAATTTAAGATTTGAGAAATATTTCCAGAAGTTAATTTAGCTAGTAACTAAGTTCATTTAAGTTAGAAAGGAAGGTTTGAAGATTTAATTTAATTATTTGAGGTGATTAAGAAATGAACTCATTTAAGTTATTTAATTAAGGGGTTAGCTCACTAAATTATTTAAAGGATTAGTAAGGCTTTCAAGGATTATTAGTTGACTAGATAATCAACATTTCCCTTTATTTTATCATGCATTTTTCGGCCACCCTTAGTGCTAGAAGATTCATTTTCCAACTCACCAACTTTGACCAATTCTTTGCATGTAATTAGTAGGATAATTTTAGGATTTTTGGGAGCACAATTTAATTAAATAAATGGACATATCCTAGTCTAGAATCAAGCTAAATTTCGGCCACCACCTCCTAGAAGCATCCACCAACTCATTTGATATCAATTCAAAATTCAAATTCAAAGGGGAGTGGACTTGGTCTTGATATGATCCTATTTTTGTGCACCCTTCTCCTCACCTTCATAACCATCACTCCCCCCTCCACCTCCACCGAAAATAAGACCCCTTTTCAGTAGAAAAAACGTGGATAGCAGATAGGGAGAAAGGGAGAAAAATCGAGAGCCAAGAAAGGTAGAGAAGCAAGCCACTCCGTCTCCTCCGTGCCGTCTCGTCTCTTCTTTTCGTTTTCTTTCGAAACGAAACCAGGCATGTCTAGATTTCTTTCAAACCTCAATCAAGTCATATTATCATTTATTTTTCAGTACATGATCATGTTTTAGCAAGCAAAAACCAAGATACATGTCAAAAATATTTTTGGAACACACATGCAGAATTTCGTCCCTTTCATGACAAGCTTCACGTTTTTCTGAGTTTTGTGGTTTCAGGTGATTGGTTCGATTCCAGGCTCCCAAGGCGGCTTGTATACATGTAGTAGGATGCATTAGGACCATGTTGGTCCATTCAAACCAGCCCCATGCTTGCTGGAAATTCAGAATGACAGCAAGTCCCTTAGGTGCAGAAAAATGTGGTTCGAAAATTCAGTTTCTTGTCAAGGGGTTGGATCTGATCTTGGCTGCCCCAAGGGCCTATAGCCATGGTTGGATCACTTCCCTAGTATGTCTAAGACGTGACTAAGTTGCCCTTTTGGTGGCTTGGTCCATGGTTCATCGGTTTTTAATCAAAACGTCAGAACAGCCCCTTTCCCCATTCGGCCCTTCCATTTTTCAGCATATGGTTCGTTTCTTTTGTGGCTTGGTGTGGATCTTGGTTGGCCTATGGCCCTTAGCCACGGTTCATATCATGCTCCTAGATGTCTAGATCGTGCCATGGTCAATCAAATGGCCACTGGAATGACGCAAGACATCGATCATAGCATAAACACTACACACGCATGCACGTTGCTCTCGGTTGGACCCTTCGGTTAAGATTTGGTGTGATGCGGACTGTGGCTGGCCTAGGGCCCTTAGCCATGGTTCAAATCATTCCTTGGGATGTTGGTAAGAGTCTCTGGTCGGTGGTTCACGCCCCAATGGCCGGTAGCCTCGAAAACGACACAAGGAAAAACAAGTGCGCAGCTGCTGTATTTTTGACAGCAAGTATGCTGCTGTTCAGAAGCGTCGTTTGAGTTCTTGGTTGGCTTTTAGCCCATGGCCTTGGACTGGACAGTGCCTCATTGAGTTGGGAAGGTCATGTTTTCGACCGTTTGTCATTTGGATCATTTTTGAGGTCGTACGAGAATTTACGGTGCAATGTGCCAAATTGACTCTCGAAAGAGCGTTTCGTGTTTTGGCCTCCATTTCACCTAGATTTCGACCCTATCATTTTAGGAACATTATTTTATGATTTTTCAGCGTATTTTAATCATGACTATACGTCGGTTCAGTGTCGGTTCAGGTTGGCTCGGAGTCATGATTAAATGCGAAGTCATTAGGCGTCATAGTCGCATCTTTTGAACGTAAATTGCATAGTTGGTCATGTTTAAGCTATTGCATATTTTTCATGGCACAGTTAGGTTGCAGCGAGCCTGGGAACGATCCAATCCAATCCAGTTGGTAAAATTACAGGAATTTTCATTACGCCAGTTAATTATTTTACGTGCATTAAATAGAAAATGATTATTTTTTTTGAGATTTATGCGATATGGCTTGTGGTTCATTCACTATGTGGGAGTGTTATTTTTATACGGTCGCCAGTGACCGATCAGTTCAGTATGGTACCACCCGGTCGCCAGTGACCGGCCAGCTCAGATCAGTTTCAGCCTCCCCGGTAGCCAGTTACCGATCAGTTCAGCTTAGTGCAGTGGCCACAGGCGTAAAACATAATCTCAACAGAAAATTTTACCAGATATTTCAGTACAGGCTCCAAGGAGCAAATATTTTTACAGTGATTTCCAGTTCAGTTATGCACGTATTATAATTGCTCAGTACAGATTATTTTCAGTATGCCTCAGGACAGGATATTTTATCACATGCATATTTTAAATTCAGATTTTTACTCGTTACCTGCGATTTATGCATGCTGAGTCTTTAGGCTCACTAGACTTGATTGTTGTAGGTACTGATGAGGCCAGGGCCGAGGGCGGGGACCAGTGAGCCAGCTTGGGTCGGCAGTAGTGGCACCCGAGGACCTCAGTGCAGCAGTTGTTATTTTTTTCGCAAACAATTTTATCAGTCGTTGGATATTTTTAAATCGTTGTTGTTGGCAAAACTTTAATTTTCTTCCGCTGCAATATTTTGAAATATTGAACTTGATTCACCAGTGATTTTATGAATGAGGCCATTTAAGTTCTTTTAAAAAGAAAATTTTTAATTTTCCGCAAATTTTCAAGCAAGTAGTTCGAGGGCCTTCACAGTAGTCCTGGGGATTGTAGAACACAGCACCCCACCTCGAGCGGATGAGTCGGTTGGATGTTGTTGGGGGATTCTCTTTCCTTGGGTACCCTATGACCAGATGATTCACTTGATCTTGAGATTTATTGACAGCCCACAGCTTCTGATCATACATTGCATTACATTGCATCTTTATGAATTTAAATGAATTATTTGTCATTTTAAATCTCATATGTTGTTGATTGTATCATACTGGGTTTATACTCACCGGCACGTCGGCTACCTCTTGTTTTCATGTGCTTGACGATAGGTGAGGCGAGGCTTGGGATGCCAGAGTCCAGCTCCAGGCGAGGAGATACGAGTTAGAGTGGGATTCTCGGGTCATATGAGCTATTTGATGATGTTTGGATTAATTTGACCACTAGTTTATTTTGGAATGTTGAAACTTATATTCAAAATTTGAGACCTTTAAATTATTTTTAAGATATTTATGTCAGTTTGTGAACAAAAAATTATATATTTTACTAAATCGTTTGGTTTGTTACATTTATAATTATTAGTATTAGATGTCGGACCCGGGACCCCACATTAGGTGGTATCAGAGCGTAAGATATTTGGGAACAGGGTAGATCGAGTCAGTTCGAAGTTCTTGATCATGTGATAATTTTGCTAGCATTTTCACTATGCCGTAATGTGAAATACATGATCATAATTGAGATACTATATTGTTGAGCTTTATTCGAGATTTTTGAGATTATTGAGTCTCGAGAGCCAAAGATGATTGATACAAGATTGAGATGATTATGATATTGTGATTTTATATGTGTTGATTTATTGTATATCAGACATGGCTACTCGAGGTAGAGGTCGTGGTAGACCTAGATAGAACATACCAGTGGCACAAGATCAAGGCAGTGCTACTCATACTCAGATGGATATAACTCCGACTCCGATGGAGATACTGTTAGCCAGATTTCAGTCTTTGCACCCACCGATGTTGAAGGGTACCAAGAATGCATTAGAGTGTGAGAACTGGTTGGAGAATATGGATCAATTATTTGAATCTCTTGAGTATCCAGATGATCGTAGAATCAAATTAGTTGTTCATCAGTTATTAGATGTTGCTAAGAGTTGGTGGATCATGACAAAGAAAGCTTTAGAGGGTCGAGGTACGATTGTTACCTGAGATATTTTTAAATCTGAATTTTATCAGCGTTTCTTTCCTACCTCTTACAAGAAAGATAGGGGAGTCGAGTTTGCAAATTTAAAACAGGGAAATCTGAATATTGAGGACTATGTTGCTAAGTTCTCGAATTTATTGAGATTTGCTCCTCATGTAGCATCCGATGAAGAAGATAAGGCCGATCACTTCATAAATGGTCTTAACCCTGATATCTTTACCTTGGTTAATACCGGAAGGCCTAACACTTTTGCGGAGGCTCTTGATCGAGCCAAGGGAGCAGAAACTGGAATCATTAGGCAGAGAATCGAGACAATATGGTTCAGTTCAGAGCACTGGTTATTCAGGCCCTACTTGTGGTCAGTGTGGTGGTAGACATTATAGCGATCACTGTAGAGGAGTCTCAGGAGCTTGCCACTTGTGTAACCAGGTGGGACACTATGCTCGAGTGTGTCCTAATCGTGGCAGTGATATATCTCAGAGTGGGGGATCATCGAGACAGACACCTCACCAAAATCGTCAGACCCCTGCAGTTCATTCCTATCAGCAGTCAAATCGGTCAGATCAGAATAAACAGAGTGGTAGCCACAGGGCATGACATCCACCTAGACAGCAGGCCCGAGTTTTTGCACTCACTGAGGATGAGGCACATAATGATCCAGATAATGTCATTGCAGGTAATTGCTTTCTCTCAAGTTATCCTGCTTATGTTTTGATGGATACTGGTGCATCACATACTTTCATAGCTGAGCACTTTGTCACATTACATTCATTGCATTCTATGCCATTATCATCTACATTATCTATTTCTACTCCACAGGGCAAAGTGATGAGGTCAGCTGAAATGATAAGTGGTTGTGAATTTCGTTGTGAGGATAATGTCATTGAGCTTGATTGCATTGTGTTGGAGATGTCTGATTTTGACTGCATAGTTGGTATTGACATGTTGACAAGATACACGGCTACTGTAGATTGTTTTCAGAAGATTGTTAAGTTTAGGCCTGATATGACATATCACTGGACGTTCTATGGTAAGGGTTCTCGAGCTAAGATTCCTTTGATATCTGTTTTGTCGATGACTCGTTTGTTGCAGAAAGGAGCAGAATGTTTCTTGGTTTATGCAATTGATATTTCAAGGTCAGTACCTAAATTGGCAGATATTCCAATTGTTAGTGAATTTTCATATGTATTTCCAGATGAAATTCCAGGATTTCCTCCAGTCCGAGAGGTTGAGTTCAACATTGAGTTGATGCCAGGTACACATCCTATTTCTAGAGCTCCTTATAGGATGGCACCAATTGAACTAAGAGAACGAAAGGAACAACTTGAGGATCTATTGGCTAAAGGATATATAAGACCAAGTGTTTCACCTTGAGGTGCTCCAGTTTTATTCGTGAAGAAGAAAGATGGGTCTATGAGGCTTTGTGTCAATTATAGACAGTTGAATAAAGCCACAGTAAAGAATAAGTATCCTTTGCCAAGGATTGATGATCTTTTTAACCAGTTGCAAGGTTCTTCAGTATATTCTAAGATAGATTTAAGATCCGGATATCATCAGTTAAGAGTTAGAGAGACAGATGTGCCTAAGAATGCTTTTCGTACCAGGTATGGGCATTTTGAATTCTTGGTTATGCCTTTTGGGTTGATCAATGCGCCTGCGGTATTTACGGATTTGATGAACCGTGTGTTTCAACGGTATATAGATCAATTTGTTGTGATCTTCATTGATGATATTCTTATTTATTCAAAATCTGAATTCGAGCATGCCGAGCACTTGAGAGTTGTTTTGCAAATTTTGAGAACTGAAAAGTTGTATGCTAAATTATCCAAATGCGAGTTTTGGTTGGATAGAGTGGTTTTCCTTGGACATGTGATTTCAAGTGCTGGTATATCAGTTGATCCGATTAAAGTTGAGGCAGTCATCAATTGGTGTAGACCGACATCAGTTCCTGAGGTGCGTAGTTTTATGGGTTTGGCAGGATATTATCGCAGATTTATTGAAGGATTCTCACAGATTGCAAGGCCAATTACACAGCTGACACAAAAGAATGTACCATTTATTTGGTCACCGGCATGTGAGGCTAGTTTTGTTGAACTTAAGCAGAGATTGACTAGTGCTCCAGTTCTGACTATTCCATCAGGTGTAGGAGGATTTACAGTGCACACTGATGCTTCACATCAAGGACTGGGTTGTGTATTAATGCAGCATGGCCGTGTTGTTGCTTATGCTTCACGACAATTGAAGCCACATGAGTCTAGATATCCAGTGCATGACTTGGAACTAGCAGCAATGGTTTTTGCCTTAAAGATTTGGCGTCACTACTTGTATGGGGAGAAATTTGAGATATTCACTGATCATAAGATTTTGAAATACCTATTTTCACAAGCGGAGTTGAACATGAGACAGAGGCGTTGGTTAGACTTGTTGAAAGACTATGATTGCGAGATAAAATATTATCCAGGCAAGTCGAATGCAGCAGCCGATGCTTTGAGCAGAAAAGTATGTAATATGTCCTTGATCACTAGCAGTGTATCTGATCTAGTAGAAGACTGTTGTCTTTCTGGTTTGGATTTTGTGGTAGATACTCAACTTGTAAGAGTATTTATGATTCAGACAGAGCCAGAGTTGTTTGTAAAAATTAAAGAGGCCCAAAAGTTAGATCAAAGCATTCAGAAATCAGTTGAACTCGTCAGATCAGGACATCGATCAGAATTTCATGTCAATAACGAGGGTATTTTTTTGTGAATGATCGTATTGTAGTTCCTAATATTTCAGAATTGAGGTTGCAGATTTTGCGTGATGCTCATTGCAGTAAGTTCAGTGTACACCCTGAAAATAAAAAGATGTACAATGACTTGAAGAAACAATTTTGGTGAAAAAGAATGAAATCTGACATAGCAGAATTTGTATCCCGTTGTTTGAATTGTCAACAAGTGAAAGCAGAAAGAAAGCGACCAGGAGGTCTTTTGCATAGCCTTAAGGTTCCAGAATGGAAGTGGGACCATATCACCATGGACTTTGTCACGAAATTGCCGAGGTCGTCGAGGGGTTGCGATTCAATTTGGATTATCGTTGATAGATTAACCAAGTCTTCATGTTTCATTCCTTATTAGATGAAATATAGGCATGATCAGATGGCCAGATTGTACATCAGAGAAGTTTTGAGATTGCATGGTGTGCCTAAGTCCATTGTATCAGATCGTGATCCCAGATTTTCTTCTCATTTTTGGAAGAGTTTACAAGAGGCCCTTGGTACTCGTTTGTATTTGAGTACAACATATCATCCTCAGACAGATGGTCAGTCAGAACATATTATTCTGACATTAGAGGATATGCTGAGAGCTGTAGTGATGGATTTTGGTATTGGTTGGCAGGATTCGTTACCACTTTTCGAGTTTTCTTATAACAACAGTTATCAAGTGAGCATTGGAATGTCACCATTTGAAGCACTATATGGTAGAAAGTGTCGATCTCTTTTGTATTGGGACGATTTATCTGAAACACCAATTGTAGGACCTGATATGATAAGAGATGTGACAGAGAAGGTGAAATTGATTCAGAGTCGTATGCGAGCTGCTCAGGATAGGCATGCTAAGTATGCGAACATGAGGAGACGACCATTGATGTTTGATAAAGGTGACAGAGTTTTTATGAAAATATCTCCTTTCCGTGGTACAGTTAAATTTGGAAAAAAGGGTAAATTATCACCGAGATTCATAGGTCCGTATGAGATTTTGGAACGTGTTGGTGATTTGACTTATAGATTTGCTCTTCCACCTGCATTATCAGGTGTTCATAATGTTTTTCATGTGTCTATGTTGAGGAAATATAATCCTGATCCTTCTCATGTACTTCAACCCGATGATGTTGAGTTAGATCAGAATTTGAGCTACATTGAGAGACCGATTCAAATTCTAGACAGAAAAGATAAGCAACTCAGAAATAAATTGATACCGTTGATTAAAGTACAGTGGGTGTCGAGGAGGCAACTTGGGAATTAGAAGATAAAATGAGACATAAATATCCAGAGTTATTCAAATGAAGTACGCTTCTATTCTCGGTTTTATTTTCAGCATTGATCATTACATGTTAGACTTGAAATTGATGATTGATTTCGAGGACGAAATCTATTTTTAGAGGGGAGGAATTGTAATGCGCGAATTTTAAAAAAATAAAAAAAATGTGGCAATAGTTGTGATGGTTTATGGCTTTACGTTATGGTATGAATAGTAATGAATGTTATAGAATGGAATAGATAATAGATGGGTAGAATCAAAGGTTGAATTTGAGCTAAATAGTTAATGGAAGTGCAGAAACGGTATGAAAAATATGCCAGTGGTTGTGGTTTTTAGCATAATGTTTTGTATATTGATCCAAATGATGTGAGGCTACTTTCATTAGAAAGATAAGATATAAGGCTATAACTTTCATGTTTTGAGTTTTGGTCAAACCATTAGGGAAGACGAGACAAAAGTGGCCCGAAGTGTGTCGTGTGTATCGTCGTTCCTGCACTGACACATGTTGGGAGATTGAGCATAACTCTTTACTCAGACCTCCAAATGACATGAGGCCAATTGGAATGGAAGCCAAGACATAGGGCTACAACTTTCATGTTGATCACTTTTTCAAATTCGGACTTTAAAAGTGCGTTTTTGGCAGAATTCCGCGCACCATCGCGCAGGATCCGGCGCCCTAGCGCGCCGGTTGCTGAAATTTTTGGTGTTGGGTAGCAAGGGGCGCGCGGCTGCGCCAAAACACACGCCATGGCGCCCAGCACATGTACAAAAAACGTGTTTTGAGGATTCAATGGTATATATTAGATTGGGGAATGATTTTGTATCATTCCTTCTCATCCTCATTTCTCTCCATCGGTTTAGAGCTAGGGTTCCTCATTTCTCCTTCAATCCAATTTCTTCCAAAACATTAATCTTTGATTGAAGCCTTAATCTTTGCTTGGAGATTAGAAGTTCTTCTCCTCAAGAGTTTAGAAGCAAGGGAAGAAAGCTTATTTCTTTAGGTTTGATTGAAGGGAAAACAATTGGTTGTTTGGTTTGAGTGTTGAAGTAAAGTTGTTAATTTAATGATTGATGGTATTTTTATTGTTATTGTGTTGTAGGATTATTGTCAAGGTGTTAAGATTATCAAATCTTCAAGTGGTTGTAAGTAGATTCTTCCTTTGAATGCATCTCATGAGCTATGTATATGATAAATGAAGATTCAATTGCTTTTAGCTCCTTTAAAATATTGATTATGTATATTGTATGTATTGATATTTTGAAAAGAAATGGAATTGAAGATAATGGCAAAGTAAAGAAGCTAACTCTTTAGCACGCACGCCACGTGTTTGACAAAATGATTCAATGAATGTTTTTATGGCATATTACGCTTAAGAAATGATACGGATTACTTCTTTACACAATCGTTGGGATTTGAGTTTTCTTGAATATCTAATTTGCGGATCTTGATTTGAAATAGTATTGAATTAATTATGAATTTTGAACAGAAACTACTCTGTTTTGATAGATGATCAAAGTTATTGAGTTATAGTAGAATTCAGAGGTTCAAGACTTCTCAACAATATATTTTGATCTCTTGTTGATAATATTTGAAAGGTATGTTACGGTCGGTAACATTCGAGGTAAAAATATCCTTTTTATTTTAAATTGAAATTTCGATGGCTTGATGAATTACTTGTGATTTGTTGATGATTGATCTTTTGAGATGAGCTTATTATGATATTGACTTGATGAGATTGAAATGCATCATTGCATTGCATATTGAGCCACTTTTCTATTCAGATTTGATATGGCGGAGGTCGCCTTGACTTATTGATTTGTTGGACGTATGGGGCTATAGTTGAGTTTGCATAGTGTATGCGAAGGTCGCTGCTATGGCCTGAATACTCTCTATAGGCGCACCATAGTCCTGGGGATTGTAGAACACATCACCCCACCTCGAGCGGATGAGTCGGTGGATGTTGTTGGGGGATTCTCTTTCCTTGGGTACCCTATGACCAGATGATTCACTTGATCTTGAGATTTATTGACAGCCCACAGCTTCTGATCATACATTGCATTACATTGCATCTTTATGAATTTAAATGAATTGTTTGTCATTTTAAATCTCATATGTTGTTGATTGTATCAAACTGGGTTTATACTCACCGGCACGTCGGCTACCTCTTGTTTTCATGTGCTTGACGGTAGGTGAGGCGAGGCTTGGGATGCCAGAGTCCAGCTCCAGGCGAGGAGATACGAGTTAGAGTGGGATTCTCGGTTCTTAGGAGTTATTTGATGATGTTTGGATTAATTTGGCCACTAGTTTATTTTGGCATGTTGAAACTTATATTCAAAATTTGAGATCTTTAAATTATTTTGAAGATATTTATGTCAGTTTGTGAACAACAAATTATATATTTTACTAAATCGTTTGGTTTGTTACATTTATAATTATTAGTATTAGATGTTGGGCTCGGGACCCCACAAATATAGTATAATTATACACTAAATTAATAAATATCGAATTTTCGAGAACTAGAATTCAAACCGAATTTGAGCAATATGTTTTTAAAAAATTTCGAGTTTCGAATATGGATAGAATATAACTTATTCGATCCAAAATCGAAACCTTAAATTTTTTGTCATATTCAATTCGATTCTGTTTGTTTATGGCGATTTCCTAATCATTTATAATATTTATATAAATGGACAGCATATCAAATAATCAATTATTTAAAAAAAGGAAGAATCATTTATAATCTTGAAAATTATCCAACCGCGGCAAAACGTACGTCATGCAGTGGTTATTTTCTTTCTGGCAGTATACCCATGCATTTAATTAAATCAGCCAAAGAAATTCTCCATTATAGAAGAGGATCGCAGTCATGGATTTTGGTCTTGCCACTTACTTTTCTTTTCTATAGATATGTGTATGTATATGTAGATAAACCTAACATATATTTGCACATAAACACAACAATGGAGAATTTTATCCCATTCAACCCAAACTTATCCTTAGCCTTGCCAATATTACTTCTCCTTTTCATCACTATCTGGTTGAGAAATTCTGCGAGAAGAAACCCTTTTCCACCAGGGCCAAAGGGTTTACCATTGATAGGAAACTTGCTCGTGATGAAAGATTTAACCCACCGCAGACTGGCGGAGATGGCGGAGGTCTACGGCGGATTGTGCCACCTGAAAATGGGGCAGCTCCACATGGTGGCGGTGTCCACGCCAGAAATCGCAAGGCAAGTCCTACAAACACAAGACAACTTGTTCTCTAATCGTCCTGCCACGGTTGCAATAAGTTACTTGACCTACAATAGAGCGGACATGGCTTTTGCACACTATGGACCCTTTTGGAGGCAGATGAGAAAGATTTGTGTCACTAAGGTTTTCAGTCGAAAAAGGGCCGAATCGTGGGCGTCGGTTCGCGAAGAGATCGACTCGTTTTTGAAGAATGTCGATGCTAGGATAGGTTCATCTGTCAATATTGGTGAGATGGTGCTTGGGTTGACTAGGGATATCACTTATAGGGCTGCGTTCGGATCCATATCAGAAGAAGGGCAAGAGGAATTCTTGAGGATCATGCAAGAATTTTCCAAGCTTTTCGGGGAATTTAATGTTCTCGATTTCATGCCTTGGTTGGGTTGGATTAATTACCAAGGTGGAGATTTACACAAGAGGCTCGATAGAGCTCGAGGATCGTTGGATGTATTTATCGATAAGATCATAGATGATCATATAGAAAAGAAGACAAATAGAAAAAGTAATGAAGTTTGTGATGGTTTTGAGGATGATATGGTTGATGAGTTAATGGAGTTTTGTGATGAAAATGGAGAAAAAAGTGATTTAGGGTCGGCTGTAAGTATTACTAGAGACAACATCAAGGCCCTGATCATGGTAATACTATTTTTAATTTGATAAAAACTTGTGTGAGACGGTCTTACGGGTCTTATTTCGTGAGACGGATATCTTATTTGGGTCATCCATGAAAAAATATTATTTTTTATACTAAAAGTATTGATTTTTATTGTGAATATCGTGAGATTGTCTCATAAAAAATCTATTATTTTTAATTTATGTGTCAGCCTATATTTTTGGAGATGATGCTTTAGTTTAATCTTAATTATAATATATATATAAATATATCTATTTGATTTATAAATAATATTCTCCCCCCAAAATATCGTAATCATTCCATTGACATATTTTCTTGTATGGTTTTATTCCATTTTCTGAAGGATGTCATGTTTGGAGGGACCGAAACCGTGGCATCGGCCATAGAATGGGCCATGGCAGAGCTAATGAAGAGCTGGGAGGACCTAAACAAACTACAACAAGAACTAGCTAATGTAGTGGGATTAGACCGAAAAGTCCACGAGTCCGACCTCGACAAGCTCACGTACCTCAAATGCGTAGCCAAAGAAACCCTCCGTCTCCACCCTCCAATCCCGCTCCTCCTCCATGAAACCACCGTCGACACCGTGGTTGATGGGTTCAGGATCCCCGCTAGGGCACGCGTGATGATCAACTCGTGGGCCATTGGCCGGGACAAAAATGCATGGGATGACCCTAGCACATTCAAGCCCTCAAGGTTCCTAGACGTTGGTGCACCGGATTTTAAAGGAAGTAACTTTGAGTTTATACCATTCGGGTCGGGTCGGAGGTCGTGCCCTGGTATGCAGTTAGGGCTCTATGCATTGGAGTTGACCTTGGCTAACCTTTGCCATTGCTTCAATTGGACTTTACCGGATGGCATGAAGCCTAGTGAGCTTGATATGAATGATGTGTTTGGACTCACCGCACCTAGGGCAGTCCAACTCGTGGCTATCCCGACTCGTCGTCTCACTCGACTAATATAGTGTGATAAATGGAATTATATCTTTGTGCATTAATTTTTATTAATGTATATTGAAAATATTATGAATAAGGATTTTATTTTGTTGGATTATTACAATCAATTCAAATCAAGTAAATCACATTCATGAGTGGAAGAATGAAGAAAAGAGGAAAGTAAAAAAGTTGATTATTTCATTGAAGAATATAAGCTTGTTATTGATGTATTTACAGTGGTTAAATAGGACTAAGTGGAAGTTATCCTGATGTCTACGTTGGATTTATTCCTTATTATGAGATGTTTGATAAAAATTCAATATGTCTACTTTGTTAATATTATATTTGCACCTAACTCAATCCCAAAAGCTAGCTAAGGAAGAGGAGTGTCTAAGTCATATATGCAATTCTAAGAAACTCTATCTAAATGATTTTAGACATTTTGACACACCCTCACGTCTAGGAACGAAACTTGAGCGTGAAGACATTAAAGAGTGGTCCAACTATGGACAATCTAACACATAACAGTGAGCATGGGTTCTGATATCATGTTAAGATTGTGACTTGGACCTTATTCAACCCAAAAAACTATCACAATGGACGGAGGATTGTCAAATTCCATATATGCAACTCTCAGAAACTCTATTCAGCAGATGTTGGACATCTTAACATACTCCTCTCACGCAAAAAAATAAACAACTGGAGCATGAAAACAGAGTGGCTCAACTATGGTCAGTCTAACACATAACTATGAGTGTCAGTTATGATATCATGTTAATATTGAGACTCAGGTCTAATTCAAATCCAAAAACTAACTGAAGGGGGATGATTGAGCAAGTCCACATATGCAATTCCCAAGAACTCTATCTAACCGTTGTGAGACATGTTAACATACTTGTGACATGACAAATATTTTCAATGTAACATAAAATATAAAATTATCTAAAAACTTGAAAGAATTATGATTCCATGCAATATGAAAATCAATCAATCATCCTCTATAAAATAAAAGATCCAGTCAGTTTTACATCCCAAGTAAGATTCATAACCATAAGGTCGATGGAAGAATTTCTATAACGATGAAAAAACTATTTTCAAATTGTCGGGACATTTTTATGCATATGATATTAGCTGATATTTGGTTTCATTTCGACCATCTTTTTGTCTTTCGCAATCTAAGTTTTCGATTCAACTTCTTCTCACATTTCACAGAAACAACTTGATTAATTAGTTTATAAAATCATAATCGCTCATGATTTATAGCTCATATGACACTAAAGTCTCAAATATAGGACGTAGTCTCAAGTTACAGACCCAATTATAACCATCTCTTAAATAAAAAACACAATCTAATAAACTATATATATATATATATATATATATATATATATATGTATGTATGTATGTATGTATGTATGTATCAATTTTCGATCAAAAAACTTGAACTTAAATTGTATAAAGACATCATGACAACAATATCAACATCAACAATAATAATAATTAGAAACCATCACCAAATTGCAACTAATTAGCACAGCTAAAAAGATCATAATTAAGCGGCCAATTGAATAAATTCAAGTCACTCAATATAATCTCAACTAATCCACCAGCATCGCTTTCAAAGGACCAAGTTGATAGCAAACTCCCTTCCATTAATATTTCATAAAAAATAATATTATGTTGAGCTTTTACCAAAGGATTTGAAGAATGAATTTGAAATAACGTTTATATCGAGTTTATTTCAGATCCATCATAATTATTATTATATCTGTATAAATTTAAAAATTGACGTATCTGAAATTCACTAAACATGATTGAAATACATAGTTTCAAATTCTCCAATTCAAATGCACCCTTAAATTAAAAATATGAAAGGTGAAAGTTATGATAAATCCTAAATTTTTGCAAATATCTATATATTTTTTAAGTCCATTTGGAAGTAATCGTGTTTTAGTATCTTAAATATATTTTATAAGAGTCGCGATTGGTCTTTAGCACACGTAGAACGTATGCGGACCGAGCAGTTGTGAGATAAGAATGAAAAACAATTTAGAGTAGTTGGTGAATAATTAAACGAAGTTCTTGGAAGGATTAGAATGGAAAATATTTCACCACTCAATTACACTAATATCGAGTTTGTGACGATTTCTTGAGTTTTCTTCGCGTTTCCGAAAGATTTCATGTAAGCTTTCAAGGAGAACGTTTCATATATAAGTATGTATCTTGTGAGACGGTCTCACAAATCTTTATCTGTAAGACGGATCAACCCTACCGATATTCACAATAAAAAGTAACACTCTTAGCATAAAAAATAATATTTTTTCATTGATGACCCGAATAAAATATCCATCTCATAAAATACGACCTGTGAGATCGTCTCACACAAGTTTTTGCCTACATTTATATAGCTTTTGAGATATTGCTATGAGTTTTCAAAAAGATCGGAGGAAGTTCAAACATGTTATTGCCACAATCAAGGGGAACTTAACTTGAAGAATAATTTGCACCAAATTCCAAATATAGTCTCTTAAGTTTAAAAAGAAAGTCATTTAATTGTTACAATATAAGTGTACCTATGTATCATTTAGTGGAGGATTGTTTCTCCTTTTTTAATCAAGCACTCGAACGTAGTCGCAACTAATATTTTATTTTGTGGGTATTTTTTTAAATATTTCTACTATAACGATTTTAAAATCGAGAAGTTGAATGAACATTTGTAAGAAGGTCTCACGAGTATTTATCTGTGAGACGGTTCAATCTTATCGATATTCACAATAAAAAATAATACTCTTAGTATAAAAAGTAATACTCTTAGTCTAAAAAGTAATACTTTTTCATGTATGACACAAATGAGAGATCCGTCTCACAAAATACGACCCGTGAGACCGTCTCACACAAGTTTTTGCCTTTTTCGAATATGAGAAACATTCTTCATATATCATAAATTTCCTTTCTAAGTAGTAAATAATAGTCTTCGGCATAATATGCATTACATAGTTATATCAAATCAAAAGATTACACTAAAAAAATCCAAAAGATTTTTCAAAATTTTACTTTGAAAAATTGTTTTTATTAAATAAGGTTTTTATATTATGAGTAATTTTATATTTCATATAAAATTTTGTAAAAGTAAAAGTTGATGTAAAAGTCTAGTAGTCATATCTTTTGACTTCTTAATTATCAAAATAATTTTTTGGACGAAAAAATCAAAGTTTTTAAAATAAAATAACATTTTAATTAGTCTATTAGACATTAGCCATATTTTTTGACTTTTTAATTATCAAAATATTATTATTTTTGTATTAAAAAAAAGAAATTTTCAGCCAAACGCACTCATCTCACTTTGGATATTCTCCTTTTCAGTTTTCACTCTTTGCATTCCAGAGACTAATTAAGAATCTAAGATATTATTTTAATTTTTTCTGCTATATAAATAATAAAGATATAATAGTCTTTTTCTTTAGATAAATTACTTATAAATAAAAAACAATATAATCAAAAGAATAAAAAATGAATTTCATATACACAAGTTTTCTTCTCTATAGATATGTGTATGTATATGTAGAAAAACCTAACATATATTTGCACACAAACACAACAATGGAGAATTATATCCCATTCAACGTCCCAAACTTATCCTTAGCCTTGCCAATATTACTTCTCCTTTTCATCACTATCTGGTTGAGAAATTTTGCAAGAAGAAACCCTTTTCCACCAGGGCCAAAGGGTTTACCATTGATAAGAAACTTGCTCATGATGAAAGATTTAACCCACAGCAGACTGGCGGAGATGGCGGAGGTCTACGGCGGATTGTGCCACCTGAAAATGGGGCAGCTCCACATGGTGGCGGTGTCCACGCCAGAAATCGCAAGGCAAGTCCTACAAACACAAGACAACTTGTTCTCTAATCGTCCTGCCACGGTTGCAATAAGTTACTTGACCTACAATAGAGCGGACATGGCTTTTGCACACTATGGACCCTTTTGGAGGCAGATGAGAAAGATTTGTGTCACTAAGGTTTTCAGTCGAAAAAGGGCCGAATCGTGGGCGTCGGTTCGCGAAGAGATCGACTCGTTTTTGAAGAATGTCGATGCTAGGATAGGTTCATCTGTCAATATTGGTGAGATGGTGCTTGGGTTGACTAGGGATATCACTTATAGGGCTGCGTTCGGATCCATATCAGAAGAAGGGCAAGAGGAATTCTTGAGGATCATGCAAGAATTTTCCAAGCTTTTCGGGGAATTTAATGTTCTCGATTTCATGCCTTGGTTGGGTTGGATTAATTACCAAGGGGGAGATTTACACAAGAGGCTCGATAGAGCTCGAGGATCGTTGGATGTATTTATCGATAAGATCATAGATGATCATATAGAAAAGAAGACAAATAGAAAAAGTAATGAAGTTTGTGATGGTTTTGAGGATGATATGGTTGATGAGTTAATGGAGTTTTGTGATGAAAATGGAGAAAAAAGTGATTTAGGGTCGGCTGTAAGTATTACTAGAGACAACATCAAGGCCCTGATCATGGTAATACTATTTTTAATTTGATAAAAACTTGTGTGAGACGGTCTTACGGGTCTTATTTCGTGAGACGGATATCTTATTTGGGTCATCCATGAAAAAATATTATTTTTTATACTAAAAGTATTGATTTTTATTGTGAATATCGTGAGATTGTCTCATAAAAAATCTATTATTTTTAATTTATGTGTCAGCCTATATTTTAGAGATGATGCTTTAGTTTAATCTTAATTATAATATATATATAAATATATCTATTTGATTTATAAATAATATTCTCCCCCCAAAATATCGTAATCATTCCATTGACATATTTTCTTGTATGGTTTTATTCCATTTTCTGAAGGATGTCATGTTTGGAGGGACCGAAACCGTGGCATCGGCCATAGAATGGGCCATGGCAGAGCTAATGAAGAGCTGGGAGGACCTAAACAAACTACAACAAGAACTAGCTAATGTAGTGGGATTAGACCGAAAAGTCCACGAGTCCGACCTCGACAAGCTCACGTACCTCAAATGCGTAGCCAAAGAAACCCTCCGTCTCCACCCTCCAATCCCGCTCCTCCTCCATGAAACCACCGTCGACACCGTGGTTGATGGGTTCAGGATCCCCGCTAGGGCACGCGTGATGATCAACTCGTGGGCCATTGGCCGGGACAAAAATGCATGGGATGACCCTAGCACATTCAAGCCCTCAAGGTTCCTAGACGTTGGTGCACCGGATTTTAAAGGAAGTAACTTTGAGTTTATACCATTCGGGTCGGGTCGGAGGTCGTGCCCTGGTATGCAGTTAGGGCTCTATGCATTGGAGTTGACCTTGGCTAACCTTTGCCATTGCTTCAATTGGACTTTACCGGATGGCATGAAGCCTAGTGAGCTTGATATGAATGATGTGTTTGGACTCACCGCACCTAGGGCAGTCCAACTCGTGGCTATCCCGACTCGTCGTCTCACTCGACTAATATAGTGTGATAAATGGAATTATATCTTTGTGCATTAATTTTTATTAATGTATATTGAAAATATTATGAATAAGGATTTTATTTTGTTGGATTATTACAATCAATTCAAATCAAGTAAATCACATTCATGAGTGGAAGAATGAAGAAAAGAGGAAAGTAAAAAAGTTGATTATTTCATTGAAGAATATAAGCTTGTTATTGATGTATTTACAGTGGTTAAATAGGACTAAGTGGAAGTTATCCTGATGTCTACGTTGGATTTATTCCTTATTATGAGATGTTTGATAAAAATTCAATATGTCTACTTTGTTAATATTATATTTGCACCTAACTCAATCCCAAAAGCTAGCTAAGGAAGAGGAGTGTCTAAGTTCATATATGCAATTCTAAGAAACTCTATCTAAATGATTTTAGACATTTTGACACACCCTCACGTCTAGGAACGAAACTTGAGCGTGAAGACATTAAAGAGTGGTCCAACTATGGACAATCTAACACATAACAGTGAGCATGAGTTCTGATATCATGTTAAGATTGTGACTTGGACCTTATTCAACCCAAAAAACTATCACAATGGACGGAGGATTGTCAAATTCCATATATGCAACTCTCAGAAACTCTATTCAGCAGATGTTGGACATCTTAACATACTCCTCTCACGCAAAAAAATAAACAACTGGAGCATGAAAACAGAGTGGCTCAACTATGGTCAGTCTAACACATAACTATGAGTGTCAGTTATGATATCATGTTAATATTGAGACTCAGGTCTAATTCAAATCCAAAAACTAACTGAAGGGGGATGATTGAGCAAGTCCACATATGCAATTTCCGGCAATAATAAAGTACGAAGTAATACATTACCAATAACTTCAGTAATAACACTTCGGATGTTTAAAAACACGGGCTTCACTGTATTTTTTTATTATATTTTACTTCGGCATATCAATGTTGATGCAGTAAAAAATAAGGAAAATAAGTTCATACTGAAGTAAAAAGATGAACCGATAAGTTTAATTAAATATTTAATATCGATTATATGATATCCTTCAGAGACGAGCTCATTCGATCGATCCACATTTTCCTTCAAAATTAACCCTAACACCACCGCCATTCCACTCACCGCCGTTCGCTTCGAACCACCAACACCACAGCCGTTCCACTCACCGACGTTCGCTTCAAACCACCAACACCACCGCCGTTCCACTCACCGAGAGGGAAGCAAAACACCACCACCACCACCGTTCAAAGCACTGAGACGGAAAAAGCGATTGAGATACACAACCGCCGTCCACTGCGCCTTTGTTTTTTCTCCATTTTGACTGGAACGATATTGCTTTACATGTGTTAGTCTGTCACCAGTTTCCCGAGGTATGGTATTGATTGGAACAATAATTGGTTAATTTCATGTTGTCGCCTTGGTTGTCCGTCTCTGGGTTCCTAATTTTCGGCATTGTCTAAAATATTTGTTGTTCCCTTCTTGTTAGGCATTGTCTAATTTTCGGTTTTTCTAACTTATATGCACTGTGTGTTGAGGACTGGACATGACGGTGTTTGTTAGTCATTGTCTCCGTCGAATTTTTTTGTTTTTCTAACTTATATGCATCTGTGTGTTGAGGCTTTTTCAATCGTGCTATGAAGAGATATCCATTTTTCTCTACTAATTTTCTTGATTAAACTGTATACTTACCAATGTTGCTTTATTTTCATCAATAGGTAGTCTTCTTTCGTTTTTTTTGCGTTCAACAAATTAAATTGAAAATGACATTATTAAATGTAATATTTTCAGGTTTAGATCAAATTTATTGTTATATATTTCTGGTATTTTGCTGTATTGAAATGGATAAATCTTGGATTCACTCGGATAGAAGGTCAAAACAGTACGAGGAGGGTGTGAAACTGTTTATCAGAGGTTGTTTAGAGAATCCCCATATTGACCCCAATTTAATTCATTGTCCTTGTTGCAAATGTAAAAATCTTAAAAAAAGACCAGCTAAGTCCATTCGAGAGCATCTTTATTTCCATGGTTTTAGTCAAAATTATGTGAATTGGATTTGGCACGGTGAGTCTGCTGAAAGTAACAAAGTAAATTGGAGCACGAACAAGGAGCCAATTGGTAACTATCACGGACACTTTGAAACCACTAATATGTGTGAGGCAGCATATGATAACTATACAGAAAATCCAGAAGCGTTTATGGAATTTTTGGAGAAAGCAGAGAAACATTTGTATAATGGATGTAACCGTTACACAAAGTTGAGTGCAATTGTTAAACTATACAACACCAAAGCAAAGCATGGGATGAGTGACGCTCTATTTTCCGATCTACTAATGGATTTCGGGGATATGCTACCAGATAATCACAACCTGCCAACCAAAATGTATGATGTAAAAAAGACATTGAGTTGTTTGGCGTTGAGTCATGAAAAGATTCGTGCTTGTTCCAATGATTGCATTCTTTATAGGAAGCAATATAAAGACTGCGTAAACTGCCCTAAATGTGGCTTGTCACGGTGGAAGCTAACCAAGAAGAACGTTGAGAAGAAAGGTGTTCCTGCAAAGGTGTTGTGGTATTTCCCTCCCATACCAAGATTTAAGCGCATGTTTAAATCTCTACATACCTCCAAAAATTTAACATGGCATGCAGAAACCACAGGAGTTCCCGGTCAGTTACGTCATCCAGCTGATTCACCATCTTGGAAGTTGGTGGATCATATGTGGCCCGACTTTGAAAGTGAACCAAGAAATCTTCGCCTGGCACTTGCAGCTGATGACATTAATCCTTATAGCAACCTTAGTAGTCGGTACAGTTGCTGGCCAATTATGTTGGTCACCTATAATCTGCCTCCAAACATGTGTATGATGAGAAAATTCATCATGCTAAATATGCTCATTTCAGGGCCTAAACAACCAGGAAACGATATAGATGTCTATCTTGATGTGTTAGTTGAAGATTTGCAACGATCGTGGGATGGAGTTGATGGTGTCTATGATGCTTATCGAAGACAATTTTTCACTCTTAAAGCAGTCTTATTATGGACCATCAATGACTTTCCAGCCTATGGTAACCTTAGTGGATGTACTACACATGGTTATTATGCATGCCCAGTATGCAAAGAAGATACTTGTGCAAAGCATTTGGAAAATGGGAAGAAAATGTCATTTGTTGGTCATAGACGATTCCTACCACGGTTTCATCCATATCGGAGGCAAATGAAAGAGTTCGATGGTATGGAAGAACATGGAGAATCATCTACACCATTATCTGGGGTTGCTTTGTTTGACAAGCTTTCTGACATAAGGTGTGTTTTTGGAAAGAAGATTAGTGTGAAAGGTAAAAAGAGAAAGAATGCAAAGGACAATAATTTGAAAGATAGTAAAGAAGAAAAAGATTTTGGATCAACAAATTTCAGAAAATGTTGGAAGAAGAAATCAATTTTTTTCAATCTTCCTTATTGGGAACACCTGCATGTTAGGCATTGTCTCAATGTGATGCACATAGAGAAAAATGTCTTCGAATCTCTCAATAATACTTTGATGAATGTTAAAGGAAAAACCAAGGACAATGTGGCAGCTAGGTTGGACTTGGTTCAAATGGGAGTTAGGCCTGAATTGACACCTAAATTTGGTGAAAAAAAAACATATCTTCCTCCTGCTGCATGCTCATTCACAAAAAAAGAAAAGTTACAAGTTTGTTAGTCGATAATGGATATAAAAGTCCCAGAAGGTTTCTCATCGAACCTGAAAAATCTTGTGTCCTTGTCTGAGTTGAAATTGATTGGCTTGAAATCTCATGATTGTCATGTTCTAATGCAGTATTTCCTGCCAATACTCATACGTGATGTGTTACCAAAACATGTTAGATATGCCATCATAAGATTATGCTTCTTCTTCAAAAATATTTGTTGCAAGGTGATAGATGTATCCAAGTTAGATAAGCTGCAATCTGACTTGGTTGTTACACTCTGTTTATTGGAGCAGTATTTCCCCCCCTTCTTTCTTCGATGTCATGATTCACTTAACAGTTCATCTTGTTCGAGAAGTTCGATTATGTGGACCAGTGTACTTCCGGTGGATGTACCTGTTCGAAAGATCCATGAAGGTGCTTAAGAGTTATGTAGGCAGTCGAAAACATCCTGAAGGTTGCATTGTTCAGAGATATTCAGCCGAAGAAGCAATTGAGTTTTGTTCGGAATACCAAAATTGTGGGGACCCGGACGCTAATCATTCTCTTAATCATCATTTGGGACAATTTAATCAATTATAATAAACATGGTCTCAATTTTTTTCTTTTTAAAATACAGTATTAAATGCGGAACGTAATGGAATACATTCTAATATACATGTCAGTATTAAAGTACAAGTCTTGTACTATATACAATCATTCAAACTAAGGTTTAACAACTAAATATCAAGTGTCCAAACCATATCTCTAATCAAGGTCAGAAGTCTCCACTCTAATCCCGATCTCTCTTCATCTTCTCGACCCTGAACCTGTCCCACCTGTTGCCATGCACACATACAAACACGACAACAGCCGGATAACTCCGGTGAGATATACATCCCAGTATAAATCAACGAAACATGCAATCATATAAACAATATAAAGCATGAAACAAATAACAGTAATATGTATCAAAATTTGAAAACATAATCAATATAAAACTATCAATCAGACTCGTGACTCCACGTCTCAGACTAGACTCGATCCTAGTCTAGGGATCCCGGTTTCCAGATGTTGGCATTCCTATATCGACCAACAGTAATAGAAGAAACTCCAATTCTATCCACGTCGATATAACCAAACATCCAGTGTCTTGACCTATCCGTCACAGACTTTGGCACTATCGCCAATTCACTATCCTGTGACATCGTGCAATGTGTCAGTGACGATTCCACCACTATCAGGCACTTCTGTCACAAGATCACTCGTCTAATACTCATCTAATACGTGCTTTCTAAAAATCAATAGAACAAGCATATCAAATCAAATCAATGCATATAATAACAATAAGTATGTGATTTAGGGAAACTCAAGTATATCATACTCGAGTCGTTCTCCCGGTACCACATTGACTTATACCTTTCTTTCGTAGTCTCGGTCTGACGAATTGGGAGTTTTGAATTCAAGACTGTCTCTATCAATCTGAAATGACATATCGAGAATAATAATATCACATTCTATTCCCAATTCAACATTGAATCTGATCAATCTGAATTTAATTCAAAATCAACGGCATAACGGAACAATCTGAATATCCCCGTCAATACAATCTCAACAGATATTAATTACAAATCATAACTCATTTCCAATACCATCTGAAATCAGTTAACAATCCAAATATGTCCAATTTCCAATCAATATAATCAGAAAATTATAACAATTCCATAATCAATCTGTTATTTGATCTGACTTCGATTCTACGATGTTTAATATTTCCAGAACACATAATAATGATCAAATAATAATTCTTCCAACATCATAATTTCAAATGATAACAGAACCTAATAAAACTTACGTCCAGTTATAGCTGTCGATTAGAGGGTCACAGCACTACGTCCGGATTTAAAATCGGATCGCCAAATCGCACAAATTCACGAAGCTAATATCAAATGAAATTTAAAGCTTTCCCCTGAACCTTGTCTCGTTTTCTTTGCTGGGATGCTGAATGAAATTTACCAATTTATATATATCTCATGCATGGTGTGACAAGTGTCCACTCAAGTGCTAATTGCACTTTAGCCCCTGAAATCTTCACTATTTGCAATTTGGTCCTCACAACTCTTTTTAATTCCATTTCAATCCTAATTAATTACAAAAATCGTGGAATCTAATTTATCATTCCAAAATTCGTAAATTAAATAATCTCGGATTAAAATGCTAAAATCTCGGGCCTTACAATTCTCCCTCTCTGAGACATGATTTCGTCATCGAAATCGTAGGTAGTCAAATCATATCAGATAAGAAGATAACAGAAGCTAAAATAAAAGACTCACATCAGTTAAATAACTCTGGGAATTCATGTCTCATATCTGATTCAGTCTCCCAAGTAGCTTCCTAAATGCCTGACGAGTCCATTGGGCTTTCACAAGAGGAATAATCTTTGTTCTGAGTTGTTTTTCTTTACGATCAATAATCTGGATTGGTTTCTCGATGTAACTCAGATATTCATCAAGTTCCGCCTCGTCTGGCTGAATAATGTGAGAATCATCAGGGAGATACTTCCGCAGCATAGATACATGAAAGACATCATGTATTCCAGATAGAGAAGGCGGTAATGCGAGTCGATAGGCACAATCTCCTATCTTCTCGAGAATCTCGTACGGCCCAATATATAGTGGAGGCAGCTTCCCTTTCTTGCCAAATCTGACAATTCCTCTGAAAGGTGAAATTTTTAACAATACTCGGTCTCCTGCCTCAAATACCAACGGTCTACGTCGAACATTGACATATTTGGCTTGTCTGTCTTGAGCTGTCTTCATTCTCTTCTGAATCAGCTTTACTTTTTCTGTCATATCTCTAATCATATCAGGTCCAAACTCAGGTACCTCAGAGATATCATCCCAATACAGAGGGGATATGCACTTCTTACCGTACAATGCTTCAAACGGAGCTATCTCAATACTCGTATGATAGTTTTTGTTGTACGAAAACTCACAGTGGCAATGCATCTTGCCAACTAGTGCTAAAATCAAGCACTACAGCTCTCAGCATATCTTCCAGTGTCTGGATAATCCGCTCTGACTGTCCTTCGGTCTGTGGATGATATGCGGTACTCAGATGTAACTTCGTACCTAGAGCCTGCTGCAAACTCTGCCAAAAGTGCGAAGTAAACCGAGGATCACGGTCTGATACAATCGACTTCGGCACTCCGTGCAATCTGACCACTTCTCTGACATAGATTTCTGCCATTTGGTCATATCTGTACGTCATCTGATACGGAATGAAGCATGCTGATTTGGTCAATTTGTCAATCACGACCCAAATCGCATCACAACCTCTGAAGGAACGTGGTAACTGCGTCACGAAGTCCATGGAAAAATGATCCCATTTCCATTCAGGAATCGATAAACTGTGCAGTAGACCTCCTGGTTTCTTTCTTTCCGCTTTCACCTGTTGGCAATTCAGAAACTTCAATACAGACTCTGTCATATCTGAGCTCATTTGTTTCTACCAAAATCGGTCTTTTCAATTTATCATACATTTTCCTACCATCAGGATAAATGCTAAATCAATTACTGTACATATCTGACACTACCTGTTGTTTCAAATCCGAAACATATGGCACAATAAATCAGTTGTTCATATACAATTCAGTATCACATACCTGATATTATGATCGATGCCCTGCTCTGACTATCGATATCGAGTTCTGTACATTCTGATCAACTTCCTGAACGGCTTTAATTCTCAAAATCAGTTCTGATTCGGCTTGCACAATATCGAGTCTCAACTGTTTACAATCTGTCTCAAATACCGATTCAGAAAAATAACAATTCTCAATCAAATTCAACACAACAGTCATATACAATAACCTGCAAACTCATGCAACTGCAAATATCTGACACTGTCGTTAATCTCGGCCAACTGATCACGGCCTCGCTGTACTCAAATCAACAGATATATCGTCTTCCGATGTCACATACTCTGAATACAATCTGTCTCAATCCAGATTCACATCTCAGCAGTTTCTGTATATCACATCTCAGTTCTCAGAATATTCAACAAAATCAATCATATTCTTCCAATATATCAGAATATCACAGTTAACACAAGCATAGAATCATCAAAATATTTCTGAATACAGAGTTAATCAACTCATAAACATAGCTGATACATCCCAACGATAAACACTCAATCAGAGGTAACTCTTGGCCAGTAATCTTCAAACTGATTTTTCAATTCTTTCAGTTCTATCGGTGCCATTCTGTACAAAGTTCTAAAGAAAAGAAACTGTACCTGGTATCAAGTCAAGGCGGACATCAATATCCCTAACTGAAGGCAAACCCGGAATATCATCTGGAAACAATAGCAACACTCATGCCATTGGTAAATCAGCCAAGAATAGACTCGATTTCAGTAAATCAACTGAGTACGTAAGGAGTCCATCCGCTCCTTTCAATAATCATCGAGTCAGAAATAATACGGATGTCAAAGGAATTCTAAATCTAGATTCCTTACCGTACAATGTTCACTCTTCGGCCATGTCAGGTCCGAATCTTACCATCTTCTAGGATCGGTCTGTAGTAGCTCTGTACTTGGTCAATATATCATATCAATGATGCGGTCAGAATCAGACAACACAAGTACAACACAGCCTAACTCAATCTCATTCTTATCTTACTGCAGTATACAATATTTCACAGAATTCACTGATATCAAAACTCTTCCTAAAAGGTAAAGAGATAACAACTACCGCAGACAGTGACTCAAAAGATAAAGCATACATCAATGCAATTCTTTCAGAAATCAGGGGTAGGATATATGAATGTCTCTCAGTACATACGCGTAATAATCATAAAAGAACAAGTACCTGCTACTATATCGTCAAGTGCATCCAGGATCTGTTCCTCTGTCACTACCACCAGATGCTTCTGCTCCCTGGAATCTTCGGGAACCTCTCTGTGGACATACTCTCGCAAAATGTCCGAATCGTTTGCAGATATGGCAACTACCAAATACTCCTTGGCATTGCTCAGTGGGATGTCTTCTTCCGCAGATTCTGCAATAAACCCCAGTATAACTCTGACTCGAACTACTGGAGCTAGAAAGACTGCTGCCTAACTTCTTAAACTGCTTCTTTCGAGCTTTCAAATCGACTTTCTTCCCACCACTGCTACTACCAGTCTCAAGTCCGAGTCTCGATGCTAGAGGCGCAAACGAAGCTCCTTTCTGTCTCATCAGACTGGCTTAGGCTCTCTTGGCTCTACCCAGAGCATCAGCAAAAGTATAGCGTCGGCCTGTGTTCACCAAGGTCAGTATTTCAGGATTCAATCCCTTAACAAACTGATCAGTCACAGCTTCATCATTCCCGGCCACGTGAGGTGCAAAACGTAGCAAGGTAGAAAATTGAGCTACATATTCTTCAATGCTTAGCTGATCCTATCTCAGATTTTCAAATTATGCCTTCTTATCTTCTTGGTACGAACTTGGGAAAAACCTTTTATAGAACTCAACTTTGAAGATTTTCCAAGTAATCACTGTACCCCTCTGTTCCAAGGCTTCTTTGGTTGCAATCCACCAACTTCTTGCGACTTCCTGTAACTGATGTCCAATCAGTTTGAGTCTACGTTCATCTGGGTACTCAAGTGAATCAAACAGTATCTCTATATCATCCAGCCAATCCTCACAATCAACAGTCGTCTCAGTGCCCTTCAAAATCGGCGGTTGGGATGACTGAAACCTCCTCAACTGTACTTCCATCGGAGTTTCTGATACATCCATCTGATCAATCAATATACTTCCCTGTGCTGGGATTCTTCGAGGAGCTAATCTAATTATCACAAGGGTTAGTAACCAGATACCACAACTTGTTTCAAGTTTCAGTCCTCCTCTGATCATCTTACAGCTGATCAAGAATCGGTTCTGATTCAAACTCAATAATGCATATTACTATATCAAATCAGATAAATCAAGTAACATGTATCAACAAGCAATAAATCATGCTAGCAATCACAAGCAGGAAAGAAAACTCAATCTACCTCGCTCACTAGCTTATATCTCAATCTAGAGGATCTATCGCTCTGATACCACCTGTTGTGGGGACCCGGATGCTAATCATTCTCTTAATCATCATTTGGGACAATTTAATCAATTATAATAAAAAGGGTCTCAATTTTTTTCTTTTTAAAATACAGTATTAAATGCGGAACGTAATGGAATACATTCTAATATACATGTCAGTATTAAAGTACAAGTCTTGTACTATATACAAGCATTCAAACTAAGGTTTAACAACTAAATATCAAGTGTCCAAACTCTATCTCTAATCAAGGTCCGAAGTCTCCACTTTAATCCCGATCTCTCTTCATCTTCTCGACCCTGAACCTGTTCCACCTGTTGCCATGCACACATACAAACACGACAACAGCCGGATAACTCCGATGAGATATACATCCCAGTATAAATCAACGAAACATGCAATCATATAAACAATATAAAGCATGAAACAAATAAAATTAATATGTATCAAAATCTGAAAACATAATCAATATAAAACTATCAATCAGACTCGTGACTCCACGTCTCAGACTAGACTCGATCCTAGTCTAGGGATCCCGGTTTCCAGATGTTGGCATTCCTATATCGACCAACAGTAATAGAAGAAACTTCAATTCTATCCACGTCGATATAACCAAACATCCAGTGTCTTGACCTATCCGTCACAGACTTTGGCACTATCGCCAATTCACTATCCTATGACATCGTGCAATGTACCAGTGACGATTCCACCACTATCAGGCACTTCTGTCACAAGATCACTCGTCTAATACTCATCTAATACGTGCTTTCTATAAATCAATAGAACAAACATATCAAATCAAATCAATGCATATAATAACAATAAGTATGTGATTTAGGGAAACTCAAGTATATCATACTCGAGTCATTCTCTCGGTACCACATTGACTTATACCTTTCTTTCGTAGTCTCGGTCTGACGAATTGGGAGTTTTGAATTCAAGACTGTCTCTATCAATCTGAAATGACATATCGAGAATAATAATATCACATTCTATTCCCAATTCAACATTGAATCTGATCAATATGAATTTAATTCAAAATCAACGGCATAACGGAACAATCTGAATATCCCCGTCAATACAATCTCAACAGATATTAATTACAAATCATAACTCATGTCCAATGCCATCTGAAATCAGTTAACAATCCAAATATGTCCAATTTCCAATCAATATAATCAGAAAATTATAACAATTCCATAATCAATCTGTTATTTGATCTGACTTCGATTATACGATGTTTAATATTTTCAGAACACATAATAATGATCAAATAATAATTC
Organism: Primulina tabacum; assembly: GCF_025594145.1. Classification (NCBI taxonomy): domain Eukaryota; kingdom Viridiplantae; phylum Streptophyta; class Magnoliopsida; order Lamiales; family Gesneriaceae; genus Primulina; species Primulina tabacum. The sequence continues at coordinate 16,242,017 of NC_134554.1, forward strand.
TTCCAACATCATAATTTCAAATGATAACAGAACCTAATAAAACTTACGTCCAGTTATAGCTGTCGATTAGAGGGTCACAGCACTACGTCCGGATTTAAAATCGGATCGTCGAATCGCACAAATTCACGAAGCTAATATCAAATGAAATTTAAAGCTTTCCCCTGAACCTTGTCTCGTTTTCTTTGCTGGGATGCTGAATGAAATTTACCAATTTATATATATCTCATGCATGGTGTGACAAGTGTCCACTCAAGTGCTAATTGCACTTTAGCCCCTGAAATCTTCACTATTTGCAATTTGGTCCTCACAACTCTTTTTAATTCCATTTCAATCCTAATTAATTACAAAAACCGTGGAATCTAATTTATCATTCCAAAATTCGTAAATTAAATAATCTCGGATTAAAATGCTAAAATCTCGGGCCTTACAAAAATGACCTTGATCCTATTGGGGTCCCTCAATCAAATCGCGATCCCAAATCAAACATTGCTGGCTTCTTAGCATGCAAAACACCAATTATAGTGCCACAAGTTGGTCTTCAACAAGCACATTTGACTGTGCTGGAAAATACAGAAGAAGTATCTCCCTACATTATGTAAGTGTATTGCATTATTCTATAATTCTGCACCCATGTGATTGTCAATATTTAATATCCAACACAAATTGCTATATAAATATTTCCACAGTGAACATAAATATTTCCTGAAGTCAATGTTTCCGAAAAAAGAGAAAGATGAAAGGTGGATACAAGATGCTCACAATAAGAAGTTCATTGACTGGTTTCGTGCAAAGGTTAGGTGGATAAATCTACTTTATGCATTTTGTGGTGAACAGTTTGGAGCTAGTATTTTAATCACCCTATTCTAATTGTATAAATGTTAGGTGGATGCTGAAATAGATAGCTGCACTGGTGGAACGACATCAACATTGACATGGTTGGCTCATGGTCCATGTGGGCAAGTCATTAGGCATAGTAGTTACGTGATAAATGGCAATTTATACCAAACAAAGGCACGAGATGATGAGAGAGTTTGCCGAAACAGTGGGGTTTCTCTAGTTGCTAGCACCATGCTTGTCTGTAGTGCCAAAGATAAGAATCCCTTGATGACTGATGTGACTTTCTATGGAGTGATTGAAGAAATATGGGAGTTGGACTATCATCAATTTCAAGTTCCTCTTTTCAAGTGTGCGTGGGTTGCAAATGACAAAGGAGTAATCAACAATGATGAATGTGGATTCACCTTGGTCAATATGAACAAAATAGGGCACAAGAATGACTCATTTGTCCTAGCAAGTCAAGTCAATCAAGTCTTTTATATTGATGACCCATTACAAAAAGGGTGGTCAATTGTACTCCCTGTGCTAAATCGATGTTACGAGGGAGATGATGATGGTTGGACTAGTATTCCTGATTCTCGACCAATTGATGATGTTAATACTCATTGTATTCCGGCTCATGAAAGTTACTTTAGATCAGAAACTGAGGGTGGTTGGGAAACGAACAAGAAAAAATGATGTGTTTCACTTTTATGTCATGTTTTTTGTTATGCTATAAACATAACCTCATTGCTATTATTTATGTCATGTTTATTATTTATGTCAGGTTCCTACAAGTCATGTTTATTATTTATGTTATTATTGTTTCTGTTATTATTTATGTCATGTTTATACATGTCTTATTAGAATTATTGTTTATGTTATTTTAATGGTTAATGTTATTATGTAGGTTTTAACATTGATTTCATTCATGTAAATATGTAGAAAAAGGCTCAATGGGTCGTAAAAAAAGGAAACAAATGCTATAGTTGAGATGATACAAGGAGTACATGATGATAAGCTAAATGAAGTTGCTAATGCAGAGCACCCTATACTTACTGATGGAGAAGAACATCATGTAGATGTGCAGAGGAACAAGCGAGGCCCTACGTTGATGGGTAAACTAATTGCTACTGCCAGATGGGGGAAAAAAGCAAAGATTGATTATGATGACATGGGGCGGCCAGCATACAATGCAAATGGAAGGGCTTTACAATCATACATTGGTTCTATTGCTAGAGCCATGGTGCCAATCAGTATAAAGTCATGGCCTGAAGTTCCAGAAAACATAAAACAAAAACTGTGGGAAGAGATTTCGGTAAGTACAAGATTCAATTTGAATTTACAGTCGTACTTGCACCTCTAACTAATCTGTTTTTGTTGCAGAATGTCTTTGAACTAGCGCCAGAATGTGAGTATGCTGTGATGAATTCAGCATCTCAGAAGTGGCGAAATTTCAAAAACAAATTGACTAGTAGATTTGTTTGGCCGAACAAAGATAATCCTAAAAAGTTGATTTCTCCACCAAGTCAGTATCAACTCCCACTAGCGGATTGGAAAGCATTTGTGGATGCGAGACTGGATCCATCATGGGAAGTACTTTAATAATTGATATGTTTTCTCACGAATTTATTAAATTCAATACTTAACTAAGCCAACATAATGATGCAGGTTACTCATGAAAAACAAAAACAACGGACCATGCATTGTAAATATCACCACAGAATGTCTCGCAAGGGTTACATCGGCTTGGAGGCTGAACTGGTAAGAAACAGAGCAATATATTTGTAATTTTTAGCATGTTCTTCATGTTATTAAACATATGAGTTTTGAAATTGTAGCGGAACAAAAAATTGGTTGCTGAAGATGAGGAAGTTGATAGATCTGTGCTTTGGCGTAAAGCTCGAGAAGACAAATCTGGCAACATAACATGTTCGGAAACATCAGAAGTAGCTGAAAAAATTATAAATGTTTAGTTTTATTCAATCGCCATATTGCCTAGATAAATAACACTGTAGTTTGTGAATTGATTTGTCATGTCTCCAATTGTAGGATGAATTGTTGGAAAAGAAAGACAAAGGAGAGTTCAAATCTTCTGGAATGAATGACGTGTTAACCGCTGCCTTAGGAAGCCAAGAACACTATGGAAGGGTTCGAGGTGTGGGAGGTTTGTAAAACCACAAGTATACTTTAAAACTCCAAGAAAGAAGAGAGAAACAATCTCAAAAGTGTGATTGAAAATGTAAAAGCACAATAGGAGGAGAGTAAAAGTTTAATAGCTGAATTGGAGATGCTGAGGTCTCAACTTGCTGCTATGATTCCATTAATCAATGATCGATCTTCTGAGACTGTAGCATCAAACAAGTTCTCAGGAGTGAAAGACTCAAAATTTTCAGATGATGTGGAAGAAGTTTATGATTTCGGCACTTCAAATACGAAGGTTGTATGTCTCTGAATTTTGATGTCAATTAAATTCTATTCACCTCCATATAAAAATATATCATGTCTTTTTGTTCTTGAAAGGGGAAAAAATGTCACATGGCTGTAAAAGAACGCGAAAACGTGGTGGCTTATGGCACAATAATATCAGAAGGAGGTCCAAATGTTATGATTCACCATGTTCCACTTGGGGAAGAGAACTTCAAGGTATCTATTGATGTTGTCTTAGATGAAAAAGCATAGCTTCCGATCCCAATTAAGTTTGGACCAACAATCATCAATGATGATGTTGGAGTCATTGTTGTTTGGCCTAAAGAGTTGGTTATTTTTCGAACGACAAAGGTACTTTAGGTTTTCGTTTTACTTTGTGTTTGCAACTGTCAGATATGTTGCTCGAACAATATTTTATTTTAAAATACTTGTATGAATAATATTTTAAATTGTAGAGGAAGGGGAAACCTCAATCATTTGAGCTTGCGGATGTTCTTGGTCAGCGCGACAATTTCAAAGAAATTGAGAAAACATTACCCATGTCGTGCAAGTATATCTACTCTCATGTTGTTAGATTGCTGAATGAATCGGATACCATATACATTGAGTTTGAGGACGCTATGTTTGGACGTCCTAAAAGCATACGATTGCTAAGAGAAGATATCTTACGCTTTATGGAGATGAGGGAGATAGGTGCCAGACAAATTTTAGTTTACATGGGGTATATCTCTAACTTACAATATTTGTGTATTTATATAATATTTTTTGTGGTACTTGTTCATATTTTGAAAATTTTCTAAACGATATATTTGTGCATATATATCATGCAGCCACCTCTACAAAGATTTGAAGAAAAAAGACAAGGCTGATTATTTTTCATTTGTGGATCTCGGTAATATACCTACATGCCCGATTGGCACAGAAAGCCATGACTTATCACAACATATTGCTGACCAGTTGGAAGCAGTGTGTAGAGATAGCATCTGCCTCATCCCATACAACACTGGGTAAGAATTTAGTTATTTATAGATTTCTACTTCAAGATAGTCAATGCTGTAATTTCATTTTTTCAGGTACCATTGGATCTTGACAATCGTCAACGAAGATAAGAATATGATATATTTATTGGATTCTACGTCTAACAGAAACCGAGATGATACATGAAAAACTATTGTGACAAAGTAGGTAGTAGCTTGATTTTGAATACATTAACTTATAAATATGCAAAAAAATAACTTCTTACTTTTTAAAATGTAGTAGGGTGAAGATGTACAATGCCTCGAATGGTATTTCTAAAGGGCCAGGTTTTAAAATATTGACGGTATGTATCGTACTTATTTATGAATACATGAATTGGTAGTGGTTATTAATTAGATTGTGATTGTTGCATTAACTTTTCAATTCCATTATAGGGTAATCTGAAACAAAGTGGTTCGGTTGAATGTGGATATTGTGTCATGAGGTACATGAAAGAGATAGTCGATTGCGATGATCCACAGTTGGAGAAGATGGTGAGTTTCTTCTTGGGATAAATTTGTTGATTGATTGAGTTGACTTGTTGCCATTAAGATATATTTTATTGTTGAGATAATGTGTTGCCATTGGGATGTATTTTATTGTTGAGATAATGTGTTGGAGAGTGGTGACATGTTATGAATTTTTATCTGGTGTTATTTCAAGATGCAAATGAAATAAGTTCGTACTTTCAAATGAAACCAGCCTCTATCAGTACTGATATATTTTATATCTGTCAATTTTTATTTGAAATAGAAGAATCTAATGTATTTTCTTTTTCAGATTTCAATTTGCAGGATGCATCAAGAACCAATATTTCACTCAATCTCAATATGACGAGGTCAGAAGTGAATGGAGTGAATTTGTTTACTCCTATGTAGGTGCTTAAATGGATGGTGTATGTTGGGATAAATATTTTGTTTGTCATTGTGGAATTTTGGATATACTTTTGGTTTTGTTGATACATTTTTGGGTTCTTTGTGGATTGATGAATATGTAATTGTGGATTCGTGGATATTCATCATTTTTAGATGGATAATTTATGAATTTAATTATATTAGTGTATTAAGTCATATATTGCGAAGTCTTTTCTTAACAATTACTTCATCAAAATAAAAAACAATGAAGTGTAACAGGTAAATTACTTCGTTGTTATTTGCAAATTATGAAGTAACATAATATTAAATACTTCGTCAATAAGAAATCAGACAAAATGATAGAATTAATTTACTTCAACATTGTTATGTAAAAACGAAGTTGTTTTGCGCAATTACTTCACCAAAATACAAATTATTGAAGTCTTTCGGACCACATATTTCGTCACTAAATGTAAATTGTGGAGTAACATAATATAAAATACTTCAACAAATAGGATAAATGATGAAGTTATAGATTATATTTACTTCAACAAATAGGATAAATTGTGAAGTTGTTTGCGTCTATTACCTCACCAAAATACATAACTACGAAGTATTTCAGATGAATTATTTCGTCACTCAATGTAAATTGTAAAGTAAAATATTATAAACTACTTCGCTAAATAATAATTAAGACGAAGTTATATATGATATATTACTTCATTACTTACAATAATCGATGAAGTAAAACGCATTTCTTACTTCGGCACCGATCCAATTCTGGACCGGTTTTCCTTCGAAAACCGGCCAAAGACTTCAGTATTTTCAATCATACAACTTCGGTTATTATGCGAAGTAAAATGTACATCTATTACTTCACGTCCATATACTTCGGCAATTATCTACCTTATTACTTCATTGAATACACGAAGTAAAAAGCGATTTTTCTACTAGCGATGCAATATGAAAATCAATCAATCATCCTCTATAAAATAAAAGATCCAGTCAGTTTTACATCCCAAGTAAGATTCATAACTATAAGGTCCATGGAAGAAATTCTATAACGATGAAAAAACTATTTTCAAATTGTTGGGACATTTTTATGCATATGATATTAGCTGATATTTGTTTTCATTTCGAAACCATCTCTTTGTCTTTCGCAATCTAAGTTTTCGATTCAACTTCTTCTCACGTTTCACAAAAACACCTTGATTAATTAGTTTATAAAATCATAATCGCTCATGATTTATAGCTCATCTGACATTAAAGTCTCAAATATAGGACGAAGTCTCAAATTACATACAGATCCAATTATAACCATCTCTTAAATAAAAAAAAACACAATCTAATAAACTATATATATGGAGGGAGAGGTGTATCAATTTTCGATCAAAAAACTTGAATTTAATTGTATAAAGATATAATGACAACAACATCAACAATAATAATAATTAGAACCCATCACCAAATTGCAACTGATTAGCACAGCTAAAAAGATCATAATTAAGCGGCCAATTGAATAAATTCAAATCACTCAATATAATCTCAACTAATCCACCAGCATCGCTTTCAGAGGACCAAGTTGATAGCAAACTCTCTTCCATTAATATTTCATAAAAAAATAATATTATGTTGCGCTTTTACGAAAAGATTTGAAGAATGAATTTGAAATAACACTCATATCGAGTATATTTCAAATCCATCGTAATTATCATTATATATTTGTATAAATTTAGAATTTGACGTATTTGAAATTCACCAAACATGATTGAAATACATAGTTTCACATTCTCCAATTCAAATGCACCCTTAAATTAAAAATATGAAAGGTGAAAGTTATGATAAATCCTAAATTTTTGCAAATATCTATATATTTTTTAAGTCCATTTGGAAGTAATTGTGTTTTAGTATCTTAAATATATTTTATAAGAGTCGCGATTGGCCTTTAGCACACGTAGAACGTATGCGGACCGAGCAGTTGTGAGATAAGAATGAAAAACAATTTAGAGTAGTTGGTGAATAATTAAACGAAGTTCTTGGAAGGATTAGCATGGAAAATATTTCACCACTCAATTACATTAATATCGAGTTTGTGACGATTTCTTGAGTTTTCTTCGCGTTTCCGAAAGATTTCATGTAAGCTTTCAAGGGAGAACGTTTCATACAGTTTTTGAGATAATGCTATGAGTTTTCAAAAAGATTGGAGGAAGTTCAAACAGAAGAATAATTTGCACCAAATTCCAAATATCGATTCTTAAGTTTAAAAAGAAAGTCATTTAATTGTTACAATACAAGTGTACCTATGTATCATTTAGTGGAGGATTGTTTCTTCTTTTTTATATGGTGCAATTTTAGTTCGTGGATCATCAACACAAGTCAATTTTATTAAGAAACTCGTGTAATCTAATTATATTGGGATATGAAAATAATTAAGTATAAACTAACTTTTTGGTAATTTGTTGATGTGCCTATATGATTTTAGGGATGAAAAATGAGTTGAGTCTAAATAATGGTGTGAGGCGGGTCTCGAGTTTGGTCGAGTCCATTAAAATAATATATATATTATTATTTATTTATTTTTATATTAAAATAATTAATACCTTATCTATAATTTTTGTTTATAAAAATTTTGGATTGAAATCATTTTATTTTATTATTACATATTTAATATGAAATATATAATTACAATTTTTTTTAGTTAGTAATTGAATACAAATCGATATATTTAACATGTGATAATATCTTTTTGTCCATAATATTATTAACATAAATTTGGACATATAAATTTAATGATTCATTAATTTTTAAATTTTCTATTGAATAAATATAAAATTATATATTTTCGACATGTTCAATCTGGATTGGACTCGACGGGTTCGCGGGGTGGGATGGGTATCATGTTTGACCAAACCAGCCCAACCCGGGGCCGTTGCCATCCCTAAGTGATTCTGAGGAGTAGATTTCATCGAACCTTATAAAAATCCCATGTATGACTCTTATCTTTTATTTTCTACTAAAATACTATTGTCACAGTACAAATTTTTAATTAATTGATAATTAAATCAACCAAGAACCATAAAACATAATTCAAACTCTAACTGAATCATATAAATGTAGACTTGTTGGATGTTAGTGGGTGGGTAACATCAACCGACAAGATCAAATCAATATGGTCATAACCTGGGCATTGAGCACCAAAGTTTCCAACATATATAGTTCCCTATATCAAAGTTTCCTAAATATGTGCATTAAAACTAGCATCTGACAGACAATGAATTTGTTCTATTCCCCTTTTACCTTTTGTTTGCAGTTAAGTATACATATAACACGAACTATAATGTTTAGTCTCCATCTCTTACAATAGGGGTACAACTTTGAAAGAACACAACATAATGAATGATCACATTAAGGAACAAAACAATTTTACAACATGCTTTCCCAATATAAAGAAAGATGAATGTGCTAAGCAAGCTCAGAATGCCTGAATCATTGCCTTATTGTTTGCTGGCGAATATGCGAATCATTCCTATTCCAACAGCGGATAAAGATACGAGGGTTCCTATGCAGTACTTGATCACATCATACTTTGCTGCTTCAATTTGAGCCCTCAGTTCATGGATTTCCTATAACAGTCAATAATCCAATAATAATAGAGAAATAATAATTTTAGTGTTTTTACTGATGGCAATTATCATTTTTGGCAATAAAATGTTGTATAGCCAACACATTTGATTCTTCATGCTATAAATAGTTAATTTTGCAGTCAATTCTTTCCTTAGAAACTATTTTTGCTAAAAGTATGCTGGACATTTCTCCAAAAAGAAAGTGATAAACTTGGAATCATCATATCGAATTCCAAAGTTTATCTTGAGATGGGGTTATATTTTAAATTTATGAAATATCAGTCCAATTTGAACATACTAAGACATACAAATTACATGTAAAAAATATTACTCGTACCAATACTCAATTTTCAGAAAAATGATAAAATGTGTTGCTGCTCGAACAATAGTCACATGAATAAAAATGGAAGCAGCAACTAAGAGACTAAATTGGCCACTTAGGAACAAGAAAATGCTATTTTTCTATTTAACATGTGAAGTAAAATCACTTCCTAAACGCAAATGCAATTTTACACAAGTAAAAAAAATAATGAAAAACTAACCCGATCAAGCTTGTTTGTAAGGTTTGCTGTTTCTGCACTCTGATTAGCAAGCTCATCACGAATCCGACTTTGTTGTGAAAAAATTAATTAAATGAGAACAATGGCATATAAAGTAATCAGTGAGATGAAAATACAACCAATTTTATTCTCATATCCTTACCCTCTTTCGAGATTTAAATCTAGGCGTTGTCCAGCAGTAGCCTTGTCAATTTCATACCTATCTCAAGGAGCATTAGTCAATTGACTGACTGTTGACATAGTTCATGCAAAAATAAAAATGGGATGTAATTAAAAGACAGACCTTAGTTCACCACGCATTTTCTCAATATCATTTCGGAGCTTTTCAGCCTCGCGTTGAAGCAAAGAAAAATGATGGTCCTGCATCATCAGAGGCAGCAAAATGGATGTGAATGAGTCATAATAGTGACTGCGTAATTTATAGCAACTATAAATCCGTTTGACATATTACATATTTGTTTCAATTGACCCTAGGATTTAACTTTTGTGACTCGTGCTATTGGTCTTCCCTATGATAAATGCACAAGAACTTCTAATTTTGAATACAGTTCGTGATCTAATGTTCAGTGGTTTGATCAGAAATGTCCACTCAAAAGTTGACGCTAACGTGATGTTCGTTAACTTCTCTTTTTACTCTTCCACAAAATGTTCATGATTTGGTAAAATAAACTTTTCAAACAGTTTCAATTCCCTCATCGTAATTTTCTAGGCCATAGGTTAGGCTTTTAGGGGAAGTTCCCAAAAATTTTAGGATGAATTGATGAATGTGAAATGCCAACAGGCTTTTTAAAATATCAGGTAAAAAGATGATGGAACTTGAAATCTCTGGGACTTGAGAGCACTTAAAATATGTAACGAGTTTCTCCTCAGTTACATATGAAACCATTTAAAAGAAAAAATTACAGCATTTTTACATGATGCGACAGCTTTACATGACATTCATATTGGTCATACAAGAAGACGGTCCTCAACTAAGAGTTCAATTAGAACAAGTGTAAACCATGACCATCTGCATTTCCCCAAAAGCTGTAACAAACATCTTAAAATCGGGCACTGAAAACAACAAACTAGCAAACAATTGAAACAAAGCTACTCCTAATCTGGGTATATCCCTATACAAAAAAAAATGAAGAAAAATTTATGTCAAAAAAATTTGGATACAAAAAATCATTAACTTCGTCCTTTTTCATGCCTCATGTGATGATAGCCCTCAGCCTCCAATATCCAAGAACAGAGATATGTTTTCATGTTTACATATCTAGTTAAAACACCTAAACCATAAAAATGAAAGTCTTCTTTGCAAACAAGCAGCAGATTCAGCACAAAATGGAACAAGAAACAAATTTCAGTTAGTGCATTTTTAGGATAGTTCCTTCACCCCAGGCTTCAATTGATCAACACCTTAACTAAATAATTAACCTCTATCTAATGGACAACACTTGCAATATGGGCCCTCTAACCACTCTTGCAATATTGGTCTTCAGAAAGGGTCTCAAATTCAATAACTTAAAACTAAATCATTGTTGAGATTATAAATGAGTCCGCATTTAGTAGATCAGTTTCTGACACGGAAACAATTTCATACCTGAGAACTTTGTATTTCAGACTTAAACTTGGAAAGACTGGCTTCTTGTTTCATCTCAATCTACAATAACAAAAATTAAGGAAAATTTCCATCTAAACACAGGAAACTCAAAGCTAAACCTTACATCACAATTTACATAAAAATGCTTTGAGTGTTCAATGAAAATATATGCACTGGAAAACACTGGAAGAACTCTTACTCGCTGCATCTCGGTTCTTGAAATAAGATTTTGTGATATATTCTCCAAACTGTCATCCAAAACCTCAGTTATAGCAGATGTAATTGCCTCAGCATGCTTTGAAGGTATGCCTTGTGCTTCTAAACTCTTCACCTAGCCACAAAACAGAAGCAACTAATATTCACCCCTCCTTTACTTTATTTTGCTACTATAATTAAGGGTAAGAATAAAAACCTAGGAAGAAGTACAGACTGCCATTTACTTATTAACAGTATAATCCCATCAGCAATTGGTAATCAGTGTTCAAATAATGTTGGATAAGCCATTCTCCTAAATGCTGAATGCATCCAGGCAATTTACTTTTACACTTTAATTCTTATCTCAAGCAAAAGTAAATTAATAACACACGAACATGTAGAAGAATAAACATCATAAAGACATTTTCCATATCATTGTCAAACATTATTGATTAGATGTGGAAACTGATATGCTGTAGGTCACCCTTTAATTTTTTTTGGCAAAAACAGCATTTGACGCAGTAAGTAAACATGAGTTGCAGCCAGAATTCCGTAAAGAAATGAAGAACCGGGATTAAATCACCACAGCATGTAAAAAAACCAACCTTGTTAGTTTTCAGATGACCACATCTCACAATCACTATTACCTTAAAATGGGTAGCTCCATCCCTCGTCGCAACAAACAATAAAAGAAACATTAACCAAAAGTTAAAAAAGATACCAGCGCTAGTGTGTCAACAAGATAAACGCGTCTTCCACTAGGTTTAACGAGCTGAGAGATCTGCCTGTAGTCCAATCGGTAACCAGACGAATTCGAGGACAACGAACCGTAGGATTTGACGGAAAACCGCCCAGATTGAGGCCTATTTACCGACAAGCCTCCAGCATTGATCTCTTGAAACTTTGACAAACGAATCCATAATTGAAGCGCGCGTTTACGCGCAGCCATTAAAACTCGTCGAGAAAAAAAAATCTAATGGAGTATTCCTCAGATTCCAAAGAACGCAACTTCTGAAGGATCAAAAGCGCAAAATCAACCGTTCTCTTGATTGCATCAAATAATTTTTCCTACAGAGATGGGGAAATGAAGGAAATTTGAAGAAGAAATGGTCAGTTGAGGGCGGAAAAAGAAGAATTTTCGGTGATTTCAAAAATTGTAGAGGGCTGCGGAAGAAGCTGCTCGTCGTTGGTTGGCGGATTATTCCCACTTAATTAAATATCATAAGCAGCGTAATAACAAATGTCTGTGTTTGGGGTAATTTTCGGACAGTCGTTTTTAGTTATATTTCATCGAAGACGTTTTTCTTTCGGGGCGTATTCAATATAAGAGATTTATTGATTTTTAATTATTTTTTAAAAGTCTAGATGTATTTAATTAAAATTTTTACATATTCTATAGAAGTATAGTGGTATTGAAAATAGACTTTCATAGAGTTTTAAAAAGTCAAGTGGTATTCAACATTAACTTTTAAAAACTCTATAAAGTCTATAGGTATTCAAATTTTCCATAGACTTTTAATAACTTCATGTAATTCATTAACATACAAACATTAAAGCCTAATATACAACTATAAATTGTAAAAATTTGTATTTGGTTCAACACAAAGATTTGGATGGATTTTTAAAACTTTTAACTCATACACAAGCTATTTATTTTTCTCTGTCGTTTCACATCATCTCTCTTCTTATGTTCTCTCATCTCATCTATTTCTATCTCTATATATATTTTCATATTTCATTTACAAATTTTTCATTTTTTGCCTATTTGTTCATTTAATAATTTTTTTATTTTAATATCACGGAAAATTTTGAATTTTAAATTGATTTTGTGATTTTTAATTTATGATTTATACAAATTAATGTAATATTCAATAATAATAAAAGATAATCCAAAAAAATGTTGCTTAATTCTTAAAAATTGAATAGTCTCGTAACAACTATGATTTTTAAAATTCATTTTAGCATTTTCAATTATTATGTAAGCTACGATATTTTTATACAAAATTATATTCACACAATACTAAAAATAATATTCTTTTCACATGTATATTATCAATTTAAAAACAACGTTAAAGGTTAATCAATTGATGTATTTTAAAAAATTTACAAACACGCATACAAATCCACATATATAAACATGTAAAGATTAAATGATTTAATGTTTAAATAAGTAAATTTATTTATTAATATAAATATTGAAAATAATTTCAAACTGAATATGTTATATATGTCAATTAATTATTGGTTCAAAGAAATTAATAAAAAAATAATATGTTATAATTAAGTACAAAATTTATAAAATTCTATTTTAAAAAAAAGTCCACAAAAGTCTATAAAAATCTTGCAAAAAAGTTTACATAAATCCACATAAATCTGTTTATAAATTTGTGAGATTCTATAAAAGTCAATAACAATCTATCAAATCCATAAAAGTCTATCATTTGAAAAAGTAATTAAAAGTTATCAAAACTCTGAATTGAATACACCCCCTTTTGAGGAACTTTGGACTTTGTATATAAAAGTTGCGGTTTTAAAAATACAAATACATATTATTTTTAAAATGTTTTTATAAAATATTTTGAAGTTTGGATAAATATTAATTTTTTCTTTGTTTTATTTTTTAATAGAATAATGTTTATTAAAATAAAGCAAAAATTTGTGTGAGACGGTCTCACATGTCGTATTTTGTGAGACAGATCTCTTATTTGAGTCATCCATGAAAAAATATTAATTTTTATGTTAAGAGTATTACTTTTTATTGTGAATATCGATAGGGTTGACCTGTCTCACAGATAAAGATTCTTGAGATCGTCTCACAAGAGATCTACTCTTAAAATAATATTTGAATAATAAATATTATTGGAACGTGGATAAATGGTGGTTAAATAAGTTATATTTTTAAAATTGGGGAATATTATTTATTTACACTAAAAAATGTGTTAACACTCCATCTTACTTGTTAAATTTCTTGCTTCACAAATTTACTCATATTTATTTCTTTCCTTATATCACATAATTTTGATTTAATTTATAGACAAACATGTAATATTTTTGCATATTACTAACTGAAATTTGTATGTTCTAAACAACTTTCATAATTTTTTTGTCATCTATAAATTAAATATTAAATATTATTCTTTAACATTTAACATTTTATATTTTACCCAAGCTTTATTAGGAGTATAGAAATTATTCTTCAATTAATTTTGCAAACACATAAAAATGTTGAAATGTAAAAAATTTGATGTACCTATATCTTTAAAATTTTTGGAGTAAAAATACAAAATATATTGAAAGTGAGATTTTTAGATTTTATATCAAAATTTTAACAAATATCTAAAATTTTAGAACATAAAAATATTAATTTGAACTATATTAATTTACATAGAGACACATTAAATTTTAAAATTAACCCATATATATATATATATATTTATGTTCTAAAATATTTATATACAAATCAACTATAAATTTGATTTTAAAATAACAATTTACTAGTACTAACATAGTAACATTTCTTTCATAATATAAAAACAAAATTGAATTAAAATTTTAAGGCACAATAAAAATAAGACTATAGATTTTAATTTCACTACAATCTATCCTACCCTGCTTTGAATCACATCCGTCTCACGAGGCTCCCCTCGTCATATCCACCCCTTAACTCCATTTGCCCAAGCAGCGCGCCGTCGCTTTACAACAGGTTTCTCCCTCTTTCTTCTTCCTTCGTCTGACCGTTGGGAATCCATCTGAATTTTTTTCATTTATTCACATTGATTTTCCGGATTTGTTTATGATATGTTTTGTTTTTTTCACTTATCTTTCTGGGTATTTTGTAATTGTGAATGGTATGGTTTTTTACTTTTAATGTTCGTTGATGGTTTATTCTTCGGCGGACGTGTAATCATGGGCTCAGATTTGTTTTAATTTTGAGATGTGTAGTGTGATTTGAGTCATTCGACTCATAGTCGTTTTGATTGGTTGATGTCTTTTGAGCTGTTTTTGGAGCTGCGTTTGTGTTTATATTTCTCAGAATTTATGGTGGTTCCTGGTTTTCGTCACGATTACATTTTGGGGTTTCAGATCTGTAGTTTGAAGAGTAGCTGCTAGTTCTGTTTTAGGTATCTTGAAGTTTGTTAATCTGGATTCACCCATTTCTTGTCTTAATTGAGTTACGAAGAGACTTGTTTATATCCAGAAGTTATGCGTCATAACTATGGTTTGAAATCTGTAATCTGATGACTAGTTGTTGGTTCTTTTTTGGCGCCTTCGTGTATCTTAAGATGGGTAGATTTTCCCATGTTTTGAGGTGTTATTAAGGTATCTTTTTTCAGGGATTTTTACTTAACTATTATGTTTTATGTTTTCATTTTCCTCACCCAGTGATTGTTCACTGGAATAGTAAATATGGTATTAAGAATTTTTATGATATTTAAGTTGTGTATTGCTTAATTTGAATAATCTTGTTTCCTTTTTTCTCTGCTATTTGTTGTTCCGAGAAGTTATAATTCATAATTATGGTTTCAGATATAATTTGATGGGAAGATGTTGGTTCCATAGTGTTATTATGAACCGGAATTCCAGTCAATTATAGTTTAATCTCCTGCCAAATGCATGGCACTAGTAATCCATGAACATGGGGATCGTTGACCCCATAACATGGGAATGAATATCTGAGCTTTTTATTTTGTTTATAATGGGCAACAAATTTGGCTCAAAATTAAAGAAAAGACAAATCAAATGACAGCATACTTTATAAATGAAGGTATCAACTGTTTGTTGTTATAATTTGTTAAATTTACTGTAAAATATTAAATATCGGTTAACTGAATGAAGGCTAAAGATTAGATAGAAATTTCAATGTTTTGTATCCCATTGAAGCGAACCACAGTAGACTCCCCTGTCAAAATTAACAGTTTGCTGTTCTTTCTGATTCTTCCACTTATCTGTCTAGTATGAGAGTATTTACATTTTGATCATGATTAATAAAACCATTCAAGAATAAAAAGTTAACTGTGGAGATGGTGTGAGCTGCAGAAACTCTCTACATCTGAAGGCTGGAATGTCTGAAATTGATATGAAGTAGTGTTCAGCTTCTGTTATTAGTTGTTAGATGTGCTACAATATCGGAGGAGATGCTTGTAATACCAAAGATGTCACTGGTACATTGAATTTTTGAATTCGAGAATTTAATGGGTGTTGGTTCTATGTATGTGATTGATGTTGGGTGGTATGTGTTTGTTGAAATATTATATTAGTGTGGTGTTGGATTTTGGTGTTTCAAATCATGAAGGTAAGGTGAAGATTTTCTGGGACTCATTGACATGGTATTGGATGTATGGTTGTGGTGGACAGGGAAGAGGCAGCAGCTGTGGTGTTGGTGACATTGTTGCACGTAGGTATTGATTTGTTGATTGGGATAGTTTTGAAAATGAGCTTAGACAACAGAAGCCGTAGCAGGAGCAGGAGCAGGAGCAGGAGCCCAATGGATCGTAAGATCCGTACTCAGCGCTATTCCTATCGTGATGCACCCTATAGGCGGGATTCAAGGCGGGGTTTCAGGTTATTTGGTCTCAATTCATTCCTTTTTTGTAACTCTTTTCACTCTTACATGTGTTGGTTGAGAAGGAGGGGGCAGTTGATGTATGGGATCAACTTGAATGGAAGCAGCTCCAATGTCCCTGGTTGCTAGATGTCTTTTGGATCTTGCTTGAATATCCTTCTTAACTAAACCGCTTTTAGAAATTCATATGAATGTTTTTGGTTCCTCGTGCTTCATCCTTCACTCTGATCTCAAGTTATTAAGAAAATACTAGAAAAATCTCTACAAACTGGATTGAATTATTTGTGTTTACTGCCTTGTTCTTCCCTATGGCATTGCAGCATCATGAGATGGTGTCCTTTTCCATATATTTAGAGAGTTTTTCATCTGCTGTTTCCATATATTTAGAGAGTTTTACTTTTGCAGCGAGAACAGCTTGTGCAACAACTGCAAAAGGCCTGGCCATTTTGCGAGAGAATGCCCCAGTGCTGCTCTGTGCCACAACTGTGGTCTTCCTGGGTAAGTGCCCCTTGGTACCCCGTACCCTTGCCGTTCAAAGATATCGTGTGTGTATAATCATGTTGTAACAGCTAGTATCTCATTATTATTTTTGAGAAATTGAGTACGCATGCTTAAAGTTTGGCCCTTTTAATAGTAAGTAGTTTCTCATCTTCTTGATGTATTTAGAATTCATTAATATTTTCCTTTTATTATTGTAAAACATTTTTTTGTAGATGGTAACATTTCAAGATATAAAATTTTTATGACGTGTCTCCATAACGCATAGGAAAAATGATTCTTGATATAGTACTTTTTTTCCTTGTGTCTATGCTTGTCCACTTCACCTTCTGGCAGTGTGAAGCTGCTTCGTGATAGTAATAGTCTGCTCCCTCCCTTTGCCTTGAGACACACATACACACACACATGTATATATATTAAATTTCAAGTCTAATACCACTTGGCTAATCATGTTCTATTTTAATCTTTTACTTCAGTTTTGTTTATAATTTGGACTCACCTGCCCTCTGTGGAGAGAAGTCTCGTTATTTTTAACCTTCCACGGTGATTTGAAATTTGATTCAGGCATTTCGCATCAGAATGCAACACAAAAGCTCTTTGCTGGAATTGCCGAGAACCTGGCCACATGGCTGGAAACTGTCCAAATGAAGGCATTTGTCACACTTGCGGGAAAGCTGGGCATCGTGCCAGAGACTGCACGGCTCCTCCAATGCATCCTGGCGATATGAGGCTGTGCAACAACTGCTACAAGCAGGGCCACATGGCAGCTGACTGCACTAATGACAAGGCCTGCAAGAATTGCAGGAAACCAGGCCATATAGCTCGTGACTGTCAAAATGATCCTGTCTGCAATACATGCAACATATCTGGGCACATGGCGAGAGACTGTCCCAAGGGAGGCCACCTGTTCGAAGATAGGGTTGGTGGGATTCGTGGAGGTGGGTTTCGTGATATCGTGTGTCGGACTTGCCAGCAGGTGGGGCATATGAGTAGGGACTGTGTTTCAATGACTATATGTCACAACTGTGGGGGAAGAGGGCATATGGCATTCGAATGCCCATCTGGGAGGTTCCTGGACCGTCTTCCGCGAAGGTACTAGAAGAAGAAATCTCTGTAGCCTGTGTTTGACAAATCGTCGTTCTCTTTTCTAGGTTCTTTGAACTAAGTTGATGTTGCACTTTTTCCTGATTTTCAGTCGAACCTCATTATAACTTTTTATTCCCAAGACAATTTATGAATCATGTATGCGGTACCCGTTCAAGTCGAAGAGCATTTAGCATCTGACTTGTCGAATGGTGCTTTATTCCCTTGATGAGTATTTGGCTTGCATGAGAGAGCTATGTTTATGTTACATGGGCTGTGTGGAGATATATCGATATATCTATTTTAACATAGATTGTTAGATAGTTTCATCACAATATTGTGCGGCCATATCTTTGCTGACTAGAAAGTTAACTGTATGTAATCGTGAAAAATTAATATTTGACATTGCGCAAGAGTTTCACATCTCAGACAAAATTTTGAAATTGTACAAATTCAACAGTGATGTTTTAATTGTTTGTACAACATAGATATCTGCATAGAATAGGTGCGGTGGTTATTCTCGCTCTCCCGACATATTAGGAAATATCTTGTACTTTTTTTTGTTATATTTTCTTCAAAATCAAGCTTACGTCTTCAGGGTAGCTTCAATGCTACATGTGGGGCACTATCCCATATGATTTGGATGGACAAGATTCACACACATATGTGATTTTTAAAAAAATTTAGCTGACTCCATGTATGTGTGGCTAAATTTGAACCCTTGATTTTATCATGGGGGTAGTGCTCCTACATGTAGGATGAAATCAATCCGTCTTCAGCTGTTTGTATCGGAGTTGACACAACCTATTTTGTTTTTGTTTTTGTTTTTAAATTTATTTATCAGTTTTCTAAAATAGATGAAACGAAGCCATGGAAAAATAAAACTTTAAGTAAATCATATTAAGCGTGAAAAAGTGTGATTAAGCGTTTTAGATAAAATTTTAAGTTTTTTTTTTTTGTTCTTAAGTTAACTTTTTATTTTTATTTTTTTAAAAAATTACTTTTAAATTTTAGTATGAGATTTGCCTTTTCACGCTTAATTTCATATTAAATCAGTTTAAATTTATAAAGTTTGAAACGCATTTAAAACCTTAGATTTTAGTATGTGTCTTGATTTGCCAGGTATGTACGAAACACGATGCAACTAACATTTTAGTCAATAATATTTATTGTTAAAAAAACACAAAATGGAATTTTTGTGCCAAAATTTAATGTATAAATATTTAAATATCAATTCATTTTGTGTTAAAATATTGGGATTTATGTACTTTTCATGCCAATGAACCCTGTATTATTATTTTTTGGTAATATTATTGAACTTTTGAATGATATCATAAATCAAAATAAATTGGCAGCCCCTCCCCTGCTTAGATTTCAATTTGGAAGCATAAACCCTAGTTGCCCATATTTCTCTTGAGAGGCCTAGATAGATTCTCACTGTTGTCCTCATTTTCTCAGGTGGTGTTCGTAGTTTTCAAACTTTTACTCCAATCTTTTGTGGCGTTTAACGAAAATTGAATGATTTGATATGCATTTTTGGAAGAAATAATGGAATTGTAACGCGGTAGAGATTAGGTGTAGGTGCTATTTAATGAGTTTTGGGTTGAAAGAGGTCCTGATGAATTCAGGGTGATGTGATCTCGTTGAAATAGATGAGCCCGATAAGGGGCTCCAACCGATCAAATCAGTAATTTTTTAGTATTTAGGAATTTGAGTGGAGATAATGGCTTCGCTAACACCTGCAAAGTATTGCAAGTCGGTTGTCCATACTATAGCTTCTGATAACTTCTAGGACACTCCAAGTCCAAGTTGCTCTGACAGATTAGACGACATGTATCAATCATACTCGAGTGTGGTGCAATTCTCGAGGTGACCCGGGTAGTAAGGTACCCGTGTATTTGTCTGAGGGCCCGGGCTATTGGGTGATCAACTGAAAAGTGAAGAAGTGCCCGGGTCTTGAGGAAAGTGTCCGGCATATTGGCTCTGATATGGGCTATCCAAGTCATTAACCCGGATCCTTATGGGGGTATATAGGGCATGGAAAAACTCGAAAAATGCACTGCTTGACAACCTAATTTACGGTGAGTCCAACTTTTCAAGCACATTTTTTTTATTGTTTCTTGTATCGAATACTAAGTTTTATGGTTCTTGTTTTTCCTTCGCATGTTTATATAGTTGCAGTCTCTCTTAAGTTTCTGACTTTTGGTTGTATGGATTGGTCTTCATTTTGACAGCAGCTTTTGTCAAGCCTCTGCTCGTGACTCTAACCTGTTTGAACAGAGATGGGTGCCTTTGTTTGTTTCATTGTTTTGAGAAACTAATGATTTTGTTGCTAAATCAGAGTTTCTTTTTTTAGATAAGCATAATATTTGGTATGTTGTTTTCTAATATGCAAACTGTAAGATTTTTCTTATTTGTTATATATTGTCAATATTTTGAACGTCTGTTTTTCACATTGGGAGGTTCATTTTACTGTTACATATCAACATTGCTATAATCATGTTTTTGTCTTTTAGGGAAGGGATTTGCAATTTACTCTTGGCTGTATTGATTGGTCTATATAACCCACTTGACTGTTATGTATTGATACTCTCGGGATAGCCTGGGTTGTGCTCGAGTCATGGACGATTCTTGTGCACGGGACATGGACGACCCAGGATACTGGATGGATGGCCAGAATAAGGACAAGTCGGCAGGAAGGGTTCATCAGGAGCCGGGCGGGTGAATGCCCGGGACGTCTCCTCCCCAGGCCACCAGACGCCCGGGCTCTCGTTCAAACTCCCGGGAACTTTCTACCCGGGCCACCTCGATATGAGCACCGCACTCGAGTATACTAGTAGAGTAGGATGTGGGCGACTGTCCCATCTCTGACACCAGGCCGATGGGTTGACAAAATCAGATGGGCTGGATGCGACCAGTATGAGATTTGACATGTCAGAATATAGGGTGTGCTCAGCCGTCCTACTATAATTAGTAGGTAGCACGGAGAACGAGGTCATCATTACTTCTCCTACTATAAGTATCAGGTTCTCTCTTTACATTTACATTCATTCATTCACACCAATATCACAACAATCACTTGGTTACATTGGTTCTTGGCTTGAATCATTCACTGACTTAAGCATCGGAGTGGCCACGCCGGACACCCCTCCGGCGCCCATTCACGTGGTTACCTTCTTGAGTGCAGGAAATCCTCTCCGCCCGGGGAAGAAGCTTCTGGTTCAGATATCTACATTGCTCTTATTTCCTTCATCATTTTGATAGCAGATCCGGTGGAGCACCCGACCCTGCTCACTCATTCCACCAGGATCGCATCATGTGTGTTACATGGATTACAAGTAAAATGCTTGATGTAGCTTTCAATTATATACAATGCGTGTCTTCTGAATAAATGCTACCGACGAAGTTCTAATTTCTACTGGGAAAAAGTAGCCCGTTCTTGTTTCGGAGAAGTTAAT
The DNA here is from genome assembly GCF_025594145.1 of Primulina tabacum. Classification (NCBI taxonomy): domain Eukaryota; kingdom Viridiplantae; phylum Streptophyta; class Magnoliopsida; order Lamiales; family Gesneriaceae; genus Primulina; species Primulina tabacum. The sequence goes on from NC_134554.1 coordinate 16,263,699, forward strand.
GTTCATTTTTACCGTATCAATCAACGTTATTTTTTCGAAAAAACTGCGATTTTGGTCTTTTATATTTGTTTTTTGAGTAGGTCTCTTGTGATACGGTCTCATAAATCTTTATCTGTGATACGAGTCAATCATACCGATATTCACAATAAAATTAATATTCTTAGCATAAAAAGTAATATTTTTTCATGGATGATCTAAATAAAAGATCTGTCTCACAAAATACGATCCGTGAGATTGTTTCACACAAGTTTTTGTATATTTTTGGTTTTGATTTTTTAATGTTGTCCTTATTCACTATTAGCTGCGTATCTTCCATTTTTGATTATTTTAATAATTTTTTATCGGAATTGTTGATGCACATATCAAAATTAATCGAAAAAATGACTAAAATTACATGAAATAACAAAGATAACGGCCAAATATTGAATTTGAAAACATGTAGTATCAAAATCAAAAAAATACAAATATACAACCTAACTAATTAATATTGCCGTTTTCCTTTATTTTTCATAATTAAATTGATAGTCGGGTATATTTCAATTAATAATAAACTAAACTAAATAGTCAATCACGTGAAATTCATTGAATTGCAAGAACCGTTTCAGGTTTGATCTTATTTTTCTTCATCTACCAAGCTCAGTCGTTTCTGGCAACTTAGACTGAGAAATTTATGGGGGACTTGTAATATATATCACAGTTGAACATTAGGGACCACTCACAATATTATAAATACTAATTATATATACATAAATAATTAAACTATTAAATTCCATTGCTATAAGAGAACGAATTTTTGCCGAACTTTAATGATAAAATAAGATGATACGTATATTAAATTCCATTGCTATAAGAGAATGAATTTTTTCCCAAAGTTTATTGATAAAATGGGATGATACGTATATTAAATTCCATTTTTTTAAAAAAAAAATTCATCACACACTTTTATTTTTACTTTTATTTTTTTATTTCAACAATTCAAATATCAATTTAGTCCATCGATAATGATAAAAAAGACTGTATTCGTGTGCAGAGTAACTAATAACATAGAATAATCTGGGTTTAATGCCACCCTCCTTCCTCTAAAAGAACGGGAATTTGAGTTATAAATAACACTCCTCCAATATAAAACAAAGGTAACGTTGAGAATAGGGCCGTAAACGAATCGAATCGAATCGAATTTTATGAAATTTTCAGTATTCGAGCTTGAGCTCGAATTCGAATAAACATATTCGAAGCTCGATTCGAAACTCGAACTTTATTATTTTCGATTCGAACTCGATTCGAACTGAGACTCGAGTTCGAATTCGATTCGAACTCGAATAATATTATATATATTATATATTATAATATTATATATAATATATTATATATATATATACTTAATAATATTATATATATTCGAACATTATATATATATACTTAATAATTATATATATATATATATACACTTAATAATATTTTATTTATTTTTTAAATATAATGCTAAAGTTCGTGAACAGTTCGCGAACAGTCGAACAATACAATTTTAGCTCGAATTCGATTCGAAAAATATTCGAACATGTTCGAGTTCGGCTCGAATTCGATAATTTCGAATTCGAACCAAATATTATTCGAACCGGCTCGAAAAGTTCGTGAACGTGTTCGGTTCGTTTACACCCCTAAGTTGAGATCAACGCGACTACAACTTTAATATTACTCGAAAATGTCAAACATCTCCATCTTTATGTTCAAGACTTTGAATGTAAAGCCTAAATTGTACAAAGATTTCCGAATAAATGAATTATTTATGCCGAGTCCTCATTTACGACCTTTCTTTGAAGAAAAACGTAAATTGTAATTAATTTTTCTTTTCAAAATGTAAAATAGAGACGTTTTCATTTTTTTTCCCCATCTTTCAAAATAACACGATCAAGCACTCGAACATAATCGCACCTAATATTTTATTTTGTGGGTATTTTTTAAATATTTCTACTATAACGATTTTGAAATCGAGAAGTTGAACGAACATTTTTTTCGAAAAGTAAGTCTCTTGTGTGACGATCTCACGAATATTTATCTGTGAGACGGGTCAACTCTACCGATATTCACAATAAAAAGTAACATTCTTAGTATAAAAAATAATATTTTTTCATTGATGACCCAAATAAGATATATGTCTTACAAAATACGATCCGTGAGACCGTCTCACACAAATTTTTTCTTTTTTCAAATATGAGAAACATTCTTCATATATCATAAATTTCCTTTCTAAATGGTAAATAATAGTCTTCGGCATAATATGCGTTACATAGTTATATCAAACCAAAAGATTTTTCAAAATATTACTTTGAAAATTTGTTTTTATTAAATAAGGTTTTTATATCATGAGTAATTTATATTTCGTATAAGATTTTTTAAATTTTGTAAAAGTAAAAGTTGATGTAAAAGTCTAGTAGTCATATCTTTTGACTTCTTAATTATCAAAATAATTTTTTGGATGAAAAAATCAAAGTTTTTAAAATAAAATAACATCTTAATTAGTCTATTAAACATTAGCCATATTTTTTTGACTTCTTCATTATCAAAATATATTTTTTTGGATTAAAAAAAAGAAATTTTCAGCCAAACGCACTCATCTCACTTTGGATATTCTCCTTTTCAATTTTCACTCTTTGCATTCCAGAGACTAATTAAGAATCTAAGATATTATTTTAATTTTTTTCTGCTATATAAATAATAAAGATATAATAGTCTTTTTCTTTAGATAAATTACTTATAAATAAAAAACAAACAGATATAATCAAAAGAAAAAAATAATGAATTTCGTATACACAAATTTTCGAGCCATTTCTATCCATAATTTTACAAACTAAAATTCATCCGTTTTTCGCTTCTCTTACTTTTATATATAAGATATATATAATTTTAAAAAAATAAATTTTAAAAAATTGAGATATTTACACTGACATTATCTTGATATTATTGATTTATTAATTTATTAACTAATATCGTATATGTTTCTAATTTAATTTAACATAAACTTTACCAAGTAATTATTAAATATACCATGAATTCTTTTTTATAATTTTATAAATTAACATACACAACAAAATAAATTTTATGTATATAGTTCGGTGCTTCAATAACTAGAAAGAAAATATTTTTATATTTTGATATTTTATATTGTCAAATTTCAGTTTTAATTTGTTATATTTTTTTATTTTTATTTACAAAAACAAATAAACACAATCGATGAAAAATAACTAAATTTATCAAAAAAAAAAAAACATGAGACCAAACTGAAATTTGATAGTAAATATATAATATACCAAAAATACAATTTAAAAATAAATCTGTTGGTGACAGTCGTTTACTTCAAGATCACATTTTTATATGAAAAATGGGCGGTCAAAGCAGGCAACAAAGCAGGCATGAAACAAACATAAAAAGAATACTTTTGCTGCCTTGATTTCTCCAAAATTTTGTGCGTATCTAGTAACAGGTCCGTTTCTCTATCTCACCACTTCATGCCAACACTCGAGCTTTGCCTTTTTTTTTCTTTTTTTTTTTCCTGAAAATAACGTTGTTTCTTGATGAGTACTAATTTGATCGTCACAAGAAATTTTTGTTCTGTCTCATTTTTGTAGGAGTTATTTTGGAAGGTGGTAAAGAATTATGTCTTTCAGTGGTGGCAGTGATTCTGGGGTACCTCGGAAGGTGATGTTGCTTCAATACCATTTGTCCTTCTCGTTTAAGATTGTGTTTTTGCCCATTAATATGTCTATTTAGCTAAAAATATATATTCTGATTAAGAAATTTGGCCTTGAGCGTGGGCATATACGTTAAAGCTAGTGGCCCTCACGTTGTAAGATTTTACTTTCTTTTTCCTTTCGATGCAGGCCAATGAAATGGTTGTTTCAATAACTGGAGCCACTGGGTTTATCGGTAAAAGATTGGTGCAAAGATTGCTTGCAGGTATACGGTCATTCCATAATGGTAACTTCATATCAGAATATGCTGCTCTGCATCTCATCTTTCTTGTCGAAATATTTAAAATAATTGACTCAGTGCGCTGATTGCTGGTGTGTTATTCGCCTGATTATATAGTGAATGTGTATAATCCATTTTCTATACATCATCTTCGAAATGCAGATAATCGCGGTGTTCACGTTTTGACGCGGTCTAGATCAAGCGCCCTGTCAGTTTTTCCAGGTAAGAATGTAATGAAGTTATATTCTTGAAATTCCTTTTTGCGGGATAGCTTAGCACGAGTTTCATGAATTGTGATTGTAAGGCTTGTGAAATGAGATAGATAACACGAATCTCATGGTTTCTGTGGGTTATTATAGAGATTTTGTTGTAAAATAAAGTCGCTTTCTCGTTTGCTCTTCGAATGAGAAACGAAAAGCTGCTTAAAATCCCTTTTTAGTTTCTTTTCCATTCATCTCTGCTTTTTCGTTTCTTTCCTACTTCGTTCTTTATAAACTTAACATGATCCAAGAGTACGAAATTTTGTTTTCCGATATCATTTTCAACGTTCTTTCTCATTTTTGTGGAAGTCTCAAAGTCCATCTGGTTTCATAATTTTTGTCTCATGAAATGTTTAGTGGAGGAGTTTCCCAAAGTTGTAATAGCAGAGGAGCCGGAGTGGAAAGACTTCATTCGAAATTCGACGGCAGTTGTGAATTTGGCCGGACAGCATATAACCACGAGATGGACTCCTGAGGTATATTTTGAGATACCTAAAATAAAATTTTATTTTTTGTTTGTTTGATGGTACAACTGGCGAGTTCATCTGTGCTTTCAAGTTCACTCTAGGTGATAGCTGCTTCTTTTTTCTTGAAATAAATGATTCTTAAATTGTTTTGGACTTTTTTTAGTACTTTTTAATGTTCAAAATTTGAGTGCATGATCATAGCTGTATAACCTACACATCCACAAGTTTGTTTATGAACAAATTGATCTTAATGCAATGTTTACAGGTGAAGAAAGAAATCAAGGACAGCAGGATTAGAACAACCACAAAGGTTTGTTTCATTATACTCTAAAAAATTTTGTTTAGTCATGAATTTGATACCTAGAATTAATGGTATCCCCTTGTATTTACTGTTTGATCACTTGAAAAAATTGGATTATGCAGGTCGTAGACATAATAAATAGTTCACCAGATGAATGTCGTCCAAAGGTTTTGATCAGTTCATCTGCATGTGGCTACTATGGTATGTATGTTTGAATTTCTATTTCCATCTAAGTATTTCGTATTCATTCGATAAATTTGTGATATCCAATTTTTTTGGCTAATGAGATATTGAACCATCAAGCTTAAATGGTTTATCATAATTACTTCTTATGGAATAATTGCAAACCAAACTCTCAGGCACTAGTGAAACTCTTACATTTGATGAGCAAAGCCCACCGGGAACTAATTATTTGGCTGAGGTATTTGAGACTAAAATTTTCTAGTGTCATAGTTTTTATGAATTGTTTATAAATATCGACATCAATATCTATTTTATATACACGAAGTTCTATGGTTTTCCAGGTTTGTAGAGAATGGGAAGAAGCTGCTCAAAAAGTCAATACAAACGTTAGACTCGTGGTGTTTCGTACTGGTGTTGTACTCGGATTAGAGGGTGGTGCTTTAGGTCTGGTTTATTTCTTTATTAAATCCTTGTCAGTTTTTTGCTTGGCTTTAAATGGTGTCTTCTTTGTTGCATTCTAAATGCTTCTGTTGAATCGACATACTCGCGTGAACAAATCTACTGAAAGTTTGGATGAATCCGTCCGTTTGAATTTTCTTGGATTGGTAATCCATGAAATTAGTGCAATTGATCAAAATCTTCAACGCTGTGTTTGATGCGGCTGCTAGCATCCTGGCAATGAAATAGGTGTCTTTCACACTATTCATATAAGTCGTTTTGATGTTACAACTGATGGGACTCTTGCTGAATCTCTGCAGCTAGTATGATACCTGCCTTCAAGAAGTATGCCGGCGGGCCAATGGGCACCGGAAACCAGTGGTACTGCCCCTAAACTTTGTCTCACAAGCAAAGACAGAACCAGAAATTTGATGAGAGGGTTACATTAAATATCATATGAAACTATATATCATATAAAATAAATTAACTTTTTTTTTTTCCGGAGGTGGGAGGGCCAAACTAGTACTTAAGAAACAAAATCAACTATGCACTTTGAGCTATGTATCGGCCTCCTTGTTGGGTCTTCCTCTGCTGTTTGCCATTTGTGAACACAATTTTTTGGGTTGTATCTCATGATCTTGTATTCACCGGTCGCTGTGAGTTGCGTCTCTGTACGTCATAGTTTCTTGTTGTTTGAAACATAATTTGGCCTTTCTTTTTGTGCAGGTTTCCATGGATTCATATGGATGACCAAATAAACATGATCCTTGAAGCTATGTGCAATCCTGCTTATACAGGTGTGGTTTTTTCCTCCAAGACCTTTTTCCTTTATTTTTTGGGTTATGAACTTGTGTTGTGTGGATGATCTTCAAATTGTGACGGATTAACAAGTGTACTATGTCCCATTACTTGAATCCAAAACTTGTTCCTAAATTAACAGGATTTCAATTGCTTAAACGCAAGTTGTACTAAATGGATAAAATGAGAGGTCTGTTGGTTGGCATTGTTTTAGTGTGGTCTGGGAACCTAACAGAGAATAGGAAGAGGAAATGAAGGCAGTGTATTCTTGATGTATTAATTTGCATCATTTACTGCCTTTAATAATGTTATCGATAATTCAACTCTCACGTAGCATATTAATAGAGTGTTTGAGAGATCTTTTGTTTATCTTAGAATGATTCTTCTAGAGATTATTTTGACTGAGAAGAAAATGTAAGAAGTATCTGGAAATAAAATTATATAATCTAAAATTTGAGTATTTGGAGAAAATTTATTTCCAAACTTAATTTTAGTAAAATTACAATAATATCTTTAATCTCTATATCATTTATCTTTTTAATTATTTAAATGTTGGTACACACTATATACTTTGTATTTATATAATTATTATTATTTTTTTGAATATTTTGTATCAAAATCTTTTTATAATATGAATGCTTGAAAATTAATATAAGATTAATAAAATAACACACAATTTTTTTTGTATAAATGCAGAAAATTATGTAAATTCTTTTTTGTGGAAATGAAAATTATACAAAAATGCAAAATATTTTTAAAAAAATAAATGCTCGTAATAAAATATGATTGGAATTTTATGAGTTGCATTCGAAACTCATAAAAACAAATAGATAAATAAAATTTAGTATTTTACAAAATCTACAAAAATATTTATAAAAATTAATGACAATCGTGTAATATGATAAATTTTACTTTAGTTATAGAAGTTGAAGCAAAAGCTGACATTTACGAACAAAAATCTAAAAAATACTTCCTAAACTCTTCCAAACACTCCCTATTATGTCTGGTACGTTAAACGCAATAAGTCAAAGATGACAAACTTGAACAATGCATTACAAATTAATATTTTACACTAATTAAGCTATGTTTGCACGCAATTCAAAAATAATTGAATGATAAACAAACATTGCTGACTTGCATGAAATCGACATGGATCATGCTGAACTTCGTGCAACTTTTCCAACTCTTTGGTGTTCTCCACGACTCTTTTGATGTGTCCTCTAGCTAGCTTCAGTCAATCAGGCTTTGAGGTGTTCGTAAATGCATGCGAGATAATTCGTACTTATCAGTGAGCAGTTTGAAATACATGTAATTTATTTACAAGTAAAAAAATACTTGAATTGTTCTGTGACAGTTGTTCATACCACTGGTTCCCAAAACTCAATCATGTTGCCCTCGACCTTTTTCTCTCATTTCATCCCTCAGATTATCCTAATTTACTACATCTAAATAACAGGAGCCTTCAACACCTCTGCTCCAAACCCTGTTCGGCTTTCGGAATTTTGCACTCATCTGGGATCGGTCTTGGGTCGACCCTCTTGGCTGCATATCCCTTCTTTTTTCCTGAGATTTGCTCTTAAAGAAGGTGCATATGTGGTATGATCTCTTCTCTCATTCCTCCTATTTAAGTTAAGTCTTAGGTGGTGCATGAGCTGATATTACAATGTTTGGCACTCGTTTAAGCTTTTGGAAGGACAAAACATGGTTCCCAAGAAGGTGATGGAACTCGGGTATGTGTTTAAATATCCCAATGTGAAGGATGCTTTGACAGAAATCTGCCTTGGATAGACTGATTTGGTATGTGGACTTTAGTACAATTTACGGACTTCCTACTGGAAAATTTGTGTATTGTGTTGGACGAATAAAGATTGATTGGATGATTAATGTGTGGACTCTTGATTTTCCTTTTTTCCATTCTAAAGTTATTTTCCATGTAATCGTTCAATAGAAAATCGTTTTCCATGTATAATATGAGCCTTAAAAAGGGTATGCTGTACTTTCGACAAGACGACAACAAGCCTCAATGGTCTCAGCGTGCATTTAGTGTTCAAGTCATCTCTGAGACAGATGTGCATATTTTCCACGCCAAGTATTTAGTATTTAAAATCTCAAAGACAAGTTCATGATTCAAGAACACAAATGTGTGGGAAATGCCGAATTACTCTGTTTTTGTTTAAACTTGTTTTAACTAAATCAGTTCAAATATATTTTGAACCAAATTTGAATACCTATTATTTTATTTTTGATAGTTTGCGAGCTACGCATATTTTCAATAAAGTTAGATAACCAAGTTTGGATCAACAACTATTGCTCTTCCACACCTTTGAACGATGAAGTTTCAGTGCCAAAATAACTTGAGAAAATATAAGGCTTATAAGAACATATAATCAACCCATCAGTGAGTACTTCTTCCCAGAAAAGGCCTGGAATTTTGGTTCTCCATTCTTTGGCGGCTCTTGCTTGGTGCCTTTTGAAGTGTCCTACAGTATAAGCAAACCAAGAACATTGGTTTTTTTAAAATTTTTTTTCTTACTTTTAGCTCCATAACTGAAATTATTTGATTATTTACAAATATACTAATACTAAAAATGAAATATCTATGTTGGTTTTTTGTAAGTGAGAGAAAGATACGATGAGGTGGGGGGAAATAGAGACCTTTGAGGCTTGATGAGAGCGGTCTGTATTTGAACCAAATACGAGCCTCCCTTGAGAAAGGCGATTTTTACTTAGTGAACTGAAACTTGCTGTCGAAGCTTGCCCACTAGCAGTAAGAGCATCAGTTTTGACGTTTGATGTAACTGGTGCAGGCTGGGTTATCAGAGGATTCCCATCTAACCGTCTTGCAACACCGGTGAAAGGACTGAATTTTAGTCCGGTCTCAGCTGGAGGCTCCAGACCTGCACATCCAAAAATGGGCATAAGATAGTTCAGCTGGTAATTCAAGAAAAATATCGACACATGCCCTTGATATCATAATGCCAAAAAGAGCGCATGTCAATAGAGCAATTATCAAAATTGTACCTTCTGTTGGTGGTTTGCCTTTTGGGATGGATACAGAAGGTTTTTCAGGCTCCTTGTAATCGAGAGGAGGAGCAAAGTCCACTACACAATCAGTTTCAATAATACTTATGGCATTAGAAGGCTTTGCTTCGATGATATCTATGTAGTACTTTCTATTATTATAGGCCACCATGATGCTATCCCCAGTGCTTAAGCAGGAATAATTCCTCAGCGTTGTCTCCAAGCTGCAACAAAATTTTAATTGAACATCAAACTTGAATGATGTCTTTACTATAGATAAGAAAACGGAGTTTTTCAAAACAATGCAACATATATATGGGTATGTGCACACGCACTAGTTTCTTATTCATATCCAAACAAGCAAAACCTGTGTGATGCAAATTGGGTGTGCTAAATGTTGCATCTACGTTTAATGTTCAAGATTCACGATAGGATGAATAAATCTTATCTCAACACTCACATAGCTTTTGGATTAGAGACATCCAAGAAGTCCTTTGTGTGGGGTTGCAATTTAACATATGTACCCTTGGGAAGAGTCACATTTTTCACTTGTACAAAATCTCCTTCTTGTAATAACAGATTCTCCATCATCTGTAAGATGACATTACAATCAAATGTTGTCCAGCAAAGGTTGTAAAACAACGAGATGTTCTGGACATACCCAGTAAGGCATGTACATTGTGCCTTCTTCTGCAATGAACTCCAGAACCCCACAGTGGGAAACCCGCTCAGTGGAAGCATTTTGAATCTCAAATAACATAGGATAATCAATATGAAGTGATGCTGCATGATAAGGGCAATTTCAATCTATATTAAACCTTAAAGGCCAATAGCTAGTCAAGCATCGGAAAGGTAGAAACCCCCCCCCCCCCCCCCACACCAAAAAAAAAAAAATAACAGTGTGAACCACACAAGAAAGGAGAACTACCGAGACGATCAAGAGCTGATGGAGGCATGATAACTGGAACAAGAACAAAAACAAATTAAAAAAAACGAGCTAATGAAATATCCATAACTTGCCAACAATGGTAGAAGCATAAGTTGTTTTACCTTTGTCACCATTTTCTATCTGAGACTGCAAAATCAAGAAAGTGGAAAAATTAAAATCATCCCAAATCTAATAAATTGACAATATATAAGCAATGCTTGGCATAAATAATAGCAGCAATGCTAAGCGTATTACACTATTACTAGTTCTGTTCCAAAGAAAATCTTTAACATTAGAGGACATAATCAGAGATACAAGAGTGCAATATATTAAAGTAGCCACCAACAGAATCGGTAAAATGACTCTAATTTTGCCTCTAATTGCTTGGGTGGTTTTCAAATCCATGAACGCAAATCTTCGACTTTAATTATAAGTGATTTTTCAATTCAAAACAATATGGTTCAAATCCTCAGTTATAAAAATAACTTCAGATACATTCTTCTAAATCCACTTTTAAAATAAAATGCTTCAATCCAAGAGGAACCCAAAAGTTTTAAAAGGAAGCCTTCCAACCTTGTCAATAAAGGAAGCAGGATAACACCGGTATGTTTGCTCAAATGATGCTCCATGGTATCTATATCGACCAAACTGAAATAGAATAGATCACTTGTGATTAAAGTAAAACCATCTGATACCCTAATACCAATATTTTATCTATCGTCATAATTGAAACACAAAATTGTGAATAAATCTAAATCTGAATTCTTTTTCTCAATGCATACCACGTCCATGTTTAATTTATCCCAGGCAACACCAACACGTGCGCAAATATCTCGGTTTTCTCGCAAAAAAGTAAAGAAACTCCTGCGAATTGTCAACTCGGGCAAACAATTTGAACCGTAGAAGCGGAAGCCCGATTTCCGGAAGTTTATTAGGGTTCTAGAGAATTTCAGAATCCAACTCAATCGCAAGTGATCGCAGGAATTAAACTTAAGTGGGATTTATAAGCCTCGAGACGAGAGTTGTAAGACATGGACTTCTTTTATGCACGCAGGATTTGATTGGGCTTTCGAGCTCTTATTTAAAGTAAAGCCCATTTAAAATTAAAATTCATAAAAAGACTTCCCATTTTTTTAAAAAAATAAAAACTTCCCGTATTTATTGATCAATTTTTTTTTGACATATCTCTAATTCGATCTAATTCATAAAAACAAATATTTTTATTTTAAGTATAAATTGGATTGATATGTTTCACGGGAAAAAATTAGTAAAACTGTCTTTTAAGAGACCTACTATTATTTTATTCCGGTAAATATATGAAAAATTACCATAAAAACGTAATTAAGAAAGTTTCATATTCAAAACACCTTATTAACTAACAAAAGTTTATGATAATAATTTATTTACTTAATTATGCTTGCTTTATTTGATTCTACAATATAAATTCAAATATTTTAAGGGGCAAATCATCGACTTAATTTGTAAAAATTGGTCATTCTACAACAAGAGTAATACTCAATTATATATTTAAATAAATACTATATATATAATGAAAAATATGCTACATTTAACCTGATATGTTTAATTACTCGGTATGAAATTTTATGAAGTAAGTTTATACAAAATGAATAATTTGTATTGAAATTTTCAAGACTAGGTTTTAGGATAAATTTCTATTTTTCAAACACGGAAAATATCCAAATTGTCATCTAAATTTGCTTATTATGTGTCTCGATCATATCAATATAAATGAGGTTTACGTCAACACTTGATAAAAAAATCATAAACCAAAACACAAACAAATTTACAAAACCAGAACCATGTCAAATAATAAATTGTTCATGCGTGAAATAGAGGGACTTTTTCAAGAAATGTACAAGGAATTGAATCTGATTTTCAAAGCAAAGCAAAACAAAACAAAACAAGACCAGACCAGACCGTACGGACACAACTTACGAACCACAACGAGTATAACTTTCTCTCATGAAACATGAGAGCCTTTATCCATAAAGCTGCAACCTAGTTCAATTTCTTACTTAAACCCTTTTAAATCAATCAAACAACATTGCTAACATCCTTTAGATCGGATTCGAGAAGAATTTTAAGGATGGTGAGGGGGCAGTGGTGGGAAAGTAAATCCATATTTAGGGTGGTGGAAGTACTTTGGAGGAAACTTAGGCAAAGGAGGAAACTTAGGGAGCGGCGGGCATGGAGGCTTGTACGATGGAACCGCCGGAGGAAGTGGCTTGACTTCAGGAGCCGGCTTGGAGACTGGTGGCTTTGGCTTATAGACGACAGGAACTGGTGGCTTTGGTTTGTAGACAGGAACCTGTGGCTTTGGCTTGAAAACCGGAACCGAAGGCTTTGGCTTGTAGACCGGAGGAGCCGGCTTGGAGACTGGTGGCTTTGGTTTGTAGACAGGAACTGGTGGGTTTGGCTTGTAAACCGGAACCGATGGCTTTGGCGTGTAGACCGGAGGCGGCGTGTAGATGACGGGAGCCGGCGGTTGCTTGTGGTGGAAGAGAGGAGGAAGCGGCGGAAACGGGGAAAGAGGCGGCAAAGAATGGGAGCCTTTGAGCCATGGGTGGGGGCTTAGTGGGGGAAGTGGAGGCCAATGATAGCTTTTGAGCCATGGGTGGGGGCTGAGTGGGGGGAGAGGAGGCCAAGAATGGTAGCTTTTGAGCCATGGGTGGGGGCTCAGCGGGGGGAGAGGTGGCTGGTGGAAGTAGGACGAGAAGGTTTTGGAAGCACACGGGGCGGTGGAGAACTGCAGATTTGTGGATAGGCTGAAGGTTTTAGCGCCGTTGGTTTGGGATTTGAGCACGATCTTGGAGGCGTCGAGGCCGCCGTGGGAGGGGCAGGGCACGCCGGCGGCGCTGTGGAGCTGGACGTAACAGTTCTGGTCGGGTTCGTGTGAGATTGAGATCTTGAATTTGCCATTTTTGTCGATATCAGCGTCGCCCATTCTTTTGGTTTCGCCATTTTCTAGCTTGCAGTCCACGCTCACACGAAGCCCTGCATGCAACGTTGCTTAAATATCCTTTTAACATCAATTCTCTTTACAAATTGATTTTCTATTATTAAAAAAAATTGAAAATATATTAAGTTTCTGGTGAAGATCAGAACAATAACTCTAAGATTAAGAATTGGACTACATAATATAATAATAATAATAAAATTCTCACGATTTTTTCAAGAGTGGGTATCACGATTCACAATAAAAAATAATAGTCTTAGCATAAAAAATAATATTTTTTTATGGATGATCCAAAGAGCAAACACGTCTCACAAATACGATCCGTGAAACCGTTTCACACAAGTTTTTGTATTTTTTCAATTTCCAAAAGTGTAAATCACGCCGCTGCATAAGAAAATCCAATCGAACGAAAGAAAAACCATATAATTAATCATCAAATACAAAAAATTATATTATATGTATAATTTGTATTTGAAATATTAAAATAAATGTTACCATCAGTATTATATATTATACTCGACTCCCTAATTAACCGAGAGGATTAGTCTATAAAAATCCAAAAAATGTTCACAACATTTAATATATAGCGTAAGATCATATTACATATATCATACAAGACGGATAAATTCAACATAAATTTTATATAAAATCTATATAATGAATCGAAAATCCAAAATTTATATGACAAAATTAAATACATATTTATTATCGAACATATCGAAGAATTTATAACTCAAAATTTCCTGTGCATGGATTGTGTCAGAATGATATGCAAGAGTTATTACCTGAAAATGCCTGAGTGGATTTAATGTTGTATGTCTTGCAATCAGCACATTCTGCAATTCCTACGACTTCCACTGCCACTGTCTGTTCATCTGCACTGCATAAACTCACTGCAAATGATAGACATCCCAAGAAAATGCCCCAGCAGGCTCTTTCACAAGCTCTCATTTGAATGGTTACAACTGTATATTTTCCTGAATGCAGGTTTGCAGAACTGAGTTCTTGGTTATATAGACCACATATCCTTGGGGAAATATATGTTATTTTTTAAAAAAATTAAAATAACACGGACATATATTAATGGTGTCACATGAGTTTAGGTCCCATTGATCATAACTCGAAAGAAGAAAAAATATATGTATTAGTTGGCAGACTCGTGAATTATGATGACTGGCGATTTTGTATATTTTTAGAGATTAAACGTCATAGTTTTCGAATAATTAGAAGAAAAATAATGGAATTTATATGTTTAAATGAGAGGATTAACAGGAAAATATGGGCACATGCAATGGCCTTTATTATGCTCATTGAATGAGATTCAACTGCTCCTTTCGTCCTTTCTACCTGTAAACCTACTTCCCAACTCTGATCTTAAAGACAAGACTTAAAACTGGACACTGAAATCTTGAAGGGAATGGGTGTTCATTGCTTGGGCATTATCGCGTAGTTGAATCAAAAAAATAGTGATGAATTCCATTCCAAAAGACATATCCCACACTGGTTGAAAAATTGTTTAGCTAAGTTGTGGATACCTAGTGGTTTCAAAAATTAACTTTAACACACACACACACCATAGTTAGGGCATCTCCAACCCAAGCGCTAAAATAGCGTTTGCTGCTTGGGCTTCTCCAATGGAGCTGCGCTAACATATGGCTTACCTACGGATGTTACTAATGAATACATCCAAATAGGAGAATCTATTGCAATTCAGTGTATGCAACACTTTTGTCGAGCTATAGTGGAAGTTTTTGCGGAGCAGTACTTGAGATCACCTACTGCCAATGATGTTGCCAGACTTCTCTATATTGGCAAACAACGAGGTTTTCTTGGAATATTGGAAAGTCTCGACTGTATGCATTGGAGGTGGAAAAATTGTCCCACGGCTTGGGCGAGACAATATGCAGGTCGTAGTGGTTCTCCAACAATCATTTTAGAAGCGGTAGCTGATTACGATCTTTGGATATGCCATGCATATTTTGGTATGTCTGGAACCAATAATGATATAAATGTTTTAGAGTTTTCCAGTCTATTTTTCAATCTTGCACAAGGAATTACTCCTCCAGCTCATTATACTATTGGATCAAAAGAATATGACACTGGATATTATTTAGCTGATAGTATTTATCCGAAATGGTCAACTATTGTGCAAACTATCCATGATCCGCGTGGTCCGAAGAAGCAGTATTTTGCGATGAAACAAGAGTCATGCGGGAAAGATGTGGAGCGTGCATTTGGCGTTCTTCAATCACGATATGCGATTGTGGCATCTCCAGCACGTGGTTGGAAGAAAAATTATTTGAATGATATAATGAAAGCATGTATTATAATGCACAATATGATAATCGAAGATGAACGTGATCTTAGTGCACCGATTGAGAAGATGCTAGGGAAGCACCGACTCCAATGGTAGAAATGGCTGTTAATGAGCATATCAGATTTCGAGAATTTCTCGCTCGATATAAAAAAATAAAAGACAAAGACGCTCATTATGCATTACGAAATGCTTTAATTGATCATTTATGAGATGAATATGGTCGTTCAAATATTTGAAGTTGTATTTGTAATATGTTATTTAATTTAATATCATGTATTAATTTTATTTCACCAATTGAAATTATTTCTATTTCAATTCGTATAATATAGATTTCAATAATATATTTAAAATAATTAAATTAATCATTTTTGTAATATTATCACATTTATTAAAAATATAATACTAAATATATTCAATATAAAATGTAATTATAATTATATCACTAAATTTAAAAAATATATATTTAATAACTTATAAAAAAATGAAATAAATAAAACAAAAAAAATATTCCGAGAATATTCATTTTTAGAGTAAGATTTGAAGTAGATGGGTTGGAGATGAATATAATATTTGGTGCAGAAACTGTACTATTTTAGAGTAGAGTTGGTTTAAAATAGAGTTTTGGGTTGGAGATGCCTTAGGGTTGAATTTGAACTTAGCATGTACCTATGCATAACCGTTAGGCTCGTTGGATGAGATAACGAATAACGTATGACATATATACATACATATATAACTCTTAACCATGGACGATAACTCTAGATCTTGCTTTTGAAATTAATTCAATCTCCACAAAATGTAACCTAGGGTTTTCAATTCTCAAGATTACTATATGGTGTACCTAAGTAGTTAGGTTATCATATTTATATATATATATATATATGTATGTATGTATATGTATGTATGTATGTATGTATGTATATATGTGGGAATTAATTGGTCGCCCACATTTAATCCATCCTTAAAATGAAATATTAAGACGCTAATTTAAAGCAGATGATAATAAGTACCGAAACATATAATTATCCAAAAGTATATAGTAATAGGCAATCCTTTCTATTTAAGAAACATTAATAAAGGATTTTATAGGCATACATCACGATCTTGAAGGTATTTTGATATTTCTCTCTAAATTTTTATTTATACCAGTATATTAAAAAATTCTTTCATATCTAATTTTACAATCCAAACTTAACTAAAAAATTATATTATTTCTTTCAATATTTTAGAAAGAAAGGCTTTATCGCCCTTGCTTTCTATATGCTTATATAAAACTATTGTAAAAAATATTATTTTTCATGATAATTATGGATCGATTAATCTATTATATATATATATATATATATATATATATATATGAAAACGCTCCCAAAAAAATTAATCATATGTTTATAAAAGATAAAACAACATTTTTATATCTTTATATCAAAATTATATTTTCTCATTGTCAGTAGAAAACAGTAAAATATTTAATGCTGATGTTTATAATTTTGTGAATATATTGATTTGACGTATGAATGTACGGTTAATATTTATTGGGAAAAACCAATACATTTACAAAATTATAAAGACGAGGCATTAAATATTTTATTGTTTTCTACGGACAGAATGTGGATGTCATTTCTCCATGTATCAATTCAAGCTGAAAGATCCAATACTTTCCGGTTTGGAGATTTAAAAGTGATATTAATGAATTTGGTGAGGCAGTTAGAATATTTAATTGTTGTATCCGAAAAATGTTATGTTTTTTTTTTAAAAAAAAAAAAGAAAACGGACATTACAAAATTGTTTGATGTGATTTTGCTTGTCCCAAAACAAAATGCCTGGTACCATTGGCTAAATGTGGATATTACAACAAGTAGGTGACACGCCACAACTAAAATTTGATAGAAACTTGTGTGAAACGATCTCTCAGATCGTATTTGTGAGACATATCTTTTATTTGAGTCATTCATAAAAAAATATTATTTTTTATGCTAAGAGTATTATTTTTTATTGTGAATATCGGTAGGGTTAACCCGTCTAACAGATAAAGATTCGTGAGATTGTCAAAAGACCTACTCTTAAATTTATTGTGTAAGATACTTCGTGGATAAATTTTCGTACGCAGGTAAATTCTATAACAATTCATTTGCTTTTAAAGAATATCTCTTTGTAAATGAGATTTTTAATGTGGTGTTATTAAAATTTTAGATTTTGAAGAAGTATTCATTGCACAACAAAAAAATTGGGAATCCGTATCCCACAAAGCAGCATACGTGGCAACATAGAATCAGTTTATTGGTCATATTACTAGTATAGTCAAGTCAATTCCTCTTGCAGAAGAAGTTATTATAAATTTGGAGCTCGAAAATTGGGCAAATTTCTTATTTTCTGGAAAAATATGGGGTCTAATCAACAACAATCAAGCAAAATGGATTTGTTTTGTAAAAATGGACTTTGTGAATAAATTTGCTTTGTGAATATAAACGGAAAAAGATTAGGAGCACTGAATCAGTTGTCGGTTCTCTCACTTTGTTTTGTTTTTTTCAGTTCTCGTCTTGTCTTGCTGTTTTCTTGAAATATTTTGCTTATAATTTTTTCCTCGCGAACAAGAAAAACAAAAGCTCGGGGGAAGAAAAATTTCTCAAAGATTTGTTTTGACCCACATGCCACAACTTTTAAAAATGAAAGTGGATGTAATCAAGTAATTCATTTAATGGAATTGTCCATGTTCCGACAGTGAGGTCACAAGCTACGAGAGCCCTATCATCAAAAAATATATTTGGTTATTGATGATATCAAAATATTACTTAAAGTATAATTTGGAAAATGGATTTTTGAATTTTCATAGAGTGAGCTAGGATCTCTGATAGAGCTAGGGGTCCATCTTGATGTGGGCCAGAGATTGTATTGATATGAGCTCAGATCCATCCGGGTGTACCAAATTTAAGGGGCATCAACAGCATCTCCCCTTATTTAAGGGGTGTATTCATTCTATACATTCAAAGATTTTTAATGACTTTTTTTAAATGATGGATTTTTGTGGAGTTGATAGATTTTTATTGACTTTTATGAAATCTCATAGAATTGTAAAACAAATTTCATAGACTCTTATAGACTTTTTTTCAAGATTTTTGTAGAATTTTGTAAACTTTTTCATAGAATTATATGAATTTTGTAATTTATAATTGTGATTTATTTTTTATTAATTTTTTTTTAAAATAATTATTGGACATAGATAACCTCTTCAATTTTAAATTATTTTTTTATTTATGAATTTAAATGAATTTGACTTACTTAAAAGTTAAATCAATTTAATTTGTGAAAAACGACAAATGAACTATCCAATTTATTGAAATCAAAATTTCAATTCTTTATGTTAATTCAACATATTAATGAATAATATTTTTATAAGTTCATAATAAAATTTTATTAAAAGAACACTCAAAATAATGAGTAGTCTTTTTAAAAAAAATCTAATCATTACTGACAATTTGATCAACATGGTTCTACATTCCATTGGCTATGATATACCTCCATGCATTAGCATTTGCTCGTTGTTGTTTTTGAGTATTAAATAACTGATTGTGGGGACCCGGACGCTAATTCAATTCTTAATCATCATTAGGATCAATTTATTAATTCAAGTAATTTGGGTCATAAAAAAAAATTTCTTTAATTGCGGAACGTAATGAAATCTAACTAATATACAGATTTGTATAATTAAAGTACAAGTCCTATACAATTTACATTCAATAAAAACTAAGGTTTAACAACTAATTATCAAGTGTTCCACCCTATCCTTAATCCAAGTCCGTAGTCTCCACTATAATCATGATCTCTCTCTCTTCTTGTCTTGACCCTGATCCTGTCCCACCTGTTGTCATGCACACATACAAACAAGACAACAGCCGGATAACTCCGGTGAGAATTAAATTCCCAGTATAAATCATGTATACATGCCTTTCATATAAACAATATAAAGCATGAATTAAACATTCATAACATGTATCAAAATCAGAACATGAATCAAATATTCATCGCATGTATTATAATCCTAAACATGAATCAATATCAAGAATAAATTATATTCTAACCATGTACCATCAGCAGGAACATAATTCTATATCAAGCAATGAATCACTCTCCGTGATTCTCAGACTTAGACTCGACTCAGTCCTAATCTAGGGATCCCGATCGGAATAAGAACATACACCCACCTACACTCCCGATCGGGGTGGTGGTATGTTCTTATTCACGGACTTTGGCTCTTTCCATATCGAACACCAGTAATAGAAGAAACTCCAATTCTATCCACTCCGATATAGCCAAACGTCCGGTGTCTTGACCTAACCGTCACAGACTTTGGCATTTTCACCAATATCCTATCCTGTGACAATGTGCAATGTGCCGGTGACGATTCCATCACTATCCGGCACTACTGTCACAAGATTACTCATTCACAATTAAGCGTATCCGCTTAATGACTCGGTACATAAATCAATAAATCAAAGGTATCAACCTCATACAATTGCAAATATCGATGCAATAAAGTAAAGTATATGATTTTGGGAAACTCAAGTCAATCGGACTCGAGTTGTACAATCCCACATCAACATAAATTTATACATTTGTCTTCGCGGTCTGACGAAGTCGAAGTCTCGAAGTCAAATCTGTCCATATCAATCTGAAATACAATATCGCATATGCAACATCTCAATATGCAACTCAATTCAAAATCTATTCTGATCAATACTCAAATCAAACATAATCTGATCAATATCGAATCAAGATACAATCTAATCCATATCGACGATATCACGATATAATCGAAATCACTACTGAATCTGATCAATATCGATTGACTGATGTTTCGACGGTATAACAATACCGTCTCGATATCCCCGTCAATCTCAACATCACAGATATAATACCAGAACTCATCATCAGTATCAGTACAACTCATAATCTGAATAACAATACAACTCTGTTATCGAATCTCAATCAAATTAACTCCGAAAATCACAACAATTACATACACAGTCTGTTCTTCAATCGGACTTCAAATATATAATGTCTACTATATCAGAAACACCATATATGATTTATATTCAATTATGACAATATCATAATTTCAAATCATGTCTAAACGTAACAAAAATTACATCCAGTTGTAGCCTGCGTCGATAGGAACTCAGTACTGAAGTCGGATTCAAAACCTGACGGACGGATTTCTCGTAAATCTCAATTTCCCACGCCGAAGCAACTTGAAGCCTTTTTCCCGTAAACTCTCGGCTGCTGAATGAAGATTTGCATGTATGTATATATATATATATACATCTCGTCCATGTAAGGCAAGTGGCTCGATGTACATGCAGCACGTCTCGCGCATATGCGCGACACTCCTAGGCGCATATGCGCGAGACCTTCAGTCTCCGCGCGTAACCTTTACCGTAGCTCGCGCATATGCGCGACTTCACCCCGCGCATGTGCGCCCAACTCTCTGCCTACCTCGCGCATGTGCGCGGCTCACGTTGCGCATGTGCGCGCAACTCTCTGCCTACCTCGCGCATGTGTGCGGCTCACGTCGCGCATGTGCGCGCAATGTTCTGTTCCAGCCCCTTGGCTACTGGACACCTCGCGCATATGCGCGCCCTCACGCCGCGCATATGCGCGGGGTCTTCTGCCGAATCCGCACATGGCTCGCGCATCACGTCGCGCATGTGCGCGAATGGCACACCCTCGCACATAATTTTGCGTCTTTTCTCGTCTTTCTCGGTCTAACCCGTTCCGTCTATAATCACATCAATTAATCACTAACTCATTTCAGATTAGCTTCAGATTACGGTAATAAAATCTCGGGCAATACACTGATCAAAGTCGTCACCTTCATAAACTTGTGCTGATGAAGACAATTGAGCTTCATTATCTAGTTCAATTTGAAATTCATCAAATTGACACTTCTTTCAAAGAAAATTGTATAATATAGAACATGCCAATACAAGCCCAGTTAGGGGTAGGAAAAAATACCGAATTTTCGATATACCGAGATTACCATAACAAAAAATATTGAATTTACCGAATTTTAAGTATACCGAAGATTTCGATACGGTACGGTAACAATACCGAATTTTTCGATACGGTAATGATATCCAATTTGAAAATTTTGGTATATACCGAAATATCGGAAAAATATACAAAAATTTTAAAATATATAATATTTTAAAACAATAAATTATAATTTTTTTTAAAATGTAAGGTTTTTTTGGTTCGGTATACCGAAAATTTTGGTATAGTATCGGTATGAATTTGCTTATCCAATAATATAATATATAGATTAACTAAAATTAAAGAAAATAATTAAAAATAAAATGTTATATAATAATTAATAAAAAAATTAAATTTTAATTATGTTTTTAAAAAGTACAAATAAAAGGAAAAATAAATAGATGAGAAAAGAATGAAAGTTTGTATTGAATTTGGGAGATTTCTCAATTAAATGTACATCCAAATCTTTAGGTTGAATCAAAGACTTTTGTTGACATTTTATTGTTGTACCTTAGGATATAATTCTTGTACTTAATAGAATTCCATAGAGTCATTAAAAGTCTATTGACATTTTGAATACCTATAGACTTTTGTAGAGTTTTTAAAAGTCAAGTTTGAATACCACATGACTTTTTAAAATTCTATAAAAGTTTACATTGAATACCACTAAACTTTTATGGAGTATATAAAAGTTTAGTTTGAATACCTCTAGACTTTTAAACTCCATAAAAGTCATTAAAAGTCTCTAACCAATACACCCCCCTTAGTTTAAAAGAAATATGAAGTTTAGAATAAAAAATCTGGTAGGATCCTAATCCCTATGTAACTAATCATTCATGTCTGTTGTGTGGTGATTCAGCCTGCACAATATCCCAAATGATGCAGATCTTGATCCGAATGAAAATAAATGGACGGCCCAGATCTCATGGCGGCTTGATTTCCAAGGCGATAGTACATATCCTCACAAAAATCCAGACCCTTGATTTCATGTTGATCTGACAGTTACCATGAAATTTCTCCTAGTATAAATATAAGAATATTTTCACCTCCGATCTTATGTTTATTCTCTTCGAGCCGCTACTTTGTCAAAGTTCGGAGAGCTTTCCCAAACAACATGACTCACTCCTTATCATTAAACCTCCAAACCCCCCCTCAGTAAGATCGTTCGCTTTTACTAGACCTAAGCCTTAGGATGTCTTCTCCTTATGAATATGTCGTACAAGAACTACTAGATTATTTATATGAGACCATGTCCCGAGCAGATAAGCTCAGATCTTCTAGAACCGAACAGGGCCCTTCCGAGCCATTTTAACTTGAAACCAAAATTTGCTTAAGTAATTAGATAACCCAAACAGGATGGCTATCCGAGCCTTTTTAACTTGAAACCAAAATTTGGCTAAGTAATTAGATAAAAACTCAAACAGGATGGCTGTCCGAGGCATTTTAACCCGAAACCAAAATTTGGCTAAGTAATGAAATAAAAACCCGAACCAGATGGTTGTCCGAGCTCTTTTAACTTGAAGCCAAAATTTGGCTAAGTAATTAGATAGAAACCCGAACATGATGGCTGTTTGAGGCCTTTTACTTGCAACCAAAATTTTGCGCTTTGTTTTTATAAAGGCTACATTCGTGAGCTCACATAGTGCCAAGCTGGTAGTCGGGCTTTTAGACGCAT
Organism: Primulina tabacum; assembly: GCF_025594145.1. Taxonomy (NCBI): domain Eukaryota; kingdom Viridiplantae; phylum Streptophyta; class Magnoliopsida; order Lamiales; family Gesneriaceae; genus Primulina; species Primulina tabacum. The sequence continues at coordinate 16,287,063 of NC_134554.1, forward strand.
GTCACCTTCGTGGTCTTACATGGTGTCGAGCCGAGGTCAGTCTTTTGGATGTGTGCCACAATTGTGGGCTTTGTCATTATGAATGCCACATTTGTGGTCTTACACAGTGCCGAGCTTGGGGTCGAGCTTTTGGATGTGTGCCAAATTCGTGGGTTTTTTCGTTATGAATGTCACATTTGTGGTCTTAGATATTGCCGAGCAGGGGTCGGGCTTTTGGATGTCGGCCAAATTCGTGGACTTTGTTTGCATGACTGCCACATTCGTGAGCTTACATAGTGCCGAGCAGGGGTAGAGCTTTTGGAGATATGCCACATTCTTGGACTTTGTTTGAATGACTGCCACATCCGTTGGCTTACACAGTGCCGTGCAGGGGTCGAGCTTTTGGAGATCTGCCACATTCATGGACTTTGTTTGCATGACTGCCACATCCGTGGGATTACATAGTGCCGAGCAGGGGTCGAGCTTTTGGAGATATGCCACATTTGTGGACTTTGTTTGCATGAGTGCCACATTCGTGGGTTTACACAGTGTCGAGCAGGGGTCGAGCTTTTGGATGAATTGCCACATTCGCGGACTTTGTTTGCATGACTGCCACATTCACGGGCTTACATTTTATTGTGTTGGACGACTCTACCACATCAGGCGTTTCAAAAATAACTGTATGACCAATGTAATACAGTATATTGATGACAGAGATATTAAGGAATACCTTCTTTTGAAAATGATATGGATCGACTATTCCATGGGTAACCATGATGAGCCATTTAGGATGTGTTGTTGGGGAAAAACCAGAATGCGCTTTTTTGTGGAAGATCAGGATGAGATGTTCGGAGTAAGACCATGATGTGCTCTTCCAAAGAAGACAACCAAAATGTGACCTTATGAGCTGTTCGGAGAAAGACCAAGGACCCTTACATTGAAGATAAAAAAAAAACACTCTTGGGGAAGAATAAGGGCTCTTCCTTAGAATACTAGGGTGTGCTCGGAGGAGGACCAAAGGTTTTTCGAGGAAGACCAGGATGAGCTCTTCCCAAGAAAACCACAAACTATTTCGTGGAAGACCAGTGGCTCTTTCATGAAGGACCGGAAGTTGTTCGTAGGAAGACAAAGGGCTATTCCGTGGAAGACCAAGAAGTGCTCTTGCCCTGAAGACTAGAAACTCTTTCGAGGAAGACCAGAGGCTCTTCCACAGAGGACCGTAAGTTGTTCGGAGGAAGACAAAGAGCTCTTCCGTAGAAGACCAAGATGTGCTCTTGCCCTGAAGACCAGAAACTCTTTCGGGGAAGACCAGAGGCTCTTCCATGGAGGATCGTAAGTTGTTCGGATGAAGACAAAGGGTTGTTCCGCGGAAGACCAAGATGTGCTATTGCCCTGAAGACCAAAAACTCTTTCGGGGAAGACCATAAGTTGTTCGGAGGAAGAAAAAGGGCTCTTCCGCGAAAGACCAAGATGTACTCTTGCCCTAAAAACCAGAAACTCTTTCGAGGAAGACCAGAAGTTTCTCAGAGGATTTGGTTCCCCACGAGGCTATATTCTTCATGGCATTCCTCTTCGTGGTGCTTTTCCTCTTTGATTTACCATCTTTATCTTTTTCTTCAATTTCCCACAAACGACACTAATTGATGATACCAAAATTCTACCTCGGTTTTAGGCCTGAAAGCTGATCTTAAAATCTTCACAGCTGATTGGGTCAGGTCGGAATTCCGAGCTCTGCACAAATAGATATAGGGTTAGGGAGCGCCAGAGAATTTTCCGGCATGACCCCTCCGATGCTTAAGTCAGTCTGAGGAGCAAACTTAAGGAAAAGAGAAATATATTAAATATGAAGTAGGCAAGAGAATGTGAGAGAGTAAAACCGTAGCAAATACCTGGTATTTATAGAGGGAAGAGATTAGAGATTAGCTACCTTGTTATAGTATGACTCCTGCTGAGATAAAGTCCTACTTGATATACGAGACTTCAAAAACTAGGACTCTACCTAAATGGCAGTTTTGATTCTTGTCTTATCTTGATTAGATTTACTCGAATCTCGCATTTATCAGGACCCTTATCTATTAACGAGAATATCTTCATATCCTTCAGTTGCGCCAGGGCTCTGAATTCCCGACCCATTGGTGGGCTTGGATTCCTGACAGTGCTAGGGGTTGTGGGCTTGGACTCTGGAGAGTGCTAGGGAGTGTGGACTTGGACTCCCGATAGTGTTAGGGAATGTGGGCTAGGGATTATGATCTATGGATTGTTTTGATATGTGCTCGGATCCCTGATAGGACTAGGGGTTCATCTTGATGTGGGCTAGGGATTCTTTTGATATGGGCTCAGATCCGTCCAGATGTACCAAATTTAGGGGGCATCATCCTTCTTAAAATTTTTTTTAATCATCCCTCACTCGCTATAATCGATTAAATTGGAGTTAAATTTAATTTTAAGTTTAATGCTATGAAAAATATAATAAATAAATGATGATATACTGATATATAAAAAATAAGAATACGCAATTCACCAATATAATCAGAAACTCAGCCAAGAAACAAAAGAAAACAATGATTTAACGTGGTTCTGACAGTAAGTCTACTCCACGACAACCAGCACCCGAACTCATCTCAAATCACCAACAATGGTGCACAAATCACTTCGAGTGAACAAGTAGGAATGACAACAAAGAAGTCAAGATTACTGTCAACAGAATTGAAATTCCGAGAGAGCTCTCTTCCATCTCTTCAAGTTATAAGGGATGTCTTGTAATTGCCTTCAGCTTCTAGACATGCTCCACCTTGATAAATACTCCTATAAGCCAAATTCGACAATGTCCTTTGGGGCATGGAAATCGTATTTCACCCTCACATCTTATGTTTCTGGTACACCTAAACCAGAAAGGCCAACACTTCAATCTAATCGATATCACAATACATTATCACAATACTTTATTCAACTGATATCATAACACATTAATTCCAATATTTAAAATTACTAGAATTCATATATTTACGAAGAATAGGTTTCTTGTGAGACGGTCTCACGAATCTTTATCTGTGAGACATGTCAATCCTACCAATATTCACAATAAAAAGTAATACTCTTAGCATAAAAAGTAAATTTTTTTCATGGATGACCCAAATAAGAAATCCGTCTCACAAAATACGACCCGTCATACCGTCTCACAAAATACGACCCGTGAGACCGTCTCACACAAGTTTTTACCATTTACGAATTAAAGTTAATATACATTTCTCACACACATTGCATTGTTTAATGGCTAGTATCGATAAAATAAATTTGATAAAAGATGTGCATGTCACAACATTTAAACAACTGAGTGTATTTATTTGTCTCAAATCTATTGAATGAATTTCTCTGAAAATTAGAAAGAAAAATTTGAAATATTTTGTTTTGTCAAATTATAATTTTTGTTTCACATTCACCAACTTAATTATTTAAAATCCATCATTTCAAATATTTTGATTTGTTTTAAAACTTATGGTAAATCCAAATCTTTTCATCCAAAAGGGACGAAAATATTCATTAAACACATATAAGATCCAAAATATAGATATACTCGATATTAAGGATATAAATGAATCAAACCATTTGTGAGTTATTTGAAATTCGATTCGATAGAAGCTCGTTTCAGTTCGTTTAATGAGGCTCGTTCGGATAAACGGACAAAACTCAAACTTTATAATATTTGGCTCGTTAGTCCGTGAACATGTTTGTTACTAGGTTCACAAGTCATCTCTCAAAACGGTTCAAATATAAATTAATCAAGATCAAACGTTCAAGAATTCGGTTTAGTTCGGTCATATCCGACTCCATATTATATCATTTTTCCCCTTGGGGTCTCTGTGAAGCAACATGTGTACAATCTGACACAATCCCTACGCATTATTGCTGGTAAGCTCGAGCCCCAATGCAATTTCGCCCGTCTGTTTTCATTCGTACGCGCTTGTGCACGCCCCCGAGGAAGAGTATTCCGTTCGGCATTTCTTGTTCGCTATACCCACGTTCCGATTCTCTACCCTCCGTAAGTAGTGTGTGACGCTTTATAACGCACGCAAATACTAAACGTGTGGTCTTTGATGTGACCAACCTCGTATCTTCACGTATATCTTTCATACCCTTCTTGACATTTTTGGATAAATTACGGTGTTTCGATCGGCAAACTGTGATCTGTGTATTCTTTCATTGAATCGGTTCATCGTTGGATACGAACGAGGTAATTATCAGTGAACTAATGTGGGTTTTATTTTTGTTTTTCTCCTTTAAATTTTTTTGGCCGTGTTCATGTGTTATTTGTTTATTGATTTTGGTTCATGCATGTGTAGACGAGTATTCTTCAGGAAATGTGAGAGATACATAGGATCGTGGGTTTTATTTAGCCGTTTCTTAATTATGTGGATTTGCATACCTTTTTGTTTATGATTTAAAAAAGAATCCGTACGGAGGAAGAGAAAGTAAATGAGGGTTCGAGAAGAAAATGAAAATAGTTGTGGATCATTCTGAAAAGTAAACCAATGAGGTTAACTTTGCTTTCATTTATTCATCGTTTTTTAATCACAATTTAGCGGATTAAAATGAATTTTTTGTTCTGTTTAGGAGATGGAACATGGTTTTTGTTATTGATTTTTGGTTGAATTGTCCTTGTTTTTGATACTGCATGATGTGTGTGTGTGTGTTGCTTGTGGGTGGTGTGGGGCGGCCAGGTGGGGGGAGTGCACAGTAGTATTTGTGTAATGCCTAGTTGGATCTTGATGAATGTGCATTCAGATTGGAAATTTAACTTGCAAGTGGAAAGCTTTTAATTAGGTATTTAGAGCTTGCAAGAATGTCTACTCTTTCACGATTGTCGAACCTTTCCTCCGATGTATCACAAAATGGTTGTCTCAAGACTGTTGATTCATCAAGCAGTGTGGTTGAGTTGGAAGATTTTGATTTTTCAAAGTTATCTGATCGGCCGCGAAATTTGAATTTAGAAAGACAGCGATCATTTGATGAACGGTCACTCACTGAGATGTCAATAGGATTTTCGCCTCATCCCCCTTCTAGAGCAGAGAACTTCATTCGAGCTTTTGACAATGTAGACAGTGTATTTTCACCCGTTAAAAGGTCGGGATACACGACTCCGTTGTTCCATTATGGATTTGGGATGAGCTGTGAGCCAAACCCCATGATAGCGGAGGCTTGGGAACATCTAAGGCGATCGTTGGTGTATTTCCGAGGCCAACCTGTTGGAACAATTGCTGCGTTAGACAATTCTGATGAGAAACTCAACTATGATCAGGTGAACAGCAAAAACCATGGTGCTTTCTTGTTGAATACGCCCGCTATTTACTCTCAAATGCAATATTTATGTTGGATTTGTAGGTTTAATTTCTTTAAATTTCATGATTTTTACTTTCTGGGTTCAGCATGACACAGCTGGCTGGAGAAGAAGCATGAACAATCTGTATATTAAGCATTTTTATTCATTACCATAAAACAAACAAGATCATCTAGGTTGCAACAAGCCATCTATAAGTTCCAACGCCAGCTACTTATTAAGTTTTTCCTTAATTTTTCTAATGTGCAGGTATTTGTCAGGGATTTTTTTCCAAGCGCTCTGGCATTTCTAATGAACGGAGAACCTGAAATAGTAAAAAATTTTATCCTCAAAACTCTTAGGCTACAATCATGGGAGAAAAAAATTGATAGGTTCCAACTTGGGGAAGGCGTGATGCCAGCTAGTTTTAAAGTCTTGCACGATCCCGCCAGGAATACCGAGACATTGATAGCAGATTTTGGTGAGAGTGCAATAGGAAGAGTGGCTCCGGTTGATTCTGGCTTTTGGTGGATCATTTTACTTAGGGCATACACCAAGTCTACTGGAGACACTTCCTTGGCTGAGAGGCCTGAATGCCAAAGAGGCATGCGTCTGATACTCAGTTTATGCCTCTCAGAAGGATTTGATACATTTCCAACACTCCTTTGTGCTGACGGCTGCTGCATGATTGATCGTAGAATGGTGAGTTTCCTATTTTTATTAAGTCAATTTTGTGAATTTTTTTCTTTTTTCCCCATATCAGTTTTATAAGTATTATTGTCTTCAAAATTAGCAGCATGAACTTCGTGGCAAAATATGGTTAATGTCTTGAATATCTAGTTTCATGGTGATCATCGACATAGCTTAGTTTCTTTTCATGTATATACGAGTTGTTGATATTCATTTGCTTTAGAATTTTTGAAGAATCTCATAACCAGTACCGTTTTTATAATGAAGGTCACTAACCGTGATATGAGTTTTCTGTCCATGGGATAAATTATTAAATCTGGTGGATTTACGCAATCAATGAAGCTCAATACAGCATTCAGGAAGATCGCTCATAGTTACAGCGCCAGTATATCTTGAATTTGGCAGTTTATTAGTTCTTTTATTGTTGTATCTTTTATTCTTAGTTTACCTTTTCCTATGGCAATTAGATTGAATCAAGAAAATGTATAATAGTTACTAATATCTTGTAATTTTCTTCATAGGATTGATCATTTCTTCTTTGGTGAATTTGTCTGTCTTTTTGTCCTAAGGATTGCCAATTATATAACTGCTTGCAAATACACGCACTTGTAGGGAGTATATGGATACCCGATCGAGATTCAAACTCTCTTCTTTATGGCTTTGAGATGTGCCTTGGTTTTACTGAAACACGATGCTCAAGGGAAGGAATTCTTAGAAAGAATTTTTAAGCGTCTACATGCTTTGAGCTATCACATGAGAAGTTACTTTTGGCTAGACATGAAGCAACTTAATGATATATATCGATTTAAAACCGAGGAGTATTCCCACACAGCAGTCAACAAGTTCAATGTCATGCCTGATTCTCTGCCAGAATGGATTTTCGATTTCATGCCAATGAATGGAGGCTACTTCATTGGGAATGTCGGTCCTTCAAAAATGGATTTCCGTTGGTTCTGTTTAGGCAATTGTATTGCAATACTTTCATCGTTAGCGACACATGAGCAGGCTACAGCAATTATGGATCTTATCGAATCACGTTGGGAGGAGTTGGTTGGAGATATGCCACTTAAAGTTTGTTATCCCGCCATTGAGAGCCATGAATGGCAGATTGTGACGGGTTGTGATCCTAAAAATACTAGATGGAGTTACCACAATGGTGGATCATGGCCAGGTACTCTCTTATTCTGAATAAACACCATGCTTTTTTTCCTTTTTTGAGTTTGAGCTCAAGTTTCTCAAAGCCTATTAATTTTCGTCTAAGAACACCAAAAACCATTTTGGTTACGGCTTGTGCTCGAATTCCATCTTTTCAAGTTATGTTCCAGTTTGATATATAATCTTATCAAAACGAAAACTTGAACTGTGGCTCTAACTCAAGAGGCCACTTAGTTTAATTTATTTACTAGTTGTAAGTAAATATATTGAAGCTTGTGTATGGCTCATGACTTTTTGTTCAAATTCGGCTTGCAATATTTTCGACCAAGCTCAACTTCAATTATTTTGGATCTCGAGGTGAATCACGATTCTGTGAAATTCCATCGTCTTAACCAACCACTGCCATTATTCACTGAACGCATTACAATATCAAAATCATCTTGCCAGCTTGAATAAGCAGAAGAAAGGCAATCTTCTAATTTTTGTCTCATTTTATGAAAACAGTGCTTTTATGGCTCCTCACCGCAGCATGCATCAAGACAGGACGACCCCAGATTGCAAGACGTGCCATTGAACTTATTGAATCCAGGCTCTCGAAAGATGGTTGGCCAGAATATTATGATGGAAAGCTTGGTAGATACATTGGAAAGCAGGCTCGAAAATACCAAACATGGTCCATCGCTGGTTATTTGGTTGCAAAAATGATGATCGAAGATCCATCTCATTTGGGTATGATCGCGCTCGAGGAGGACAAACATCTGAAGCCCGTCTTGAAAAGATCGGCCTCGTGGACTACTTGAACGTGAAACTAATTTGTCTTTGGTTTATTCATTAGCTCCCATTTTTCAAACAGGTGAAACTTTAGTTTTTGGAATGATATTGAAAAAATTTGTAGCATGAGGATAATTTCTATTTTGTTAGGGGACATTTATAATTTTTTATGTGAATTTTTTTGTTTGCACTTCTTGAATTAGTGCGTTTGGTTGGTGAAGTCAAACGATCAAAATCACTTTCTTTTAAAAAAAATTATTAAATATTATTTGGTTACAAAAGCTATTTTTAGAAAATCAGGTATTTTATAAGCCATAATTTTTAGCTTTTGTATTTTTTTTTTACTTCTATTTAAAATTAAATCATCTATTTGAAATAAAAACAAAAGAACTTTCTGATATTTATCCAAATGACTTCTGATTTATTAAAAAAAATTATTTTTAAAAGTGAATTTATTTCAATGATTTTTTAAGTTACAACTTTCTAACTCATTTTTCCCCTTTCATTTAATAATTCATCGGTCAATTTTTTTTCTTATTTTACGAAGACATGTCAAGATGGATTAGATTATGGAGTGAGTCACACCGTCTCACGAATCTTAATATACGAGACGGGTCAATCCTACCGATATTAACAATAAAAAGTAATACTCTTAGCATAAAAATTAATACTTTTTCATGGATGACCCAAATAAGTGATCCGTGTCACAGATACGATCCGTGAGATTTTTAGAACACTGCTTCAAACCCGCCAAAGAGACAGGCCGGTCGCCGTGCCTAATGACAAGCTATGACAGGTTGCAAGTCAGCCGTCTCATCAGCGTGTTTGAACATCTCTTAGATTATGAGTTATCGGAGCAAAATCACAAGTTAGTCCAGTCACATTAAGTTATTAACAATATGGCAACATAATAACAAAAAAGTAACGATGTAAAACTAAATATTTGAAAAAATATGGAAGCTTATTTTAGATGAATTTAAAGTGTTTACTCCGAAAAAAGCCACAACAATATAATATTTGGAAGCTTAATTGAAATAAAATATTTTTTTACTTATTTAAAGTGAAAATTAGATTTTGTTTTCTAATTTTTATTGGTATTTTCACACCTTCACCAAATTAAGGAACCTCATTTCCCTTCTTTCAGCCTCACAGACTTTCCCTTGAACAAAAATATTTCTTTCCTATTTCTACGTTATATGTTACATTTTAGACAGCCCACGAAAAGCACACATACGCAAAGAAGATGAGGCCAACGAGAAGGCCGTTCAAAGCGGTGTGGTCCTGGGTGCGGCGGCAGCCGCCCAAGGTTAAGGCTTTTCTCGCCGTCATTAGCGGCATGGTGGCGCTCGTTCTCCTTCGTGCAATTGTTCACGATCACGATAACCTCTTCGTAGCTGCTGAGGCGGTTCACTCGATTGGAATCTTGGTTCTTATTTATAAACTTATGAAGGAGAAGACTTGCGCTGGTAATGGGTTCTTTTTTGTGTGTGGGGTTTTTTTATTTGTGTTTGTTGGTGTGGGATTGCTGTTTTTAGGATTTAATTTTGGTGGGATTGTTCGATGGGTGAAAAAGTTTTGGACCTTACTGATCACGGGTGATTATGTTTCCATTACGGTATATGAAATTGGAGTATAGCTGAACTTTTGACGGGTTTTGGTTTTCTTTGGAAATCTTGCCACTGTTTTAATTCATTTTGTGGTATTTTCGAATTGGAATGTAAAAGATGCTCTTTTTCCCCTTTACTTGGAAAAAGTATTGTATTGGGGGCTAGTTATGCGCTAACAAGCGCCATTCGATTTCAAGGAGGAAAACACTCTAATTTCTTTTAAAATTTATTTTCTTTTCTGTCATTTCTGATCACGAGTTCCTGAATTTTGAAATTTATTTTATAAGGCAACTTTTAGGATTAATAAGATGGAGTACATCTGGTCATCTAGCTGTTGCATTGCCGTCAGTATTTCCCATTTGTCTTTGCCAGGTTTTGGACAGTCGTGGTCACCTGCTTGTGGCATTGGTTATGGACTATGGCCTTCAATGGTTCTTATCTCAGAAATTGTTCAAACATTCATATTGGCCGATTTTTGTTACTACTACGTTAAAAGGTGTGCATTCTTCTGCCCTTGTATTCACCTTGTGTATGCGTGTGGATATGTGTCTTCGGTCGCTGTATCCTTTCCTTATGCTCGATTTTGTTCATTTGCAGCGCTTTGGGAGGACAGCTTCTTATGCACCTTCCTTCGGGGGTGGTGTAGTTAACAGTTTTACAGACAATTTTTTTGTTGTTGCACGCCTCGTGGTGGATACTTAGGTGTTAACATATGGTTGGGGTGTCAGGGGAGCAATTGCATGTGCAGTAATTTGGTTTAGATTTTAGATTTTTCTGTAAGGAACACTTAAATTCTAAGTCAAATCTCACCATATTTTTTCGTGGACTTTGTCTTTCCCTTCCCCTTCTCCTTGCTACCTTTTGCACTTTGCGTATCTCTAACTTGAGGTTGTTCAATGTGAACCTTGTCATAAAGTGTCTACTCAATATACTTGTCATCTTCCCTGATTATAATACTTGAAATTTGAAAAAAGCTTTGTTATTCATGAATTTCCGAACTGGGCAATTATTTTTGAGTAAGAGGCGACACTTCAAAAATAATAATAAATTTTATTATTAGAAATAATGAAAGATACATTTGTGGAGTCAGAAATCAGGATGATGGAAATCCGAGCAAATCAAGGATCATGTTTTGAACCGTATATATTTCAATGGTAGCTTAGATGTTTGGACACATGTGTGATTTTAAAAAAATTAGTGGAGACTTCATGGATGTGTGGCTAAATTTGGGCCCTTGATTTTATCATGGGATAGTGCTCCTACATGTAGGATGGAATCAACCATATTTCAATTACGGATAATCTGCTCGACTAGTGTTGGATAATTTATTGCTTAAGTTGATGTATATCGGTTTATTTCATCCTACTCATATGAGCATTGCCCTCATGATAGGATGTATGATCAAGATTTGCCCATGCATATATAGGACCCATTTTTTTTTTTGAAATTTTATGTGTAGCAAGATCTTACCCGTTAAAATTGAATTGAGGATAGTGCCCACATAAGTAGGATCTCATTAACCATGTATATCAAAGAAACTATAGATCTTTTCCAACTCTTTAAACGTGTCGATTTAAACTCCGGCACCAACATACAAAAGTAGTTGTCCAAGTTCCCCAAACTCGAGCGTTGTTTCACTTGTCACTACGGTGTCATAACTGGATGCAACTAGTGACATAATTGGATGCAACTTCGGATCGAATGTAATAAATTTTAGGCATCTTATGTTTCTGTCATCCAGAAAAGCATGTGCAAGTTAAAAAGTAAAGTAAAACAGTCTCACATGGATTTTCTAACAATCAGCTGACACCAAACGGGAAAGCGTATGCAGGTAGGCACTACAAACTCTATGTAGCAGTTAGACACCCAAAACGTACGCATAAATGTGCAGACTATAGTAAGATACATTACCTTTCTAGTTACATAGCATAAGCTAATGAATCGAGTAGCATAAAAAAAGACATGATTATATTATAAACATGTATATGCTCCAAATGAGATGATCAAATTTCTGAGAAACTTTTTCCGTTGATAAAATCGACGACTTGGGTGACTGTTTGATCAAGTGACAGGGTTACTGCCGCCAAATTTTGCAAAAATTCCTCAGCTGTTGGCTTGTCGCCGTCAATAATATCCGTCACAGCTTTTAAGAATATCGCAGGAACTTTCAGGAGATCCGCTACATAAGCAACAGCAGCTCCCTGAATATCCAAGACAAATCTACAGATGAAGTTCTTTTCATTAATTGGGCATAAAGAAGCGTATTGTAATGTTGTCTACAAGAAATTTATTCTTGTAAAAAGACACTATATTATACTATACCCGCCAAAATTTTGACAAAATAGGAGGTTCAATTTTTTCATTAAAAAAAATTATTTTTGACAAAATTCAGGTGGAAGGATGTGAATCAGTAATGTCCTAGAGAAAAATTGTGAAAATAATTTGAGCAAGGTTGAGTTGAGACTAGAAGATTCAATTGCTAGTTGCTACAGATGTGATTCAAGTATTTTGTGGCATGCAAAAACCGCATTTGCAGAAGCACTCTTTTTGACTTTACATCAGGCAACATGATAAGCTCAAAAGGTAATGCCAACCTCCATATCTTTAACGGTTGCATCATTTGCAAGGATTGCTGCTTCATCCACTGAGGACATATCCAAAGAATCGCCAGTAGACAATTTGCCAACCTAAAACATGCAAAAGGTACTACTTTAACCTCAGCTATGTTATTCTAACATCCTTTCACATAAATAAAGTACTTGAACAAACTCAATATGTGCATATAAGGCACAATTTTAGTTGATCAGAGAGGGCCAATCAGGGGAAACTCTACAATGCACCTATTAAATTTCATACATAAAAATATAATGTCAGTAAACCAAAAAAATGCAGCCGAATCTCAATTCCTGTGAACATTCATATATACTGGAAACATAAATAGATACCATCGAGTTCAGACATCATTGAAGATCAAGATAAGGGGAGACAATCTAAATAACTGAACTTTTTTACTGCACATCATTGAATGTGTAGGAAAGATATGCTACTCCATTAGATTGAAAATTCAAGTCCATAAGATCCTATATTTTACAGATTAATTAAAATAATAAAGCTTTAAGATCGCAGGAACATGTCATCAATCTTAATAATCAACATCATCATCATAGCACATTCCCGCTAGTTGCGTAGTATACTACATGGATATTAGTTCTCCAAACTAAGCGATTTTCACACGTCATCTCTTAAACCAAGATTTTATATATCATCCGTAACCACTTTTATCCAAATTTTAAATGGTCTACCCCTCCTTCTACTATTTACATTAACATATGTCGGATTGGGGTAATATTTGATCTCCTCTTCGCATGACCAAACTATGTTAGACACTCTTCCTAATCTTATGCTCTATGAAAGCTACACCTAAATAGTTTATAATTCTTTCATTTCTAATTCTATCCTTTTGCGTTTTATCACACATAAATTTTAGCATACGCATCTCTGCTATCGCCATTTTATGCATATGTAGTCCTGTAGTGGTCTAATGCTCCAAGCCATAAAGAATAGCTTGTATAAAATTACCAATCTTAATCCGAGACTATAATCTTTGTAGTTCTGAAACTCCTGATAAAGGAACTTTGAAAAGAAAAAGAGAAAAAGAGCACTCAAGGTACAAAATGATCACTAAATGAGCTTCTAAAAGTAAATAACCTTCAAATTCAGCTCATTTGCAAGGTTGGGGGTGTAGAATGCTTGACGAGAACCGACACCATACAAATCAAACACCTGGAGACAAAAAAAGGCTTGTGAAGATCTGATGCAAATGTTAAACTTCTTCATTCAGGAAACAGGATTACTGACTGTCCATAACTACTAACGCATGTTTGCAACCAGAAAACAACAGCAATGCATTATATCATTGATCAAGAGGTAAAAGTCTCATCGATTTCCATCCCCGGAGATTGAGAAAGTGAGCAATAAACAAAAAATAATTTACATCCACTTTCTCAGAGGTTCAATAAAGAAGCACTACCGCCGGTCACACTGGTATGCACTGTGTAATATAGATCAAAATCTTTAGAGGTTTGGAATCATTTTGGGAAAGCATGACAATGAAATCATTACTGGGTAAAGATGTGAAACACCACACATTTCCACAAGTATCTAAGAATTAGAAATTAAATATTCTGATACATGGACTAGTAACCCGACCAGTTAGGGAAATAAGCACCATCTTCAAAAAGGGAGACCTATTCCATAATGTGCATACAAATAAATGAAACATAAATAGGCGAGAAAATATGAATGCAGTGTACTTACAGGGATGGGAATTCGTCTGTCATGGAAAGCGACATCTGATACAAGAAATACATCTCCTATGCAAGCACCTTTTGCCTGGTAAATTCTAGATATCAATGCAAAAATATATTTAGAGTTATTAGTTATTACATCCTCTACACAGAGGGCATGTCTGAGTTTCCCTTTCCACTTCAGAAATTAGTTGAAGTTTCGTAACAACAATTTAAACGCTACTTTATGTACTGACAAATGTATGGCATAGAACAGTAAAATACGAGTACAATTTCATCAAGCAAGATAATGGATCATATTTCTCACAACTGAAAAAAGAGGTTAAAATTTCTGAGGGTTAGAAATAATTTTTACTTGACAAGCACAGAAGCAGTGAGTCCAAAGATATACAACGATGAAGAAATTGGAGGAAGACAATCTCATGTACAGTTGTACACCGAACTATATATGCACACAGATAAATTGGAGCCTAAAAAATATTAGCAGCAGCTGACCAATCTTGAATCTTGATGGTCAACAGTGAGGTTCAAATAATACAGATATTGAAAATTTGAATAATTAGAACCATAAATCATTTATCTGAAATACCTTGAACCCTCCAGCGGTGCCTGCATTTATGATAATGTCTGGCTGCAATGCTTGAACTGAAGCATAAGTCAGAAGGGATGCAGACACCGTGCCTACGCTGTCAACACCTAATAAGAAATAGCTCATGAGCTCAGTCACATGAAATTCAAGAGTAGTATCAGCCGAAAATCTTTGTTACCGGTACACATTCCATAAGAAGAGGAAGATTACACAAGAAACATACACTAACATTATCAAAAGCTACATCAAGAAAATAAATACAGACCCAAAGTGTTGTCTTTTCCAGGGCAAACAACGCTGATGCTCAAATCTTTGTATTTACCATGATACCTCACCCATGGGACCCCCTTTGGAAACCTGCATTAACATGGAAGGTGGAAAAAAGCAACTCTACGGTGACTTAACTTCCAGAGCAAAGTAATAATAACCACTGTCGTAAAGTTTAATGGAAAATAATCAAACGTATAGAAAAGAGTGAATCACCTTTCAAATAATTAAACTCACGATTCCATATATAGTTTAAATCCCACACTAATTAACTTGTGATAATAAGCTTAAACTAATACAAATGATCACGAAGTCACCAACGTCCTATTCCTCATGCTGACAAAAAATGAACTATTCAACTCCAAATCAACTAAACAACAGAAACTAATGAAAAAAAAAAGCGATCAAAAAGAAGGCGTACACAGAATCTAGGTCCTCGGTGAGCTGGAACTTATTCACTAGAGGTGACGCCTCAGTCTGCATAACTGAACACAGAATTGAAATCGGTATATTACAGTATTTAAAAAATGGAGTAAATCTTTGTCGAAAAAATACACACTATAAGATAAAAAGAATACCGATTACAAAGAGCACATTGGAGATGGAGCGCTTAGAATTTGAATCCTCGCAAACTTCTATCTCAGCTTTTTCATCGTGTGGAAGAGCCATTGGATCGTAGTTCCAACTTCAAGTCTTCGAACCCCGTGGTGGCCGATGAATCCCCGATTTAATCATAGAGCTACAGACTGAATTTCAATGCTCTTTCCCTCTCAGTCGACGCGACTGAACAAAATTAATGCGATTTTATGAATTTGAATCAAACTGGAAATAATTGAAGTGTCCAGAACCGGAGGGAATGAATGAAAGTGGGACTTGGTGGGGACCACGCTTTTCTGTTTTTTTGGGCAGGCAAACAAGATTTTTAGTTTTGACCAATGGGATAGGTTTGAGGAAAAAAATATTTAAACTAAAGTTTCAAAATAAAAAAAAAATTATTATTTTTTCCGAAGGACCCTTAATTTTTACCACCAAGATTGTCGCTTTTCTATAAACAGGACACTAATAATTAGAGATGAGCATTCGATCGATTCGTTTATCGATCGAATCGAATTAGTTATAATCGAACCGAACTGAATCGAAATATTTATTTATAATCGAACCGACCGAATTAATTTTCATAATCGATTAAAACCGAACCGAATTAAAATCGGTTAATTCGGTCGGTAACCGAATGAACCGATTAACTTTAAAAAAAATTATGATTTAACTTTAATTATATATGTAATTTTTCTTGAACACTACAATCTACACAAATGCATAAAAATATAAAATCACATACATCACAAATGTATAAGTTTTGTTTGAATACAATTAATACATGTTTTTTTATAAGATAACATAACATAGACGGACATCGTCTCGATCGGTGACGAGAGATGGGTGGGCGGTAGATGAAGTCAGGAGTGGAGAATAGAGAGATGAGAACGAGAAAGCCAAGGCGTTTAGAATTATATTAGAATTAGGGTTGATTTTAAAATTAAAAATTTAAATATATATAAAATTTGATAAATAATAAAAAATTATTAAATAATAGTATTTATTATATCGGCTAACTCGGTTAACCGATTTCAAAATTTTGAAAACCGTAACCGAACCGAATTAAACGATATAACCAAATTTTTTAATTTGAAAATCGAATTTTCGAAATAACCGAACCGAATTTTTGAATTGGCTCGATTCGATCGGTTAATTCGATTTAACCGAAATCTTGCTCACTCATACTAATAATATGACAGAAAAAAGAGAGAGTATATCTTAAATAAAAGTTAATTAATTACAAATATTAAAAAAGTTAATTAATTACAAGGGCTTATGGTTACCCTAAATTTGTTTATTTAATCAATAGAAAATAATATAAATCCAAAACACAAATGAATCGACTCAACTAGTTAATTGAATGAAATCAAACTTTTGAACCATGGCTAGGAATTAGGATGAATGTGAGGGAGGAAGGACAAAACCTTTTTTTATTAAAATATAATGAACCACGATGTCTTTTTTAAAAGAATGTGATAACAAAAAACTAAAATATTTGTAAAATGCTAAACAAAGTTCAATATGAATTCTTTTACAAATCTTCAGAGGTATAAATGGACTTCTTTACAAAGCAAATGACACATTTCGACATATTAAAAAAAATATAATTTAAAGTCAGTCTTCTTAACTAACATCTAATTATTGATACACCCATCAATGAAACTGATCATGCTGTCTGTGCACCATTGAAATGGTTTATGAAAAATGTGAAATGGTTTTTTAGTGCTTGATATCCCATAAATAGGTCCTTTAAGATCAGGTTCAAACTCCCGACCCA
Organism: Primulina tabacum; assembly: GCF_025594145.1. Taxonomy (NCBI): domain Eukaryota; kingdom Viridiplantae; phylum Streptophyta; class Magnoliopsida; order Lamiales; family Gesneriaceae; genus Primulina; species Primulina tabacum. The sequence continues at coordinate 16,304,116 of NC_134554.1, forward strand.
TCTCTAGCTCAGATGGAAGGCTCATGACAGGCTCATGTATTCTCCTATAAATACTAGGTTTGAGTGTCTAATTCAGAATTCACTATATTGATTTTTAGCAGCACCCTTAGCTACTCTCTCATTATATTTTAAGTCTCTAACTTGAGCATCGGAGGGACTACGCCGAGACACCCTCTTGCCCCCTTCTAACGGTCCCCTTCGTGATTTCAGGCCTAGAGTAAATTCGATGTATGCATTCGGACTGCTATCACCTGCTGAAACCGAACTCTAAATTTTCATTGAGTATCATTTGACGTCTGTGGGAAGGTTGAGCTGAGACATAAAGATGGTAGGCTGGAGAGGTAGTAGAAGGACTGATTCAGTGTCGTCGCGTCCTCAGATGAAACCCGAACAACCTCTTCTTGAGGAGACGGGACGTGAACAACCTCGTCCTGAGATGAGGGACGAACAATTTCGTCTCGATGAGAATGTGGAGAACTTGACCCTGAAACAATTGGGCCAATTCATTAACAAGACAGTAGACGAGGCCATCAAGAGGAACCAAGAATCTATATTTGCCGAAGAATATGTCACTCGCCAAGAACGAGATGAGAATGCGGAGGGCCGTCGGAGCAAGGTCGAACAGACGTGGCCTCTCTCGAGTGGGGAGAATCCGGAGATGCAGGAGATGTGGAGTGAGATAAGAATGTTGAAGAAAAAATTGGGAAACAGAGCTCCAGCACCCAAGAAAGAGTCTTTTTTTCACTGTCATTTTGAAGGAAGGGCTTCCCCCAAGTTTTCGACAGTCAAGCGTGGGAGAGTACGATGGCGTACTGACCCAAAAAAACACTTGGGAAGATTTGAGAATGAGGCCTTTTTACATCAGTACTCAGATGGAGTTAGGTGTAGGGTGTTCTTTTGCACGTTAGTGAGATCAGCCCAGCAGTAGTTTAATACACTGCAGCCCAACTCCATACGGCTTTCGAGGATTTTTCTACTGCTTTCTTACACCTATTTGCTAGCAGCAAGATGTACCGAAAAAATTATCTAAGCATGTTCATGATGAAGCAACAAGAAGCGGAAACTTTGCGAGAATTTATCCAGCATTTCAACAACGCAGCGCTGGAGATACCAGCGGCGACCCCAGACATTATGATAAGTGCCTTCACCCAATGACTGAGAGGAGGAGAATTCTTCATATCCCTAGTCAAGAAATCTCCGTTGAGCTATGCTGATATTTTAGTTCGGGCAGAAAGGTACGTGAACCTAGAAGATGCACAACGACACAAGAGTATGGAGCAGTGACCTGGAGGAAGTAGGGTTGAAGGGGCGGAGAGAGGGGGTAGGAAGAGAGGTGTGGGTGAGAGAGAAGATGATAAAGATAGAGATAGAGGATAATTCTCATCTCATGTTCCTCTGAATAGGAATCGAGACAAGGTAATGGAGGTGAGAGAATCAGAAGGGAAGTGGGGGAAATCGCAAAGGGTTTAGAATGATGCTAGATTGCCTCCGCTTGATAGACAAGAGAAAGAAAAGCAGAGAGAAAAGTTGGAGAATGCGCAAAACAATGCTTTAACGAGGCCCTGGAGTGCTTACCACCTTAGAAAATATTACTCTTGACTTTATCGATAATGTATTTTGTTTCTGAATTTGTCCTGCGTAATCAGTTTAAAATTAATAAAACCAAGTTATTCTATTAAGTTCGTGGATGTTGTTGTACGTATTATGAGGATGACATGAGCTGAATTTTATTGGGCTATGCCTAGTAGAGGAGAAGAGGTGGGGAGAATGAAAATTAAATTTTCCTACTTGGGCTATGCCTAATATAGGAGAATAGGTGAGGAGATTGAAAATTAAATTTTTCTACTTGGGCTACGCATAGTAGAGGAGAAGAGTTGAGGAGAAAAAAAAATAAATTTTACTTACTTATGTTGCGCCTAGTAGAGGAGAAGAGTTGATGAGGAGAAATTAAATTTTACCTACTTGGACTATGCCTAATAGAGAAGAAGAGTAAGGAGATTGAAAAATTAAATTTTACCTACTTAGGCTACGCCTAGTAGAAGAAAAGAGTTGATGAGGATAAATTAAATTTTACTTACTTGGGCTATGACTAGCAGATGAGAAGAAGTGAAGAGATTGAAAATCAAAATTTTCTACTTAGGTTACGCCTAGTAGAGGAGAAGAGTTGGGGAGATTGAAATTTATTATTTTCCTGCTAAGGCATCACCTAGCATAGGAGTCAGAGGGTGAGGAGGTGAAAGTTTTATTTTCCTACTTAGGCTACGCCTAGTAGATGAGAAGAGTTGTGAAGATTGAAATTTATTATTTTCCTACTAAGACATCGCCTAACAGAGGAGTCGAAGGTGAGGAGGTGAAACTTTTATTTTCCTGCTAAATCATAGCCTAGCAGAGGAGTCAAGAGTGAGGAGGTGAAACTTTTATTTTCCTGCTAAAGCATCGCCTAGCAGAGGAATCATGGGGTGAGAAGGTATAACTTTTATTATCTGGACTGCGCCTAGTAGAGGAGAAGTGGTGGGGAGATTGTAAATCACATTTTATCTACTTAGGTTATGCCTAACAAAGAAGAGGAAGATGTGGAAGCAAAAGTTAGATTTTATTTACTAAGTCGAGCATGGCCGAAGAGAAAATGTGATGAGATGGAGAGAGATTCGGTAGCTCGCCTTCTAGCTAATGAGCTTCAATAAGATCATATCCCAGTGGTTCCAAAACGTCATAGATAAGTTCAGAAGAAACAGCGTATTCAAATGCAAAATACTCAAGGAATTAAACCAAGGGAACAAGCAGGTGGTGGTCGGAGCGATTAGGCGCTCAAGGCTGCTGGTGTGAGCACACGGGGCGTGTGGGCAAGCGCGCGAGGTGGCTGGGAAGAGCACGCTGGGCGAGAGCGTGCTAGGCGAGGGGCGAGGGGCGAGGGGTTGCTGGGCGAGGATATGGCGAGGGAGTGGGGTGCGCTGGCAGGAAAGTGCTAGGCGAGGGAGGCAAGGGTGAGGAGCAGTGACGGGTGAGGCTGTGCGAGGGAAGTAGGGAGAGGATGTGGCAAGGGCGAGAGGCGCACATGCAAGAAAACGCTAGGTGAGGGAGACAAGGGGCGAGGAGCAGTGACCGGCGAGGCTATGCGAGGGAAGTAAGGGCGTGTCTATGCAAGATGGGCAAGTTGCAAGGAATAAGGGCGAGGGCGAGAAGAAAAGAAAGGTGAGGGCACTGCGCAGGAGGTGGGGCTATGCAAAGGGCGATGCGACGATTCGAGGAGGGGGCGAAGCGCGAAGGTGTGAGCGGAGAGGGTAGGCGAGGCTGCGCGATGCGAGCGATGAGGAAGAATGAGGGGCAACAGGCGAGGCGCGCAGATGGGAGGGCTAGGTGATGAGGGCGGTGATGGGCGAGAGTCGGCAACGATAGGCTGGACAGGGCAAACAGTGTGAGCAAAGGTAAGGAAGCGGGGGCGAGCGATCGAGAGTGTGCAGGCGTCGGCGAGGAGAGGAAATAGCAGGGACGAATATCACGCAAGGCTGTGCTGAGCAAGGCGGCAAGGGCAGGGCTGGTGTTGGCGAGGGTGAGGGCTGACGAGGGCGGGCGCTTGAGGAGGGTTGCAGCGCGAGGACGGGCAAGGGTGTGCAAGAGGGTGGCTATGCGCGAGCGTGTGAAGCTGGTGGGTGTGGATGTGCTAGGGCTAGCGCGTAGGTGAGGCATAGGCGGGAGAGAGCTTGTGAATGGAGTACAGAGGAAATACTGTGTTGGGGAAATGAGGATAAAGTGGCCCCGCACATATCTGGCCCTTCAGAGTGGAAAGATGATTTAATTTGCTTCCGAATATTTGGAGAATAATGAGCAATAGGGGAAGAACACACAACTCACATGTTATAAACTGAGGACAACACAATTAATCGAATTTCGAACCTACGATTCAGTTCGACTTGGGAGGGAGAGACTGGTGATACCCCATAAATGGGCTCTAAAGATCAGGCCCAAACCCTCGGCCCATCCCTAGCCCAGATGGAAGGCCCATGACAGGCTCATGTATTCTGTTATAAATATCAGGTTTGATTGTCTAATTCAGGATTCATTATATTGATTTTTAGTAGCACCTTTAGCTGCTCTCTCATTATATCATCAGTATCTGATTTGAGCGTCGGAGGGGCTACACCAGGACACCATCCCAGTCTCCTTCTATCTGTCTCCTTCATGATTTCATGCCTAGAGTAAATTCGAGATCTGCATTCGGACATCTATCACGTGCTGGAACCGAACTCTAAATTTTCAGTGAGTATCAGTGCCTTTTGCTTCGTTGATAGAAAAGTTCTCCTTTAAGATTGCTTGATTAGATTTTGACTGATTTATCCATATTAGCTGATGTAAGTCACTGTCACTAATCATTCTGAGGGCTGAAATTGTATCTTATTTTTGTATTTGCTGAAACTTATCGTGCCTTGCACATAAACAATATCATTTGTGTAAAGTCACCAACCTTACTTAAATTTACTTCGAAATGGTGAATGTAGAAATTTTTAAGAAGCATTATGACATGAGTCATATATTTGCAAGACATCCTTGGCCTTGATGGTGTACAAGGATACAATCGCAGCCGGTGTCACGCCTGCATTGGATGAAATTTCCCGAGTTTTGGGATTCCTTCAGCTTCCTCATGACGTATCTCTAAGAAATAGGCTCATTGACAATCTTGGAGTTCATACAGGTATATCAGAAGGCACGGACATCTATTCATTCGTTAATGGGTTTGAAGAATTTGATCTGCGCTCCATATATTTAGTAAAGGTAATTACCTTTTCTGTTAATACTTCACAATATCTTTATTGGCTTTTTGAACACGCATATCCTCGAATATTGCAAGAGAAAACTTGCCCATCTTTGAAATTTAGGAAGCTGCTTCACTTGGAATCCACTCCTGTTTTGAGAGGAACCTCTTCCTCTATGTTTCCCAACAACTCCATCATTGGTAATGTCATGTTTTCTCCATTGATGTTTTGCGCCACACGAAGGAATTGGTTTTGACTTTAAAACTCCAATTTATCTCCTTTCTAAACCTCCCTTCCGTTCTCTATTTGTCCTTGCTCCTACTCACACACGCAAATTCTATACCAACATACAAAAATATGATCCCTTTGTTTCATATATTAATTTTTCTTCAGCATTCAACTTTTATTTTGGTTAAGATATGGTAATACTGTGAATTATACATTTGAACTGATGGATGCAAACAATTATCAGGTATATATCTTGACGGTTCTGAAAGGGCTCAAGTATCAATTAGCTGCTGGTACCCTCTCACACTCATTGGTGTTGCTTTATTTAATCTTTGTTGAACTCTCCTCTCTGCAACTTTTTCAGGTGCAAAGTTGCCAAACATAACCATTTTACTGCCCATAAAGAATGCACAAATTAAGACACCTTCTCTGCTAATTTGATACAAAAGTTTTCGGTACGTAATGGTGTGGTGGATAAACCAGCGTTTTCTTCTATTAGTGGATTATAGGAGCCAAATCTAAGACGAAGAATTTCGAGTTGACTTTCACAATGAGCCATTTGATTTGAGCTCAAATTTTGACTGATCCTGGAGTTTACATATTATTTATGTAAATTAGCAAACTGATTAAGCTTGATCCCATAAACTCAATGACAGTTTGTTTATGGCCCTTTGAGTAAGCTCTGGAGACTTCAGATGATTCTTTTGTAAATTTGGACTTAATAATGAATGTATTTATATCTTTGTTCACTTTCAATTTAGAACAGTTATAGACTTGCCTCTTCAAAGCTTATTATTTCCTATCCCAGTAAGGTTGGAGGATTAACTTTGCACTTCTTTTGAGCCCATTTTCATACTTGGATGTTCTAAATCGGTTTAAATCTTTGACTTCAAATTCTTCTCCCGTAGTTAGGAATGAAAAATAGGCTTTCTATGAAGTAGTTTCCCAGGAATTTTGATCATATTTCTTATTACACCTTCAAGATTCCAATTGTTTGTTCACAGCTCCTTGAAGGAAAATAGTGATTACTCTGAAGCAGTAGGTCTCTTGTAAGATGATTTCACGACTCTTTATCTGTGAGACGGGTCAACCCTACCGATATTCACGATAAAAAGTAATACTCTTAACATAAAAAGTAATATTTTTTTCATAGATGACCCAAATAAGATATCAGTCTCACAAAATACGACCCGTGAGACCGTCTCACACAAGTTTTTGCCGAAAGTCAGAAACCAAATTTTTGTCAATTACAATGCAATTTCAGCTTTATGTTTTGAATGTATATTCATACTGTCGTAAGGAGAAGATTAATGCGTAAATGAATCAATAATATCCCAAATGGAGTACTCCGGATTCCAATTTATAACAAAAGTCAAATCATTTAAACCTGTAATTTCTGGAATTTTTAACTAAGCCAACCATAATAGAATGTTTGGACAGTAAAAAATGAGATTTGGATTTGAATTTAGATTTTAAATCCATCGATTTGGAATTTTATTTGGTGAGTGGTAAAAATTTTAAATGTTATTTAGAATTTGTTTTAGCCATTAAAATTATTTTATTTTACATTAAAAAATATTATATTGTTATTTTTTAAAATGATTTGTTTATTATTAGCAATATTTATATAAATACTTCAATTTTTTATCAATGAAAATTTTATTTTTGAATATATATAAAAAAAATTAATTGAACAACTTTTTTAATAAATGCAAAAATTATAAAGTTTATCGGATGTAGTTCAAAATACATTTATCAAACTTTCATGAATTAAGTTTTTGCTATTTAAACAACAAATTTTTTTACTAGAAACATCTTATTTATAAATTTTTTTAATATAAAAATATTTTAAATTGATTTTGAAATAATTTTCTCAAAAATATATATGATATAAATGTATGTGAATTGATAATATGTATTTTTGGATAAATGGTAATTTATAAAATTTGAGAACAACATTTAAAATTTATGAGCAAGTTATAAATATTTATTAGTAAAAATACTTTTTTTTTTTTTTTTATGATCCAAGTCCCTTGAAATCTTACCTATTTTGCAAAGATTTCACCTAGTCAAATAAAATCTCATTAAATTTCATTAAAAATTCGATCTTTCCAAACATTAAAAAGATATTTTCAATTTCAAATCTCCTTGAATTTCATGATTCTAAACACACTGTAAGTATCAATCACCACAGTATAGTACCATAGCTCCAAACTGCAATTGCGAAAATTTGAAAAATTCATATGCAATCACCTAAAACGACAGTACAGAGCTTATACTAATACATCTAAATTCAAAATCTAACAACCTGACTGAGTTTGGGCTACGGTGGCGGTGGCTGCGGAGGCGAGTTGAAATGAGAAGGAGTGAGAAAAAAAATTGGGTTATCAGAAGAAAGATTTGGGAGAAGAACCCATTTAAAAATTTGACCTGAATTTGTCCCCGTTTGACACATCTTTCTACCCGGGTTGTTTTGATTTTAACATCAAAAAACACATCGCACCTTTTCTTTAAATATTATATTTTAAAAATATTTTTTTACCAAAATCTTCTCCAAACATATTTCTAAAGTTTTTCATTCATAAAACACTAAAAAAAAAGACAAAAATTTGTCTGAGATGGTCTCACGGGTCGTATTTTGTGAGACGGATATTTTATTTGGGTCATTCATGAAAAAATATTACTTTTTAGAGTAGGTCTTTTGTGAGACGGTCTCACGAATCTTTATCTATGAGACAGGTTAACCATACCGATATTCACATTAAAAAATAATATTCTTAGCATAAAAATTAATATTTTTTCATGGATGACCAAAATAAGAGATCTGTCTCACAAAATATGAGCCGTGAGATCGTCTCACACAAGTTTTTGCCTATTTTTTATGCTAAGAGTATTAATTTTTATTGTGAATATCGATAGAGTTAGATCCATCTCACAGATAAATATTTGTGCTGTGAAAAAAAATTAAAGTATTAAAGTGATTGCTCAAACAGACCTTTCATTGTCCGTAGTTTGTTTATTTCCTGAACATCCCTTGTAGAACTTTGTGTTTTGGTATAAAAAGTCTCCCATATGTTCCCTCGAATCCAACTACATGATGCATGGAATTTTCACTCCATAACTCAATTTTTACAACACTGTTCCCTAACAAAGAATCTGAGACCTATTCAAATATTCCACGCTCATTTACTGAGAGCAGGCTTGTTCTTCGTCTCCCCTAACCTCCAGACCAAGCTCATATGCACATACACCACATGCCTTGACAGGAACAGTATTAAAACGCTAGCCTATTTCTTGAAATGTCTCAACCCCAAAAACCCATTGCCCTTTAATTCGATTATATCTCATTTTTCGCAACATGGGTACAACTGTTTTGCCCTCCACACGCTTTCTTTCATGCATTCAAACGGTGTGTTTGTTGATTCTTACGCTTTCTGCTGCGCTTTGAAATCAATTTCGTGTTTAGAAAATGTTTTCCTTGCTAAATTGATGCATAGCTATATAGAAAAGTCGGGTTGGTTGGCTAGTGTGTTTGTGGGTAGCGCTTTGGTAGATTTTTACGCGAGGATGTCATGTATTGATGACGCGACTATGGTGTTTGATGAAATTCCAATGAAGAACACTGTATGTGTTAATGCGCTTTTGTCGGGTTACGCTGGGGCAAAAATGTGGGATCAAGGGGTTAAACTGGTCAGGGGAATGCAACTGTTGGGTCTGGAAGCTGATAATTTTACATTTTCTGCAGCCTTGCAGTCATGTACGGGGTTATATGATGTAGAATTGGGTAAGCAGATTCATGGGATTGTTATGCGAAAAGTTATTGAATTTAGAACTGATGTGTTTCTGCAGAGCCTGTTGATTGAAATGTATGGGAAATGTGGACTCTTGGAGAGTGCAAAGAATGTTTTTGATATGGTGGGATATAGAGAAGGGGAGGAGATGCGGAGGGATGTTATTTTGTGGACTTCGATTTTAGGAGTGCATGGAAAAAATGGAAATTATGGAGAAGTCGTTAGGCTGTTCAATAGCATGCTGAATGAGGGGATTAAACCTGATGGAGTGGCATTTTTGTCAGTTATTTCTGCTTGTGCCCACACTGGCCAAGTGGACCTTGGGATGAAGTTCTTTGAGTCAATGACTCTAAACTATGGGTTAAGTGCTGGTCAGGAGCATTATAGTTGTCTTGTGGACTTGCTTTGTAGGGCCGGCGAGCTGGAGAGGGCATGTAAATTAGTAAATGATGTATCAAATACTGGATATGAGAGCTGCACTGTTTCCTTGTGGGGGGCGTTACTTAGTGCTTGCACCGAGCGGGGAAATGTCAAATTGGGAAAGGCGGCTGCTCAAAGAGCTCTGGATTTGGAGCCTGGCAACGTCGGGATTTATGTTTTACTGTCCAATATGTATGCTAAGAATGGTATGTGGGATGAGATTGAACAATTGAGGGAGTTGATGCAAAGAAGAGGATTGAAGAAAGATATTGGATGGAGTTTGATAGATGTAGTGACTTGATGACATGTATCAAGTGCCATTAGCTGACTGCTATGATTTTTTATTTTCTTTACTCGAGTGTGCATACTAGGACTGGTATGTGCAGCAGTGATATCAAGTTGAAAGGGTTGATGATGGACATTCAGTGGAATTAGTTAAATTTTGGTTTAAAACCAGTCCCTTCATAAATCTACGTTAATGAAGACTACTCAACAGTTTGCTACATGAGTAAACCTTAATCATATCAGTTTGATTTCTCAAGTTACTTGAAACCCTATGATTTGAGCTCTATGTTGGATTGAAAGGTGAGTTGGGAGGTTTGATTATCTTGAAACTCGGTAAATGAGCAGGGAATAGTGTGATGTCCTACGTCTAGACTCTCCACGTCTTTTTCCTATTAGCAAATTGGATATTAATTGATTTTATGGAGTTCAATCTTGTCCATGGTGGTTGAATGCTTGTATCAAAGTCGGAGAACAGCTACACACCCAACCAAATTTCAATCTATTTGGAATTTGCTCCACAATGGAACTCCACATTAAACTATGGACTTCTAAATTTAGTTTACATGACTGGACTGGCGCAAGCTCACATTACAAGACTGAAAAGGCAAGTGATAAATCTAGTATAATTTATTCCAAAGAAGAGAATTTGTTTTTACTCCAAATTTTGGTTCTTGCCGTAATTTGTGTTTGATGAGAAAATATCAATGTACATGGAGACAAAATGGAAATATTGAAAAAGAAAGAGAATATTCTTCTTTTAAAAAAAAACATTTTAACTCAAGTTTGTAATGAAATAGTTTATTTGATTTCGAGGGCTAATTAATAATTTACACAGTTGCTATAAATTTGTGGCAGAAACTTCTCATTAAGAATTTGTATGAAGTTCTGATCGTGAATCTGTGCTCAGTAAATTGCCGGGAAAAGGAAAAAAAGCTGGTCGAATTTGTAGCACCTTTGAAAAGTTGACTATTTGAGGATCATATTTACATGGGATATCGGTATCTAACATTTAAATCGTGTCTTGAGAATTGAGACATGACATCACAATTGATATTGTGCCAGCCTCTAGCTTCCAGATACTCATGAAAATAAATAATCTACTAACCTGCTTTTCATTGTAAGCTTGAATCGAGGGTGCAAATGCACTGAGAATTGAGTTGGCTTGTGAGTTAATCAAGCTTGCTCGGATGTATTGGATTTGTATTCGAATTTAGTGAATTCCAGTCGAACTCTAATATGTTCAAAAATATTTTCATGTTGAATTCAAGTTCAATTTTGTGTGTGCAGAATTCGTGGGAAACTTGCAAAGCAAACTAAGAAACTCGAGCTAGTTGAGCTTTTGCTCAATAGGGTTCTATAATTCAGTTTGAGTCGACTAAAAAAATTTGAGCTCAAGTTCGAATATGAAAAATATACTAGCATTTGGCTGCACTCAATTTGTCTGGATCCCTAAGTAGAAGCTGTGCACACACTTATGTTTAATAGTCAAAACATACTACGCTCAGAATCCAATGGATATATCTTTTATGTAGTTTATATTTATCTTCCTGACCTTGATGTTGTATGCATTCGTGGCTGTGTCAAGTAGTTCCATATTAAACACTGGACTAGGTTCATTAGGAAAGGCCATGGCAAGAAATTCCCGTTAGTATCATCGTTGTCCCAAAACTCCAGGTCAGTGTGAATGAATTTTTACTTTTCACACACCCTCACGTGTAAGCAGGATACTGTGAAATATAGCCTAGATTTATTATCAAATTTGTAAACACGGACATTGGTTGTATGTACCGGGAGTATTGAGCTTGTAAACTACTTACTTTAGCCAGTGATATTCTTTCCCAAAAGCTCGATTGCCTAAGAAGCAGGCTAACAGTAGTTCTATATATACTCTAATAATTATTTCTTTAATAGTTTGTTTACTATGATTTGAAATACCTGCAAGTCTAGGTCTACCGACCCGAACTGGTGGGACACAATCTCGTTCTATTGTACTGAGGTTACGTGATGCTTTTCCATTCAAGGAACCTAATCAGCAACTCATATGGGCATGTCTACATGGATGAAATTCAGCTGAGAGGTTTTGATTTTGTCGAAACCGAGATGAACATTTTCTGATAGTTTTGTTAGAGTTGATGTGATCAGAAGTTGAAAATTTTTAAATACTTGAATTATTTAGTCTTTCAAGATTGCGGGTTAGTTCCTTTTTCTACTGGTTCATATATGTGTATCTGGTGAAAGATCTTCTCGTTTTTACTCACTCGAAGCTGGCAATTATTTGGTTTTTTGCAGCATAGCAGGCATGAAATCCTTATCTTTAAATGTGACTAGTTCTTTTCGTATAATTTTATGGGGGTCCTTTGATTTAATTCCTGCACATTCCCTTGTTTTCAGATGGTGTGATATATGTAGAGCTGGATTGATTGTTCTCAAAATATGGTTGGGAATCAAGGCTTTTTGTGCATCAAGACTTTGTTACATTTGAGCTGTTTCTTGGCCCAACTTTCTTGAATAATCACTCTCCTAAATCCCACCCTTGTCGGAAGGGATGCATGTTATATTCTTCCTTGATTTGAACCTAATTTCATCTCAATTGACCTTTGTTACCTGCCCCTTCACAGCCACGATCATTATTGTTGCTAATTTATAATCTAAATATCCGATTATCAACCATTGTTTTACGTCCTTTCACTTTTGTTCACGTCGTGAAAAGTTTGGTTTTCCATCTTGCGCGAAAAAAACTTCCAGTTGGATGGTAACTAATCTAACACTCATCCTACGTATAGTTAAATCGTCACACGAAGGATCTGGATCATTACATAGCAAGTGACTATCACATTCTTTCGTAGTTAACGTCGTGTTGATTGTGCACTAGGTCAAATTGATAATAACGAGCAGAATAGGAATCTCATTTTTCGTGAATAAAATTTCCCAGATAGATGGTGTTCAGGCTGAATATAGTTAATTTGTTTACTTTGTGAATCTTGATCTCAGAAGCGTATTTGTTATCGCGGGGTGGTTTGAAATTTTTTGGAAGGGAATTGTGGGAATGATATCTGACAAGGGGCTTACTAAAGGCAAGAGTAACATGGGATTCATGTGCCATACGGATTGAATAGTCTCAATCCAATAAAAAATAAAAAAGGGGATTTTTATTTTTGATTGATGGATAATTGTATGTTGTGGAATACATAATCCGCCCGTGATTTATGAAATATTTAAACATGTATTAAGTCGTAGTGTCTATTCTAAGGGTGATATATCATACTGTATCGAAATTATATATCGTATTGGTAATTACAGTATAAGCAAAATTTATATCGATATCGTACCGACATTTCGATACATATAACTAGCATACCGATTTTATCGAAATTATACGATATACCTAAATTTCGGTACGATATCGGTATATATCGTTTTATATCGAAAAACCTTATATTTATAATTTTATAAATTTATTGTTTTAAAATATTATGTATTTTAAAAATTTATATATTATTTTGGTATATATGTGTTGGGATAGGGAGGAAGGGTTGGTTGAAAGTTTTAAAAAACTGTACTTTCAAGGACTTGAAAGGGTACACAGCAACAAAACAAAAGGAAAATCGGAGCATCGAAAGTCATTATTTTACTTCTTTTGTATCTTATCTTTTTGATCCATTGCCACAGAACATGCTTTTACTTTTTTTCTGTGATGATGATGGCCATGGCATAATTTATACTGGGATAGGGACTTATCTTGTGAGTTGTGCTATTTTACTTACATGTGGTCTCGACTTGGACCGGCAGAGAGAAAATAATAGTTGATGTTGGTCGTATCCATCAACTTTTAAGATTTCGCAAAACACTAATATGGATCTGTATATTTAATCAAGGGAATGTAACTTTCACGTTTTGTCATGTTATTAGATAATTCACAATTTTTGTCCATTAATTTTTTCAATTTTAGTCATTTTTCATCAGAGTGTGAAAGTATCCGAGGACACATCTACTATTTTTCTGTGCTACATCACTATTTCTCAGTACTGCATCAGCTCTCTATAGAAAATTACTAAAATTGAAAAAGAAGTGCATGTTAAATAATTAATGTTGTCTGATAATGAGATTTGCCCTTAATATAATACTATTAATATGGCACGCATATGCTCAAATACTTTCTTTTAGCTATGATTTTACAAGGTAAAAATTTTCAAATGTTATTTAGTTATGATTTCTACTGCTAAAATAATGTATAATTAAATTTAAAAAGAGTATGTCTCTTGTGAGACGATCTAGCGAATTTTTTATCTGTGAGACGAGTCAACCCAACCGATATTCACAGTAAAAAGTAATACTCTTAGCATAAAAAGTAATACTTTTTAATGAATGACCCAAATAAAATATATGTCTTACAAAATATGACTTGTGAGACGTCTCACATGAGTTTTTACCATTTAGAAAAACTATTTATCTTATCATGGGTAAGTTGTGAGAAAAGTGGAGAAGGAATTGGTGAGAGATGTTGAAATTACTAGTAATAATACATATTGGAATTTACATGTCAAATACGCTATAATGGGTATTCGACGTGATTTCTGATATTTATCCGTTGGATCTGAATCTAGTGGTGAGGCATTTCTCCTGCTGTTGGTTTGGCTGTAAGAGGACCACACTGCCACAACTTGCAACATGATTTTGATGGCATCTTCGTGCGTGGACCATCTATAGAGCTTTTACCACACATGTAAGTGTGAAATTGGCTGAGTGGTTAGTCAGTAAGAAAGATATCCAGGTATCGCACTTGACTCGTTGGATGAAATGATAAATTATAATTTGATAAATTAAAAGATAAAAATAACATAATTATTTTGAACTCGAATCACTATAAAATTTGAGTGAAACGCGGGATGATACAATGATGTTAAATATCATCATTTATATTGCATCATAAAAGAAATCCGGTTAATATACAACGACTTTTTTTTTCTGAATTGGATGAGAAGTATTGTTATAATTGGATCTCGAACTCGTCTTAGATTTGGGATTTTTGGTGCCAGATGAGCGGCAAGTCATCAACATGCATACATGTGAGTAGTTCCGTTTGGAATAAATAACATTGGTAATGGTGAGATGAATAAATTAACGGTTTTGTTCTTCAATGCTTACACACAACCCCAAAAACCTGTGCTTTGTCCATCATCCCCTCACATTCCTCATTTAATACATATCAAATTCGGTGCAATCATATTTGTATTATAATTACTGCAAAATGGATATTTCTAATATATATATATATTTTTTAATTATAAATACGTGAGAACATCTCACAAGAGACATACTTTCAGATAAAATGATGAGGAATGGATGATTAATAATACGAAGATAATAAATTGAAAAACATGATAACATAATTGAATTTAATTTTTAACTTTAATTATTAAGGCGTTCATGGGTGATTTTTATGAATTTATGATTCTGAGGTGGACCTCGGTAAAATCCTCTGTTGTTTAATTTCTTTGGTATATCTTTTATAAATCCTTTTATGTTTTGTAAAAGTTCCAAATATGAATCTTATATTCATTATTATTCTGAGAATTAAATTTTTCATTTTCTTAGCTCAATCAGAGTTGAATATGGTATATAGGCTGGAAACCAATAACCTCCATGTGTGCGAAAGCCACTAAGGAAAAGTTTGGTAAAACAAAGCCACGTATCAGATTCCTCATTCTGATCCCAAGTGTCAGATGGTATCAGAGCCATGGAAATAGTCTGGATAATAATTTAGCACTTTTATTCAAATGAATATTTTCGATTTTAAAGAAACTGTTCAAAACAGTTTAAATGAAGAATATGATTTACCTGAGAATTTAGATTTATTGAATAAATGGACTATTCCTAAGATAGATTCTAAAATGATATATAAGTTAGGAACTTTTGAAAAAATTGGTTTTAAACAAGTAGTTAAAACTACAGAATCTTCAGTACCTCTTCATGATAATGAGATGGTTATTAGATTGTTAAACAATAAAGATATTTTACCTTATAGGAAAAATTACAGATTCATGCATATAGGTTTAATTCAAATAGCTTTTAGACCTTTAACATTAGAAGGACTACCAGAAAGCTTCATAGCAGCTTTAAGAGATGGTAGAAATTTGAAATGGAAACAATCCCTTATGGGAATAATTCAATCTAGTCTGGCTCATGATCCAGTATATTTTGATGTTTATCCAAATTTATCTTTATCTTTGTTTGATATTAATATATTAGATTCTTTAACATTAAATGTTAAAACTCATGGTTATAATTATATTCCTGGTACAGAAGTTATATGTATCTGTTATCGTATTTATTATAAACCATTATTTACACTGAATCCTATGTGTAAAAGAATAGATAAAAAATTAAATGAAACTATTCTTATAGAAACTAATTTTAATAGATCTAATATTACAACCCGTAGATCTATAAAATGGGAAGAAATTGAATTTCCAGAAAGCTGGATAATTGAACAAGCTGTTCCTAGAAATCCTATAATAAATAGAGATTTACAACAGGTTATACAAAATAATGAAGGATCTGTTCAAATACAGTTTAATAATGAACAAAGAAGATTATTGCCATCTTCTATCTATACTAGATCAAGATCCAGTCATTCTTTTATTTCGCCTTTAGATTATTTAGTGGATATTCCTCAAACTTCTAAAGCTTCTACTTCTCAGATAAGAGAAGATGTTGAGTCTCCTGTACAAGATACAGTAGATGAATTAATTATTAATCAGAATAATATTGTGCATAAAAGTAACTTTCAAAAAGTTAGAGAAACTGATACCGTTTCAGAAATGAATTTTAGTATTTAATGGATAGTAAATCTAAAATTGATTTTACTAAAGGATCTCTTGCTAGAGCAAGGATCAATGCAGAATTTTATTTACCCAAATGGGAATCTTTCAGAAATTGGTATTTTAAAAGTTTTTCTGAAGAAGAATTTGAGTATATTGTTTCGAAATTTTATACATATTGTGAAAACCAGAATAAATTAATTCATTTTGTTCCTTGGTTTTTTAAAACATTTATTATAGATTATATTTCTATTCTTGAAAGAAATTATAAACTTTCTTCTGGACAGATTCAAAAATCTGTTTATCCTCCTCAACAATCTTTTATTATAGAAAAGAATAATAAAATTTTAAATTTTACTGCTTTTTCTAAATTATTTGAAAATGATATGTTACAAATAACTGTTAAACATATTAATCAGATAATTGAAAAACAGAATTATACAAATTTGTATCTTACGATAATAGGAGAAGAGATAGTTTTTCTTAAGGATCGTATTGATAAAATAATTCTGGCCATTAATCAAATTAAACCAGATGTTCATATTCAAACAAAATAAGAAGAAACTAATATTGTTTCTATTGCTACTTCTTCTATTCAATCCCCTCCAGATATAAAGGATTTTAAATTTAAATCTTCTGTTTCTGATATAGAAAAATTACTAGAAGAAAAATTTAGAAATCTTAATTTAAATACTCTTAATAAAGAGTTAGATAATAATGAGAATCATTCTGATGAAGAAATTAATAAAATTAAATGGGCAGATAGACCTAACCAAAATAAATATTATTATAATAGACCTACTCCCATGGACGTTCTTATTGAAGAACAAGAATATATATTTGCTAATAGTTATAATGGGAAAAGTATTTATGATTGGAATATTGATGGTTTTAGTGATAAACAAATTTATAATACTGCTCACAGAATGCTTATGTATAGTACTGTGTGTAAAACTTCTGGCAATACTGATAAAAATATCGCTAAGATGATTATATCAGGTTTTACTGGTCAACTTAAAGGTTGGTGGGATAATTATTTAAATCAATTCCAAAAAGAAGATATTATTAATTCTATAAAGATAGAGAATAATATTCAATGAGAAAATGTTGTATATTCATTAATAATGACTATGATTGAACATTTTACTGGTAAATTCACTGATGATAGTGAAAAGATTCGTACTTTATTAAGTAATCTAAAATGTAAAACACTTACTGATTTTAGATGGTATAAAGATACCTTTTTATCTCGTATATATGAGATACCAGATTGTAATAATAGTTTCTAGAAAGCTAAATTTATAGATGGTTTACCTTTTCTATTTGCTGAAAGAATTAGAAAAGTATTAAGAAAAGATGAGATTAATATTCCATATGATAATTATACTTATGGAAATTTAATTAATACTTGCATTAAAGAGGGTTTAGCTCTCTGTAATGAATTAAAATTAAATAATCAAATTAAAAGACAAAATTTACTTGAGAAAAAACAATTAGGTAAATTTTGTGATCAATTTGGTATGGACTTACCTAATAAAGGTAAGAAGAAAATTAAAGAAAAAGATGAAAAATTTTATAGAAAGAAAAGACATTTGTCTGATAGACAAAGAGATAAAAAGAAGAAAAGAAAAGAAAGCCGTGATTTACGGAAAGAAGAAAAATACAAAAATAAATTAATAATTTGTAGAAAATGTAA
Source organism: Primulina tabacum (assembly GCF_025594145.1). Classification (NCBI taxonomy): domain Eukaryota; kingdom Viridiplantae; phylum Streptophyta; class Magnoliopsida; order Lamiales; family Gesneriaceae; genus Primulina; species Primulina tabacum. The sequence continues at coordinate 16,322,108 of NC_134554.1, forward strand.
AAAGCCAGGACATTATGCTAATCAATGTTGGGCTAAAAATAAAATTAATAATTTAGATATAGATGATAATCTAAAATAAACATTATTTAAAATAATAATGGATTCAAATAATAATTCTGACAGTGAAACTGAGAATTCTTCAGAATCTTATATTTCAGAAGAAATAATAGATAGTGAATCAGATATTTCTGATGATTTAAATGAATGTAATAATTGTATACAAGGAAAATCTTGTTTAAATCATATAGAAGATAAAAATGATGAATTTTATAAACTAATGTCTCAATTCAATGATTTAAATATTAATGTGTTAACTAACAATAATATTTTAGAATTTCTTAAAATGATTAAGGATCCAGTATTAAAATCCACAATTATTGATCAAATGGAGAATACTGCTTCAACTAGCAATAATAATAATAATATTATTGTTAAACAAGAACAAGCTTACTCTATGAAAGAAGTTAAAAATCTTCTTCAACAGAAATATAGTAAACAGAATCCAGTTACTATACATGATTTAGTTAAAGAAATAGAAAATCTTAAAGAACAAGTAAAAATTTTACAACACAATAATAATAGTTTAAATTATCGTGTTTCAATCATTGAAACTAATAATAATAATTCAGTTAATAATTCTGATAGTTTTGATAATCTACAAGATATTTTTTTTCCTGATCCAGATAAAAAACATTTATCTGTTTTAAGCATGATTATATCTCAAAAATGTTATACCAATATAACTTTATTAATTGAAAATTCTTATAAAAAGAATTTCATTGCTATGATTGATAGTGGTGCAGACTTAAATGTTATACATGAAGGATTAATTCCTACGAAATATTTTCATAAAACTACTCATTCTCTCTCTCATGCAGGAGGAGAACCATTAGAAATAAATTATAAATTACCAAAAGTTTATATTTGCAAAGATAAAAACTGTATTCAAACCAGTTTTTTATTAGCAAAAGATATTTCTAGCCAACTTATACTTGATCTTCCTTTTATTTATCAAATTTATCCTTTAACTTATGTTGATGAAACAAGTATTATAGGAACTTTTCAAGGTAATCCTATTTCCTTTAAGTTCATAATTAAACCTGTTCATAGAATTCTTAATGAATTACAAGAAAAGATTGATAGGAAAACTTTTCAGATTAATTCTTTAAAAGAAGAAGTTAATATATTAACTATAGATGATAAATTACAAAATTCTAAATTACTGGAAAAAATTAAACTTATTTATAATAAGTTTTCATTAGAAATATGTAATGATCTTCCTAATGCTTTTTGGAATAGAAAGAAGCATATTATATCTCTTCCATATGAAGAGAATTTTGATGAAAAAAATATTCCTACCAAGGCTCGTCCTTGTCAAATGAATTCTGAATATTTAGAATTATGTAAGAATGAAATTCATTCTTTATTAGAAAAAAGTTTGATAAAGCATTCTCAATCTCCTTGGTCATGTACTGCTTTTTATGTTAATAAACATTCTGAACAGGAAAGAGGTGTTCCAAGATTAGTCATAAATTATAAACCTCTTAATAAGGTTTTAAAATGGATTAGACATCCTATTCCTAATAAAAAAGATTTATTAGATAGACTTGTAAATGCTATCATATTTTCAAAATTTGATTTAAAATCAGGATTTTGTCAGATTCAGGTAAAAGAATCTGATAGATATAAAACTGCTTTTAATGTTCCAATAGGACATTATGAATGGACAGTAATGCCATTTGGCCTTAAAAATGCCCCTTCTGAATTTCAACAAATTATGAATGATATTTTTTATAATTACAGCAATTTTATAATTGTTTATATTGATGATATCTTAGTATTTTCTAATGATATTGAAATACATTTTAAACATTTAAATATGTTTAAAAATATTGTTATTCAAAATGGACTTGTTATCTCAAAATCTAAAATGATTTTATTTCAAACCAATATTAGATTTCTTGGTCTTATGATTGAGAAAGAAAAAATAATTCCTATACAGAGAAGTATAGAATTTGGTTCAAAATTTCCTGATATTATAACTAATAAAACTCAGTTACAGAGATTTTTAGGAAGTTTAAATTATATTTCTCCCTATATTAAAAATCTTACTAAAGATTCTGCTATCTTATATGATAGGTTAAAGAAAAATACTTTACCTTGGTCTAAAAGACATACAATAGCTGTTAAAAATATTAAGGAAAATGTTAAGAATCTTCCTTGTCTTATGCTTGCTAATCCCCAATGGGATAAAATAGTTGAAGCTGATGCCTCATATATAGGTTTTGGAGGAATCTTAAAACAGAAAGATCCTCAAAATAAACAAGAATATCTTATTAGATTTTATTCTGGGAAATGAAATAATGCCCAGAAAAATTACTCCACAGTAGCAAAAGATATTTTAGCTATTGTCAGATGTATTTTGAAATTTCAAGATGATTTATATAATCAAAAGTTTATTATAAAAACTGACTGTAAATCTGCAAAATTTATGTTTAATAAAGATTTTAAACATGATGTTTCTAAACAAATGTTTGCAAGATGACAGGCTCGTTTAGCTCCTTTTGATTTTGAAATAATTTATAAAAAAGGTGAAGATAATCACTTACCAGATTTCTTAACTCGAGAATATTTATCCTAATGTTTTTATCTACAGATATGTATTCCCGATGAGGAAGAGGAGAGTCCTCTTATAGAGGACGAGGTGGTAGGGGAAAACCCCCTAATATCATTGTACAGCATGGTAAACAGAGGCTTATAGCCCAGAACTTATCCAGTTCATCAGCCAATAATACTGAGCAAAATAATGAGTTATACAATGAATTTCAAGAATTCTTGAAACAAAAGCAGAGAAGTAATACAGATTCTCAATCTTCAGCATCATATGCTAATATTATCAAAGAGGATGATAATGATTCAGCTCTATATACAGAGACAAAACATCGAGAATTGATTCTTCTTATAGAAGAAAGAGATACCCAATGGGAAAAAACTCCATGGACTATAATGGAAAGATATTTAAACAATACATCATATGTATATGGTTCTTATAAGCAAAGAGGATTTTATGAAAATCTTCTGATATCTACAAAAAGTGTTGACATAACTCACTTTTTCAGTAATACTCAGCAGAAAGGAAGTTATAACTTTTCAAAGTTTATCATCAAGAAGATCATATCTATTGAAGAATGGGGTATATCTCCATTAGTTGAAAAAGAATTTGCAGCTGGTGCAGTTGGTGGAATATCACATCATGGCATATCGGGTGGAATATCATATTACTGTAGACTTTTTGACTACTATTTGCATTAATAATGCATTGTATTATTTACTTTAATAAAGTATTGTACTGTTTTTATTTTAGATGGAATCCGGGGTTTCATGTCCGGCTCTTCTATCTATTTATAGGTTCATTCTGTGTCTTTAGGAGGACACGGTTGAGTTTGCTCCCCTCTCATTTCTCTCTTGTAAAAACCCTTCAGAATTATATCAATAAAAGTTTGAAGTTCTGGTAACAAATTTGTAAGTTCTTACTATTTTTATTTTCTGTTTTTATTTACTGTTTTAAATTTTTATATTTCATTAGTTGAGCCTGTATGACAGGTTAAAGCATTCGTGCTAAATTATTACCTTACTATGACATGATCTATATTTATTTGTTTTTGAGATCAGATTGAGATAATAAAAGATCTATTTAAATTTTTGGAATTTAATGTAATATAAGAGTCTTTGGTTAGAATATAAGGTAAAAAGATGAACCAGGAAATGGTAAACACAAGGTTCGAGTTTAACCAGGAAAAATAAATTCATGTTGTAGCCCTTTAGCCTGCTTAGCCGAGAGATGGCGTTTAAGGCGTTCATGGGTGATTTTTATGAATTTATGATTCTGAGGTGGACCTCGGTAAAATTCTCTGTTGTTTAATTTCTTTGGTATATCTTTTATAAATCCTTTTATGTTTTGTAAAAGTTCCAAATATGAATCTTATATTCATTATTATTCTGAGATTTAAATTTTTCATTTTCTTAGCTCAATCAGAGTTGAATATGGTATATAGGCTGGAAACCAATAACCTCCATGTGTGCGAAAGCCACTAAGAAAAAGTTTGGTAAAACAAAGCCACGTATCAGATTTCTCATTCTGATCCCAAGTCTCACATGATATTAATATACATGATTTGACCAATACACACATATTACAGATACATGTTGGTGTGAATAACAAGAAATTATTTTAAAAATTTCAGAATTACCCATAATGTCATTTTACTCTAGAAGAGAGTGAGTTACATATGATTTAGAAATTACAAAATGTGGAAGAAAAATATGCACACAATCTCTTAGGGCTTAGCCCCACCCCACCCCACCCCCACCCATAGCTCCAACTTTTGTGAATAAATACCTCCGCAATTCTATCCTTTCCAAACCACACCACCCAAACCTCCATATCCAAACTCTTCGTTTTCAAATCAAAGCTTCAAAAAAAAATAATAATAATAATAATACACGATGGCGATCAAGAAACCAGCCAAGGTCTCCCAGGCAACAGCCCTGAGGCAAATCTTGAAGAGATGCTCCAGCTTGGGTAAGAAAAATGGCTACGACACAGAGGATGGGCTGCCGGTGGACGTCCCCAAGGGCCATTTTGCGGTGTATGTAGGCCAAACCCGGAGCAGATACATAGTTCCCATATCTCTGTTGGCTCATCCCGAGTTCCAAGTCCTGCTGAGACAGGCGGAAGAAGAGTTTGGATTCGATCACGAGATGGGACTTACTATCCCATGCGAAGAAGTCGTTTTCAGATCCCTGACTTCTTCCATGCTCGATGAATTAAGAACTTGAAATATTGCATATTTTGACGGTTACTTAATTATCCATGAAATGGTAGGCTGGATAGCTAATTCTTGAATATGGAAGGAGAAGAAATTTCGGTTGCTAATATGGGGAGAGATGGCCAAAGATGAAAGCAGCAGATTTGTGCTGATTTTCATCTTTTTTTTTTAACATCTTTCCTGGTTTCATTTCTTCCTTTTTCTTGGTTTCATTTTTTTTCCCTCTCAACGGGGAAAAAAGTTTACTTTAATCAACCCATGACTCATGAATTATTAGTATTTTATGGGTGGTTGGATTTGTATAAATTTAACTGATTCTGTAATTTTCCTCACTGTGGTGTTTATTCACTCACACCTATGAGAAAATGAAAAATGTGTTCCTCATCTATTATCAATCAACGATCTATTGTTTTAATTTTAACTCAATTATGTCATGAAATTTTATTGATTTTTATTATCAGGCATATAAATAAATATCTTTGAATATAGTCAAAACATGTAACGTAATGAAAATTTCATACTATAAATAATAAAATTTGAAAAAAAAAGGGTTCGAATTCGAACTATTCAAAATGGTATGGGACGATAATAACATTGCAATCTAACGTTGTCTTACAACAATTTGCTTAGTTAATTGGCTAGAAATAGATAATCTTATATATTCATGTTTTTTTCTAGACGTATTTGAAATTTTAATCCCCCGGCATTAGCATGTAACTCAATACACATATTTTTATTAGCATCGATTCTCACACACGTAAAATGTATATCTGACAATCCACATTTTTTTTATATAGTAGGTTTGTGATATTTTTTTATAGACCTACGAATGAACATAGACCAAGCCTCGTTCGCTAGCTTTTGCTTAAAATCATAGCAAGAAACAGAATTTGGTCTATGGCTAATATACGTATCAAATAGTTATTAGGCAAGTTACAAGCAAGTGTACATTAATGTACAACAAACATTTTTTTTGTTATTTATAAAGTATTTTTATTATATAGCAGTAATCTTTATCACATTTCATTCGTGGTCCAGTTTAAATATGTGGTCGTGGAAGAAAATTAGTTACAGATTTTACCAGGTTCATTATTTTTTTCTTAAAAAAAGACAAAGTATTGCAATATTTAAACTTTTTTTATATATAGAAAAGAATTTATAATTAGCTTATCATTCTGTTATTTTCTCCCCTTTATCAGCCATCCCCTTAACCGCCTTCTCTGGTTTCCGGTTATGGGCTTCTTATCTCACCACTGTTGATTGGCCCAGCTTCTTCCTCATACTTATTGGACTTCATCTTTGTGTGGCCCAGTACCTTCCAGCCCAAACTATTGAGAAACTCTTTCTACAGTTGAAATACTAAAAATACCCCTCACATTACAAAAATACTAACTTTTTATTTAATAAAGAATGTCATAAAACTATATTTTACTAAATTTATAGCTCACTTATAAGTACTAGATATCATCTACTTTCCAGAATTTTTAAAATCCTTAAATTTTTTCATCTTTACCTACACTTTAGAATTTTTCAATGATAATATTACTTGTAATATAATTTTTTTTATATTTATATCTTTATGAATTAAAAATAATTAAAATTATCACACACACACACACACACACACACATATATATATATATATATATTAAAATTATTCATTCATTTGATTTCTGTACGTTTATACAAAAAGCCGCGGCGACTGGAGCAGTCAATTTGAAAACCAAGTATATTGTCGATTTGATGTGAGTTTTACATTTTTCGAAAAAAATACACGATCTTTTAGGAAAGGGCAGCTGCCCTTGCAAAGAAAGAAAAAGGAATTAATATCATGTGAAATTTGAGAGAAACCAAGCTTGTGTTTTTTTTTTATTAACCAAGTTTGTGTATTTTTTGGGGTCCCTTTAAAAATAGCATCTGATTTTTAGCCCATTTCTTAAAACGATTGTAACCGAGGGCTGTTGCCAGGAAAATCCAGAGGGCAGGTTGCAGAATCATATGCTGTTGTTGAAGGTTGTTTGGCTGCTATTCATGATCCATGGATTATTGAAACAGACGCTTAGGCGGCTTTTAAAAATCGGGACGGTGAACGATCGTCCAACATCTAGGTGGCGCCTTTTACAACACTTATTAAAACTGCTTCTAGTGTCGTTTACAGCGATCATCTTGCATTGTTTTTGTCTAATTGTGTTCCACTTATGTATTCAGTTGATGTTAATTCGACGATTTTTAGTTTCGAAAAATCAAATGTGTAGTAAATGCCGATGTGCTAGTTTCTTTTCCATTTTATAGACCTTCAGTCCTCTATATTTGTCACTAAAAAAAACGAACACAAGGCATATAACACTCAAATTAAAAGATAATCCAACAATATTGTATAAACTACAGTTTCTCCCTTTCGAATTTGTCAAATCACAAGCCAAAACCATTTGAAACATTCCACCTTATGACCAAACCGTAAGAAGAAAGCAACGGAGCTATATTCATCATACCAGAAGAACGTGTTACACGAAATGTATGCACAAACAGAAAGGTACACAAAAAACAGCGAGCCAGTATCACGAACTAAACAGTAGCACAATGCAAAAGTAAAGCAAACCGAGGCCTGTATGTAATACAGTGTCCTTAAAACAGATTCGTCCCCTCCGATGTGCTTCGAGGATGAACTTGGACGTCTGTTTCCCAGGATACAACGGAACAACCAGCAGTACCTTAGCACGAGATACCACAAAGGCGAACTGAAATGTACCTGAACTTTATCACGAGACAGAGTAACGAGAAAAGGAGCAGCAGCCGGTGGAAGCAGCAGCAGCCGAGACAACAGAACAAGCAAAGCGTCGAAAATGTAGGAGAGTGTGTTGGTATTTTTGAAAGACTCGAGGCTGCCTCTATTTATAGGCACTCATATGGACAGTTACGGCTGGCCATTCGAAAGGCCAAAGGTCTGTCCAGCTAGAGCACCAAAGGTCATCAGTTGGAACACCAAAGGTCAACCGAAACTGTTCCAGCTGAAACACCAAAGGTCACAGTCCATAATGTAATTTTTCGAAAATAAAAAATAGCAAAAGCCAGGTGAGCCTTGGTGGGAAATTTTGCCTTGATCGGTCCGACATTCGACGGACCCAGGTCGCGCTCGTACGCTTTGCACACAAGTCAAGCCTTTTTTCACTGCAAATCGGGCCCATGATTTGCACCCCCCCTGCGCCTGTGCGCGCGAGAAAGAGCCTCTTGAGCAATCATTGTTACACCTCCATAAAGTGAAACTCAATATAAGCTCACCAATGCTATGTTTATTTTTCTATGTGGGACATTTCCCATTCACCAACTATTAGGCATTGCTTGTCCAATTTCCCATTCAAAAGACACAAGCCCAATAGGCCTCTAAGTCCAACAATCCCCCACATGAATGGAAATTGAAGGATATTCAATGATTTTTCGTGATAAAGTTCAACAGTTGAATCTTGCATAGGATAGGTAGGTATTATCCTTTGAACCTTCCCTTGTGAAAGCATAATAATTCACTGGTTGACAGTAGACATGATGTCTTTGAACTGTACAGCCGTTTGTGTGAGTTAAGATATACTTCACACAAGACTCTTCCTAATACTATTCAGTTCTCATGATTGTGTTCGTTTTGGCCATGAACACACTCCTGGTTCTGCAAGAGGGTCTAGAATTGAGCCCTGCAATTCTTTCGAAGCGGCCCCACTTCTCTCTCACATAGGTGATTCTATATTGCTTCTCGTCAGAATCATTAAAAGCCGTAAGCTTATCTTCAACATTCACTGTTTCATAGTAGGAATGGACTAGGGATAACCCCCACAGTGATTCTCCAAATTAGTGCGATTAGGTTGTCCCATTGAACCTAGTTCTTGGGATATCCAGTCAGCGTAGGTTGGGTTTTCCTTCACACCAATTTATTCTATAGGCTTGAGCCTCATTCCCCTTGACATTTTCGCAACTAACTCTCTGTTTAACCCTTTGGTTAGCGGATCCGCTATATTATCCTTTGACTTTACATAGTCAACAGAGATAACTCCAGTTGAGAGTAGTTGTCTAATGGTATTATGTCTACGACGTATATGCCTAGACTTACCATTATACATATTATTTTGTGCCCTACCAATCGCAGATTGGCTGTCACAATGTATGCATATAGTCGGCACAGGTTTTTCCCATCCTGGAACATCTTCTAAAAAATAACGCAGCCATTCAGCCTCTTCACCACACTTGTCAAGGGCTATGAACTCAAATTCCATCGTGGATCTGGCTATTAGAGTTTGTTTAGAAGACTTCCACGCAATTGCTGCACCTCCTAAAGTGAATATAAATCCACTTGTAGATTTTGAATCTTTCATATCAGATATCCAATTCGCATCACTGTATCCTTCAATAACAGTAGGATATCTTGTATAGTGCAGCCCATGATCACGAGTGTACCTTAAGTATCTTAGCAATATGATAATTGCTTTCCAGTGTTCAACTCCTGGATTACTAGTGAATCTACTCAATTTGCTTACTGCATAGACTATGTCTGGTCTTGTACAACTCATTAAGTACATCAGACTTCCAATGACTCGAGAGTATTCTAATTGAGACATACTTTCACCTCGATTCTTTGATAGATGCTGACTGGTATCTATCGGGGTTCTAGCTAATGCAGAGTCATTGTTATTGAATTTCTCAAGTATTTTGTCAACATAATGTGACTGACTTAGGATTAGTCCTTCTGATGTTCTATGGATTTTAATTCCAAGGATTACATCGGCTAAGCCCAAATCTTTCATGTCAAATCTTGAGTTCAATAACTTCTTGGTGGATTTGATCATCTTATCATTACTACCAATGATAAGTATGTCATCTACGTAAAGACATAAAATGTCATATCCCATTTCAGTGTTCTTTATGTATACACATTTGTCACATTCACTGAATTTAAATCCACTTTCCATCACGGCCTTATCAAATTTTTCGTGCCATTGCTTTGGTGCTTGTTTTAAGCCATACAGAGACTTCACCAATTTACATACCTTATTTTCTTGCCCAGTCGCAGAAAATCCCTCAGGTTGTTCCATGTAAATTTCCTCTTCTAAATATCCATTTAGAAAGGCTGTCTTTACGTCCATTTGGTGTACTTCAAGATTCCGCAATGCGGCAATCGCAAGTATCACACGAATAGAGGTTATTCTCGATACAGGAGAATATGTGTCAAAGTAATCAAGCCCTTCACGTTGATGGTAACCTTTAATTACCAATCTGGCTTTATACTTATCTATGGTTTCATCTGATTTCATTTTCCTTTTGAAAACCCATTTACAGCCTAGTGGTTTGCTTCCCGGAGGAAGATCTACTAATTCCCACGTATGATTTTGTAAAATGGATTCCATTTCGGAATTGATAGCCTCTTTCCATAGAGGTCCCTCAGATGAACTACTTGCTTCCTTGAAGCTTTGAGGTTCACTTTCCATCATGAAAGTGATGAAATCCGGACCAAAGGATTTCTCAGTCCTAGCTCTCTTGCTACGTCTAGGTTCAATGTCTTGATCAAGCTCTTGTTCTTCATCCATTGTTTCATATAATCTTTTGGATGAACTTGATTCTTCCTTAGATTTGCATGGAAACATGTGTTCAAAGAACGAAGCATTTCTTGATTCCATTATCGTATTCTTGGGAATATCAGGTATTTGAGATTCGTGTACAAGAAAACGATAAGCGCAACTGTTTTGAGCATATCCAATGAAAATGCAATCAACAGCTTTTGGTCCTATCTTTACCTTCTTTGGAGTGGGTACTGCTACTTTGGCAAGACACCCCCACACTCGCAGATATTGGTAGGAAGGACTTCTACCTTTCCATAACTCATATGGACTTTTATCTAACTTCTTTCGGGATAGCTTATTTAAAAGGTAATTAGCTGTTAGAACAGCTTCCCCCCACAAGTTCTGTGGTAAACCAGAACTTAATAACAACGTATTCATCATTTCCTTCAATGTGCGATTCTTTCTCTCTGCAATGCCATTTTGCTGAGGAGAATAAGGTGCAGTTCTTTCGTGTTTGATACCATGTTGAGCACAAAACTCAGCAAACGGTGATTCATATTCACCTCCACGATCACTTCTTAACACCTTAATTTTCTTGCTAAGTTGATTCTCAACTTCACTCTTATATTGGATAAATTTGTCAATAGCTTCATCCTTACTTTTGAGGAGATACACATAACAAAATTTTGTGCTATCGTCAACAAAAGTAATGAAGTATTTATTTCCACCACGAGTTTGTACACCTTTTAAATCACATACATCACTGTGAATTATATCAAGTGGTTCACTATTTCGTTCAATAGTTCGAAAAGATGATCTTGTTAGTTTTGCCTCAACACAAGTTTCACATTTGTGTTGTTTATCAATTTGGAATGCAGGAATTCTTTTCATGTTAATTAGTCTACGAATTGTATCGTAATTAACGTGTCCAAGTCTACTATGCCATAAACAAGAAGACTCAAGCAAATAAGCAAAAGTATTAACTTTATTCATCACGGGCTTAATAGCCATTACATTTAGTTTGAACAAACCATTACAAACATAACCTTTGCCAACAAACATTCCACTCTTAGACAAAACCACATTATCTGACTCAAACACAATGCGGAAACCATGCTTGTTAAGAAGCGACCCGGACACTAAGTTCTTGCGGATGTCAGGTACATACAACACATTGTTTAAAGTCAGTTCTTTTCCCGATGTCATCTTTAGGACAACTTTTCCTTGACCCTTGATTTCAGAAGTGGCGGAATTTCCCATGAACAGCTTTTCCCCATTCTCAGATTCCTTAAGAGTTGCAAACATCTCCTTATCCGAGCAAACATGGCGAGTGGCACCCGTGTCGATCCACCACTTCCTTGGATTCGAACCCACCAGATTAACCTCTGATATTACAGCACAGAGATTCATATTCGAAACCTCTTGAGATATGTTCTCTACCACATTCGCCTCTCGGTTTCTCTTCGGCTTCTTATAATCAGATGCCTTGTGACCCATGCCATCACAATTATAGCATTTTCCCGAGAACTTCTTCTTTGAAACGCCTCCTTTGGGTCCCATGTTCAACTTTCTGTTGGAGGAGGACAATGGTCTCTTTTTCGAGCTTTGACCATGCTCGACAACATTTGCCTTAGCAGCAACAGGAGAGAACAATCTTCTTTCCGAACTCTTGTTGTCTTCCTCAATACGAAGTCGAACAATGAGCTCTTCAACATTCATCTCCTTTCATTTGTGCTTCAAGTAATTCTTGAAATCCTTCCAAGCTGGTGGTAGTTTCTCAACAATAGCAGCCACTTGGAATGATTTGCTCAAAGTCATCCCCTCACCGTGAATCTCGTGAAGAATCACTTGTAGTTCTTGAACTTGACTGATAACCGGCTTTGAATCCACCATTTTAAAGTCCAGAAAGCGACCAACAAGAAACTTCTTGGCCCCGGCATCCTCGGTTTTGTACTTTCTGTCTAGGGATTCCCACAGCTCTTTAGCCGTTTTCTTTTCGCAAAACACGTTGTAGAACGAATCTGCCAATCCGTTTAGTACATAGTTTCGGCATAAAAAATCAGAATGATTCCATGCCTCAACCGCACTAACAGATTCAACATCTTCCTCACCCTCGTTGAGTTTAGGAGCATCCTCAGTGAGGAATCTGGCCAAGTTCATCATCGTCAAATAAAACAGCATCTTCTGCTGCCACCTTTTGAAGTCCACACCAGTAAACTTCTCGGGTTTTTCACCGTGACTTGCCGGAACAACAACCGCAGCAGCACGTGGGGTACCACGAGGGACAACTTGAGGAGGGACAACATGAACAGTTTCCCTTTGCACGTTAGTTTCAGTAGCCATATCTGAAACAAAACTCGTTATAAGTAATCTGTTTTAAGATTGTTACACAAAATGTATGCACAAACAGAAAGGTACACAAAAAACAGCGAGCCAGTATCACGAACTAAACAGTAGCACAATGCAAAAGTAAAGCAAACCGAGGCCTGTATGTAATACATTGTCCTTAAAACAGATTCGTCCCCTCCGATGTGCTTCGAGGATGAACTTGGACGTCTGTTTCCCAGGATACAACGGAACAACCAGCAGTACCTTAGCACGAGATACCACAAAGGCGAACTGAAATGTACCTGAACTTTATCACGAGACAGAGTAACGAGAAAAGGAGCAGCAGCCGGTGGAAGCAGCAGCAGCCGAGACAACAGAACAAGCAAAGCGTCGAAAATGTAGGAGAGTGTGTTGGTATTTTTGAAAGACTCGAGGCTGCCTCTATTTATAGGCACTCATATGGACAGTTACGGCTGACCATTCGAAAGGCCAAAGGTCTGTCCAGCTGGAGCACCAAAGGTCATCAGTTGGAACACCAAAGGTCAACCGAAACTGTTCCAGCTGAAACACCAAAGGTCACAGTCCATAATGTAATTTTTCGAAAATAAAAAATAGCAAAAGCCAGGTGAGCCTTGGTGGGAAATTTTGCCTTGATTGGTCCGACATTCGACGCACCCAGGTCGCGCTCGTACGCTTGCACACAAGTCAAGCCTTTTTCCACTGCAAATCGGGCCCATAATTTGCACCCCCCCTGCGCCTGTGCGCGCGAGAGAGAGCCTCTTGACCAATCATTGTTACACCTCCATAAAGTGCAACTCAATATAAGCTCACCAATGCTATGTTTATTTTTCTATGTGGGACATTTTACATTCTCCAACTATTAGGCATTGCTTGTCCAATTTCCCATTCAAAAAACACAAGCACAATAGGCCTCTAAGTCCAACAGAACGAAAAAGCAATTTTTCTCATCAGACTCCAAAAAAACAAAATGTGCATTTCCTTCAGTGATGTCCCTTTGCTCGGTTTTCTTGTGAGATGGTGATCCCCCAGGGAAGGCGCGGGTTTTGGGTACTGAATGACCCTGGGTCATGAGTTAGGTCCTGATAAGTTTTGGGCCGATTCGATAATAGCCGGACAAGTAGGGATGTAAATGAACCAAACCGTTTGCGAGCTATTCGTATCTCGACTCGATACAAGCTCGTTTGAGTTCGTCTGTTAAGCATATCAAGCCAAGATCAAACTCGATTTCGAGCTTGAAAATTTAATCAAACCAAGCTCAAACCTATGGATATTCGGCTCGTGAGTTCGCAAACATATTTGATAATAGGCTCGCAAACATGTTCGATAATAGGCTCGCGAGCTCGAGCTGGACTCGTTTAGGTGGCTCGTAAGGTCGAGCTCGAGCTGGACTCGTTTAGGTGGCTCGTAAGGTCGAACTTGGCTCATCTCTTAAATTGAAAAATAAAAATATTATTAATGTCAATAGAAGGAATTGAACACAAAACATAACGGGAAAAAAGATGAATTTACACCACATAATCACAATTACATTTTTTTCAAACATTTTTTTCTTACTTGCATATCATTATACGAAAATGTTCTTTCAAACATAATAAAATTAACAGAAATACAACAACTTATTTTTTTCCCCAAAAAATTTACATCACTAAGTCATGTACACATTGAGTAACTTTACAAATTATTATCTTAAAATATTATATTAAATTTAATATAATGACTTTATATTGATTAAAAAATAAAATTTATTTGGAACACATCGAATGGAGTTAGAAGTGAAGTTATTGCAATGTTATTTATATGGTGATATCAGTGTATGACAAATATTTGTTATTTGGATGCTAGATATATTATTTTGGGATGTTCAATCCGACCCAGTGAAATCGTCCACCAAGTTCTTACCTGATTCACCCGGTCTTTATCACTGGCGCCGTATGTGGAAAATCGATCTAAGACGGATATGGACATCTCGAGATATGTATATTTCATTTGTGGTGAGATTGTGCTGCTTGTAAGCCTTATATCCCGGGAGATATCCCAAGAAAAAAGATTTAATGGCTCAGAGAGAGAATTTTGAACGATAGCTTAAACGTGTAGAACCATAACACAAACACCCAAATGATTTTAGTGCAGGTACGAGGGAACTTTTTGGTAAAGAATTTCAAATGGAGTCGAAGAGAGGGTGTTCTACCGATCAAATAAACAGTCGCAACGATGCAATCAGCCCAATAAATTAAGGGAACATGTGATTGGAACAATAGAGCTCGAGCTACATTGAGAATGTGTTGATGCTTCTTTTTCACAACATAATTTTGTTGTGGATGCTCAACAGATCAAGAATGATAAGTGAAAATGCCTTTAGACCGGAAGAATCATGAGAATTTTAACTCATAAACATTGTTTGATCGCACAAACTTTATGTTGACACCAAACTGTGTGGATACAAGCTTACAAAATGTGGGAAACACCTGTGAAAAAATTATGATTTGAACGAAAAATTGAGATAATGAGTTGATCTATTTTATGCTTGAGGACAAGCATCGTTTAGCTGTGGGAGATTTTGATAGGCTCATAATAGTTAGTATTTTTATTTTTATATTTCCCATTATTCCAACCTCCGATATGTTTAATTGATACATTTTTGTGTAATTTTATTGTAGGAGGAACTTTCGCGGTCTTGGAGAAAATTTGAGTTAAAAAAGTTATGTTTATCACATTTGAAGTTTCCAAGATAGAGTTTGAAAGTGAATGACCAAACCAAAAGAAGTCCTGGAATAAGGCGTGATCACGCCTTATGACGATACTTCAGCTGCCAGAAAATTGCAAGAAGGGAAAATCTAAATAAAATATTATCTATTATTTTATATTTTATGATTAGGGTTAATTAAGAGGTTGGTGGGCTTTTTAGCAAAAAAAAAGATTTAGAACCAAATGAGCACACTATTCACGTAACAAAAGGGAGGAGGCGGCAGGAAGAATTTTTCTCCAATTTTCATTCCAACATCTCACGAGAAGGGAAGAAGAAAAAGGGCGCAGAAATTTTCTCTCCAACTCTCTCCCTATTTGGCTAAGTTTTATTTCTGATTTAAGAGATATTTTTACTGTTTAATTTATCACTGTGAGGCATTTGTTCTTATAGTTAATATTCTTTTTATTCCAAGTATTTGTTGATTTATGATTTAATAATATGAATATTGTATATCGTTTAATCTGACAATTTAATTCGATGTATGATTTTCTACTGCTAACCATAAATTCATTGATCCGTAATTGTCATGAATGATTGGTACATGAGTAACATAGATTAGATGTATTGTGCTATCATAATATATTTAATCTAAATAAATCGACGGAACTAAATCTTCCAATTGCAGCTATCTCGGTTGTTAGATTTTAGAATTAAATGTTTTCACGAAACGAAAATGCTATTTTTAATTAATATGGAACGCTATCGTGCCCAGTTAGTTATTGATAAGTTTTGACGGGATGCTGGGTTCAGTCAATTAATTTAGGAAAACACAAGAATTTTAGCGGCTATCCCTATAATTCTAAGGTTAATTGTTTGGAACAACTTGAATAAATTATTTGTTTGCCGATGACCAGTGATATAATTAAATAGTAGAATCCCCTTGAATCAGATCTGTCTCATATTAAATTCTTTACTTTATCCTAGTTGATTAATTGTCATTTAAATTTATTGTTTTTCCGTTCTTGAAGTATTTTAGTTTAGCATTTTATTTAAATTAATATCCCAAAATTCCCCCCTTTTTATTTGCATTTTTACTCGAAAGAAATAATCTCCCGTTCCCAGTGGATTCGACCCTACTCACCATTACACTCGTTTTTATTTAAAAGAGTGGGTATTAATTTGGTGGTCAACGACAGCACACCAATATATCAGTGTGAACTAGTTCAAAAAAGTAGCACAAAGCAAATTATTTGACACCAAAAGGTAATCGCTTTTGCTTGGCTAGGACATATTGAACAATCCAATAAACCATCATTGTTCTTTGAATCAAAACTCAAGCATCATATCCTGGTTGAGAGCCTGAATTCGACATGAATCAGAAAGGAATGAGACAGAAAATGGTATTTGTTTGGTTAGGGAACTACCTGAAAGTATACTAAAATGAAAATGAGACATAAAATATGAGTGGAGATTTTAGAATAATTTATCTTTTTTAGTAATGTATTATTATTTTATCAATTTATCAATACTTTTTATTTAAGTAAGTGCTTTCAGAACTGGATCGGATGGTTCGACCGAAAACTTATCACAGTTCCGGTACGAACAACTCCCAAAAATCGTTTTACTGATCAAAACGGTCAAACTCGATCAAGAACCGGTTGAATCGATTCACATTTTTAAATTTTTAATGAATATGATTATTTAAATTTTTTATTTTGTTAAAAATATTATTTTAATAGCATAAAAATTTCTTTGACTTTTTAAACATTGATAAATATATAATTTTATTATTTATGCACACATTTAAATATTTAGAATTTAAATATATCAATCACTATTTTAGTCATGGAGAAAGCGTCCCTTTCTTCCCACTCGAACCCTGCCCTTCAAATAAAGGTCACAAGACAAATCTCCCCTCACTCTCCCTTTCCCTCTCCCTCTGGAATCTTGATTTTTCTTTCTTTCTTTCTAGCTGTGATCGGAAGAAATGGCGTCGTCCGGACAGGTGAAGGCATCTCACATATTAATTAAGCACGAAGGCTCGCGGAGAAAGGCCTCCTGGAAGGACCCCGACGGCAGCCGCATCTCGGCCACCACCAGAGACGCCGCCGTTGCGCAGATGAAGACCATCCGCGATGATATCCTTGTTGGAAAATCGAGATTCGAAGATGTTGCTTCTCGATTATCTGACTGTAGCTCAGCCAAGCGCGGTGGTGATCTTGGTGAATACGTTAAACCCTCACTGTTTGTTTCTAGAAATGGAATGTTCAGTTCTTCATTTTCGTTAGGCTTGAGGGTTTTTAATTTACCATTACATTGTTGTCTTTGAGGATAAGGAATCTGATTTTGATGATTTAAACGCAGTATTGCCAATATTGTGGACAGAAACGAACCAAGAAATTTGATGTGTTGGAGGAAGCTACTTTCTTTCTAACCGGCTTGCTAGTTTCCATTCATTATTTAGACAACTTCTAAATTTTGATTTAACTTTAATTACTAGTGGAGATCATTATACCAATTTGATTTGACTTCTCTTATAGGCAAATAGCATGATACCATTCATGATAAAGAAGATTCCTCAAGCTGAAGGTGGGATTGGTAGAAGTCTTTGTGTTGAAATTATTTTTCCATCTTACAAGACTAATTAATTCTGCCTACTTCACATTATTTGAGAAATTTCTTGATTCTTAGCATGTGAGTAGAATTGTGAAAATCTTATAATTTTTTGTAACAAATATCTGTATTTAGTGGTACAAATTACAGGACTTTGCATTAGCTTTGGTGGCATTATCAGATTGCATAAAATAGATTTGGCAATTGTTAGCCCATAATATCAAGATAAGAGTGCAAACCCAAAATATAGCTCTTTTAGGTGGAAGACCTTCTAAACTTCTTTACAGCCCATAATATATTGTGGAGAAGAGTTGGAATTTTAAAATTTTCCACCCTTGAAGCTGATACTGACGATGGAAACCTTGGTTTACTTTTTACTAACCTATTATGTTATTTGACCTCATATTTTTCTTACACACTACAGTTGCACCAATAGAATCTCATCATGCCAATTTTCTCAGGTTATTTTGGTCATGGCCAGATGCAGAAGCCATTTGAAGATGCCGCATTTACTCTGAAGATTAGAGAGATAAGCGACATTGTTGATACCGATAGCGGTGTTCACATTATTATGAGAACAGGTTGATGTTGGTGCACTACAAGGTGGAAAAGGAATTATGATTACTTGCACTATGCCGAATTAAGACCATATTATTGTCGCGGCACCGATCATGTTTCTCATCTCATGAATGTGATTCATTAGAGCAATAAGTTTGCTTCTCTATAATTGTGCTTTCTGAACATGGATTATACTTTTGTGAACCAGAGAATTTAACTGGACTCAAATGATTGTCAATTACCCTTGTGATCCTTGTAATTGTGCGCCGATTTAGAATGGCCTGGTAGTAATGATGGTATGATGTGGAGGATAGGGGAGAGTTAACCAATCTTACATTTGGATTATGATAATTGCTTCGTTTCTATCATATGATTGGTGCTGTGAAAATAGTTCCTTTTGGGACTTGATCAAGCATGCCTTCAAGAATGCAGATAACTTGATATTGACTGTTCCACGATCGATGAGTTCTCTTTTACCACTTTTTTTTTTAATGCGAGAGAGTTTCAAGGGAGAAAGGTTGGAAAGATTCCATTAATCACCACTCTCTTTATTCCATCCAATTTTGTTATATTCAACGCTTCATCTTTATCTCCTTTGGAAAAGTTTGTACAAAATTCGCTTTAATTTGTCAACCCATTATTCATCCTCTTTATCAAAGAAAGCCAGTATTTGTGCGCATGCCGAAAGTACTTGGATATTTTATGCAAGATCAAATTTATTTGTACTTCAATTTTTGTTATTCACACCCCATTTAAAATATAAAATTTGTCAATAAAATGAGATATTACATTATTATTATAGTAGAGAATTGAGCGTAATTAACTTTGGTTTTATTCTTTTATATACAAATAATACTGATCTTTTCAATTATAAATATTTTAATAAATTTATATATCATTTATAACACTAAATCTTAGAACGAATTTTTTTTTATCTATTGACTTTTAAATGATTATATAATAAAAATTAGTGTACTTTTTTTAAAAAAAGTTTTTTATATATTCTCTAAAAAACTCAAGAGTAGTTATCTTGTGAGACGCTCTCATGAATCTTTACTTATGAGACGTATCAATCCTATCGATATTCACAATAAAAATTAATACTATTAGCATAAAAAATAATATTTTTTTATGGATATCTCAAAACACAAGGCAATTTTTATTTTTTAAAAAAAGAATGCAAGTAACGACATAATATGTACCATCAATCTATTTATTTGACCAATGTCGTTAGATATCAAGATGAATGGACAGTCAACTTTAGGCGCTAAATGTGTGTACAATTTAGATCTTTTACCCCAAAAGCGTCGCACGTCATTTTCAGAAAATACGGACCATAATTAATTGAAAAGTCAAACTAGAAAAAATGTATCCCAATCTGTGCGCTGTTTCATCACAGACCAATCAAAGTTTACCTTGAGACTCTTTTTTGTCACCAAAAGGTACGGCTTAGTTTAATGCAGTAAACGAACAAAACCTAGCCCCGCCGATTCGACTATCCGTAGTTCATCTCATCTCCTCTAGCTCCGATGGCCGCCGCCACCAAGATTGCCGCCACCACGGCTTCATCAGCCTCTGCTTCCTCGGCCCTCGGTCTTTCGTTCCCCCCTCCACAGCCTAGGTTCTTCCCCTCCATGTTACCGAAAGCCCTTGGGAAACCCCTCCATGTGACCAACTCCAAAAACCCAATCTCAGATATTGTCTCCGGGTACAAAAACCTACCACATACAGATTTAAATCCTTTTTTCCCAAACGATGATGACGATAAACCGAGGGAAGAGTGCGGGGTGGTGGGAATCTACGGTGACCCAGAGGCTGCCCGTCTGAGCTACTTAGCTCTCCACGCGCTCCAGCATCGTGGTCAGGAGGGTGCGGGGATCGTGGCGGTGCACGATGGCGTGCTCCAGTCGGTTACAGGAGTTGGGCTTGTGTCCGACGTTTTTAACGAGTCCAAATTGGCTCAGTTACCGGGAGATGTCGCCATAGGTCATGTAAGATACTCCACGGCTGGGTCCTCCATGCTTAAAAATGTGCAGCCTTTTGTTGCAGGTTACCGATTCGGCTCTGTTGGGGTTGCCCACAATGGAAATTTGGTTAATTACCAGACTTTGAGGGCGGAGCTGGAGGACAACGGATCGATTTTCAACACCAGTTCGGATACTGAGGTTGTTCTTCATTTGATTGCCACCTCGAAAGCGAGGCCCTTTTTCATGAGGATTGTCGAGGCCTGTGAGAGGCTTGAGGGAGCATATTCTATGGTTTTCTTGACGGAGGATAAGCTCGTTGCAGTTCGTGATCCCTTTGGGTTTAGGCCGTTGGTCATGGGTCGAAGGAGCAACGGGGCTGTGGTTTTTGCATCGGAGACTTGTGCGTTGGATTTGATCGAGGCGACATATGAAAGAGAGGTTTTGCCTGGTGAAGTCCTTGTTGTGGATAAAGAAGGGGTGAGTTCCCTTTGTTTGATGCCTCATCCAGAACCGAAATCTTGCATTTTTGAGCATATCTACTTTGCACTTCCGAATTCTGTAGTTTTTGGGAGGTCTGTGTATGAATCAAGGCGTGCGTTTGGTGAAATATTGGCTACAGAAGCTCCTGTGGATTGTGATGTGGTGATTGCTGTGCCAGACTCAGGGGTTGTGGCAGCGCTTGGTTACGCAGGGAAAGCAGGGGTTCCGTTTCAACAAGGCTTGATTAGGTCTCATTACGTGGGGAGGACTTTCATAGAACCATCGCAAAAGATTCGAGATTTAGGTGTAAAATTGAAACTTTCGCCAGTGAGAGCCGTTTTGGAGGGGAAGCGTGTCGTGGTGGTGGATGATTCAATTGTAAGAGGAACAACATCTTCGAAGATAGTTCGATTGATCAAGGAGGCCGGGGCAAAAGAGGTTCATATGAGGATTGCAAGTCCCCCTATTATAGGTTCCTGTTACTATGGGGTTGATACTCCTAGTGCGGAGGAGTTGATATCAAATAGGATGAGCGTGGAGGAGATTAGGGAGTATATCGGCTCAGATTCACTTGCTTTTCTTCCGTTTGATAGCTTGACAAGTCTGTTGGGAGATGATTCTCCGAACTTCTGTTACGCTTGCTTTTCGGGGAAATATCCGGTTGAGCCAACAGGAAAGGTGAAAAGGGTTGGTGATTTTCTTGATGATGGGTTGAGTGGTAGTATGGAGTCCATTGAAGGGGGTTGGATTCCAGGGAACAGGAGCCAAAAGGAGGTTAAAAAACTGACTTGGAAACAGGAGGTTCAATGCGCCTCCTAGTTATATTTTTCAAATTTAGTTTACTTTGGTTTTCATAGAAACAGCAAAGTTCATAGTTATGCAGTGAACGGCAGAGTTTTGGGTGTGTTCTGCTTTATTCAAGTGTGGTGTGTTAATTTTTCAAGATTAGGCCACATTTGGTACCAAGGTAATTTCTTGGAATGGATTCAACTGTTTATCACGAACACCACAGAAGAAACATACATTTCTCAGATTTTCCATTTCGAACAATATATTTTATCATTGGTGATGCGATCAAGGTGAAATGGGTGAGCCGGGTCGGATGCTCCACCGGATCAAATCAATAATTTATAGTGTTGTTTAGGAAAATGAGCAAAGTAGATGACTTCGATCGTGACCTGCACACAATGAAAGGAACTCGTGAATGGGCGCCGGAGGGGTGTCTGGCGTGGCCACTCCGATGCTTAAGTCAGCAGGTGAAGATGATAACCAGTGTAGCTTAAATAAAAGTAAATGCTACTGGTGTAAATATGTGTGTTAACATGTGTTGGTGAATGAATCATTCTCCAGAACTAGAGAAGAAGAGGAAGCCCAAGTCCCTCAAATGAATTACATACCTGCTATTTATAGGAAGAAAAATCAAGGATTACCTCGATTTGCGCGTACATCTACCACTCATAGCCTTTGATGTTGACTTCCTGTCAAGCCACCCTACCTCTGATAGCTTCTCTGACACGCCAAACCCTCTGTAGTTCTGACAGATAAGACTGCCTATACCGATACACTCGAGTATGGTGCGCTTCTCGAGGTAGCCCGAGTAGAAAGTTCCCGGGAGCTTGCATGAGAGCCCGGGCTATGATGATGGCCCGGGAAGAAATGGAATGCCCGGGAAGCTGGCTATGATCTGGGCTCCCCAATTAATAAACCGGGTTAAAGACGACCCGGATCCTTATGGGGGTATCACCACCCATCCCTAAAATAGTCGGGCTAGAGCTTGACTCGCTGTCCCGATCAGTCATACTTTGTACTTTCGTTGAAACATAATTTAGAGTGTGTAAGAGCATCGGAGGCTTCAAATGTCCCATAGATGAAATGGGGTACCGGGGTCTGATACAACCCGAGTTTTGAATGAGGCGCCGGGACCTTATTTTTCCTGGGCTTAAAAAATGGTGCCGGGGTCTCATACCTCCCGGGCTTTGAATATAGTGTCTTTAGTATTATCGGGTAGTCCAAAGAGTGTCATTATTACCCATGTTTTAGCATTTATGCCGCCGAAAATCGTTTCATATTCCGAGGGTCCGATAAGTCTGACATATTGACATTCGTGCACGTCCTTTCTTATGCCCGGTACAATTTACGAGGGACATCTTGATCGTCCACGTGTATCTAGATTAGCGACAGAGATCTCCCCTCGCCCATATATATTAGTCCTTCTCATTTTCAAAAATTAATTTCAAATTCAAATTTGCGGCGAAGCTCTTGCAAATTTTCCTCTCAGCTTTCCGGCGTGTAAACTCCTCTATTTCCGGCGACATGGTACCACTGCAACTAGTCCCTTCAAAAACTCGTAAGTTACTTTTCTCTAATCCATGTCTAATTCTACTTCTTCCACCTCAGGAGCCAATGCGCGAGGCTCATCTGGGTATGAGTCCACCGCGATGCGCTCCGATTCTCCTCCTTCTCCTCCTCGCCATCGTTTTGCTCAAACTTCTAAAAAGCCTGCAGCCCAACAAACTAAACCTTCTTCCTCGGGCACTTCACGGGTCCTGAAGAAGGACAAGGGTAAGGGCAAAGCCCGTGCTTCTGACCATCCTTCTATTGAGGCCCCGGGAGTTCCTTGGTTCTCCTCAATGAGCAGCACTTTGCGCTCAGAGGCGGACGAGGAGCTCCGGGTTCTGGGATCTATCCCTTCTGCTTTTTCCATTCTGATTCCCGGTCCTTCCGATAGAGCCAATAACCCTCCTCCCGGGTACACCACTTTCTTTCGGGACCAAGTCAGAAGTGGTCTTCGTTTTCCCCTCCCTCCGTTTTATATCGAGGTTGCTGAATTCTTTGGCGTGCCCATTAACCAATTCCATCCGAATTCCTTCCGCATTATGGCCTCGGCCTATATTCTTTTCAAAATGAATAATCTCCTTATCACTCCCCTTATTCTCCACTATTTTTTCGTTTGTAGATTGGGAGATAATGCCTTCTCCCTCACTACCCGGCTAAATGCCCGGTTCCTTGATGACATCCCTTCTTCCCAGAAGGGGTGGAAAGGAAGATTCTTTTATATTCGACTCCCGGGTCCTCTATCCTGTTTAACAGAGTTTCTGACATCCCTTCCTCAACAACCCACCCTTCCCCGGGCCCACAAATTTGAGGATTTTTATACCCGAAGCCAAGACTTGGTAGAGGGCAAAAGATACTCCTCTATCCTTATTTCCCAGGAGAATCTGGTTGCCTATGGGTTGAGTGCCCGGGCTGAAGACCCCATAGATCGGGCGATTGATGAGGCGGCTGGCTCGGGCTCTCAGCCCGGTTACTCTCTTTTCCTTGTCTTGTCTTTCCTATTTTATGTTTCTTAGGTGATACCCTTTGGTTTTTCATAAATGCAGACAAGATGCAAGAAGCTTTCGCAAAAAAGTGGGAGGCTGAGCAGCTAGCCAAGGAGAAGAAACTGGCAGCACGGAAGGCTGCTGCTGAAAAGAGGAAACAAGCACAAGAGGAGGCGGCGGCCTGGGAGAAGGAATTAGCCCGGGCAAATACTGAGCCAGAACGGGAGGTGCCTTGCTCCCCGGAGGATGAAGAAGATCATATCTCCCTTCGGCAGAGGAAACGAAAGGCTACCACAAGCCCAGAGTTGATTCTGGTTGAAGATGATCAGGCAGGAGACCAAGGTTCTTCCCGGGCCAGCCAATCCAACACCCCTTCCCTCCAACAGGACCTTCTGGAGCCACTCCAAGAGCCCTCCCTATCCGAGCAACCTACCCGGGCCAGCATCTTCACAGCAGGGGCTACGGCACTCGGGGTGAATCTTATTAGGCAGATGTTGATCCCTACCGAGGAGGCTTTTCTGAAGAGCTCCACCCCGGGTCCTCGGTTCCTCGAGGGCTCAAACAGGCTTCTATCAGTAAGTTTCCTTACCCTTCTTTCCCTTTTTTTTTTTTGTTTCTAACCTCTTTCTTACAAAACAGGGCATGCAAATGCTGATATCAGCCTTCGAGGAGGTAGCTGCCATAGCTACTCGGCAGGCTCCCCAAGTCCGGGCTTCCAGAGAGATCCACGATCGCCTCCAGGGAGAGATTGCCCGGCTGAAAGGGCTCCATGAAGAAGAAAAGGCTGCCCTTCACGCCTCCCTGGATGTAGCCCAGGATGATTTACAAGAAAGTCTTGTCCGGGAGAAATCCCTTCAAGAACACGTCTCGTTTCTTGAAGGCAAGAATAAATCCCTGGCAGAGGGTATGACTGAGCAGACGTCCCGGGCGGATGCCGCGGAGGAGGCTCTGGCTGAGGCTGAGCGAAAGAGGGAGCAACTTCAGACCTCCTTCCTCACCTCCCCAGAATTCAAGGCAGCAGTTGAGGATCGGGCTTATCCTCTTTTCAAGACTGGTTTCAACAAATGTCGCAAACAATTTGAAGAGGCCGGGCTCTTGCCTAAGGATAAGTCTAACTTCCCAGACTTTAGGTTAGCCATTGCATCACTTCCAAAGGCCGGGGAGGAGGAGAAAGAAGACTCTGAGGACGAAGAAGATCAGCCAGGGTCCGCGCACCCGGACATAGAATAGGATTTGTACTTGCGTTTCTCTTCTTTTTCCTGCTCTTTCTTGTAATTCCTCGGCCTTCGAGCCTTCTTTTTTTTAATGAAATCTTCATTTTCCCTTTTATCATTTTTGCAGTCATATCCTGATAAATCTTCAAAGACCCGAGTAATATAATTTCTTGTGTACAAAATAATTAGGAAATTTTCTAAGTGTTGTGATTTAACCGATAACTTCAAATGAGTACCCGGGATCTTGATCCTTATAATGAATAAAATGTCTCATAATCAGTAAGTGACCCAGATGTAAGTAAACTTAAACCCGGATATTGGTGCATATAACCAATATGGGAAAATCGGGCAAGAAAGCAAATACCGGGATTTAGATTGGTCGAGGTGGGGTGCTCCGAGCCAGGGTGTAGTGCCCTGGGCTTTTGAATAACCAAGGTGCGGAGCCTTGGGCCGGGGAGCATGTCCCGGGACTTGGGAGTGGTCGTGGTGCGGAGCCCCGAGTCAGGGTGTAGTGCCCTGGGCTTATGAATAACCAAGGTGCGGAGCCTTGGGCCGGGGAGCATGTCCCGGGACTTGGGAGTGGTCGAGGTGCGGAGCCCCGAGTCAGGGTGTAGTGCCCTGGGCTTATGAATAACCAAGGTGCGGAGCCTTGGGCCGGGGAGCATGTCCCGGGACTTGGGAGTGGTCGAGGTGCGGAGCCCCGAGCCAGGGTGTAGTGCCCTGGGCTTATGAATAACCAAGGTGCGGAGCCTTGGGCCGAGGAGCATGTCCCGGGACTTGGGAGTGGTCGAGGTGCGGAGCCCCGAGCCAGGGTGTAGTGCCCTGGGCTTATGAATAACCAAGGTGCGGAGCCTTGGGCCGGGGAGCATGTCCCGGGAGTTGGGAATGGTCGAGGTGCGGAGCCCCGAGCCAGGGTGTAGTGCCCTGGGCTTATGAATAACCAAGGTGCGGAGCCTTGGGCCGGGGAGCATGTCCCGGGACTTGGGAGTGGTCGAGGTGCGGAGCCCCGAGCCAGGGTGTAGTGCCCTGGGCTTATGAATAACCAAGGTGCGGAGCCTTGGGCCGGGGAGCATGTCCCGGGACTTGGGAGTGGTCGAGTTGCGGAGCCCCGAGCCAGGGTGTAGTGCCCTGGGCTTAGATAATGTGCCGGGGCCTCGTGTCTCCCGGACTTAAGATAATGTGCCGGGGCCTCATACCTCCCGGACTTTCAACCTTTTTGCTCCTCCTGCTATACTAGTTTTATTAAAAATCAAATCACTAACCTGGAAATATTGAATCCGAATTCATTTCCGGTAGAGTGAAACTTCTTTTGGTTGACCTAAATTAGGTGACTAATATAGCTGTATGCTACTGAGTGCATAGTAAATGATCTTCATCCCAATCAGGGATAGCTGCTGAGCTTTGAGCCCATATGAAATCCACATATAAGATCTGTGTGTCGAGTTGGTCGGACTTACTTTTGAATGGAAACCATATCTACGTCTTGAGCTCAAGTTCCCACAGACGACGCCAATGATGCGATCCAGGTGAAATGGGTGAGCCGGGTCGGATGCTCCACCGGATCAAATCAATAATTTATAGTGTTGTTTAGGAAAATGAGCAAAGTAGATGACTTCGATCGTGACCTGCACACAATGAAACGAACTCGTGAATGGGCGCCGGAGGGGTGTCCGGCGTGGCCACTCCGATGCTTAAGTCAGCAGGTGAAGATGATAACCAGTGTAGCTTAAATAAAAGTAAAGGCTACTTGTGTAAATATGTGTGTTAACATGTGTTGGTGAATGAATCATTCTCCAGAACTAGAGAAGAAGAGGAAGCCCAAGTCCCTCAAATGAATTACATACCTGCTATTTATAGGAAGGAAAATCAAGGATTACCTCGATTTGCGCGTACATCTACCACTCATAGCCTTTGATGTTGACTTCCTGTCAAGCCACCCTACCTCTGATAGTTTCTCTGACACGCCAAACCCTCTGTAGTTCTGACAGATAAGACTGCCTATACCGATACACTCGAGTATGGTGCGCTTCTCGAGGTAGCCCGAGTAGAAAGTTCCCGGGAGCTTGCATGAGAGCCCGGGCTATGATGATGGCCCGGGAAGAAATGGAATGCCCGGGAAGCTGGCTATGATCTGGGCTCCCCAATTAATAAACCGGGTTAAAGACGACTCGGATCCTTATGGGGGTATCAATTGGCTTCACGTGTGGAGATGAATGATAAGTATTTTTTAACATATTACATATACACATAAAGTATCCCAGTATTCAGATCATCACAGCCGGAGGGTGAAATTATGGATGTCTAAAGAAAACTAGCACATAAAAATAAGGGCGACGCTGGGGCCCTGCCCATGAAAATAATTGCATCATATGGATGAGGCATCACTTAGATACTCAAGAATCCCAGTGAATTGGTGAAATTTAAGTGTATGTAGCATGCATGCACTTTCTGCGTCATAACGGGTTAGCAGGCGGGCCAGCTCGCAACCTTGTCCACCACTTGGCAGGGTGTTGGGCTTCCGCCGTGAGACAGGTTGAGAATTTCTCAACCACCTCGACCCATTTTGGGTACTGGTATATATATATATATATATATATATATATAATATATATAAAAAAACATACAGAAAAACTCCTAGGAAATGAACTGCCTTGCAAAATACATATAGAAATTCAATCCACACATCATACAAACAAAAATCGATACATATTTCTTGGAACTATGTCAAGAATTAGGGATGGCAATGGGTCGGGGTGGGGCGGGTTTGCCATCCCCACCCCCATACCCACCCCAATCTTCGCTTTTTCGGGTTCGGGAAATCCCAAAGCACGAAACTTTCGGGGATCAACTTCTCATTCCCGCTCTCATCCCCATTTCAAAAATATTAATATGGCAAGACGATGACGAATTCGGAGATTTTCTCAAACCAAACTTATTATTTTCTATTATTATTATAGATAATATTAATATTAATATCAATATCAATATTAATAATAATAAGATTATTAATATTTTAAAAAATAATAATATTATTATATTATTAATATTAATAATACTATTATTTTATTATTAATATTATTTTCGGTGCGGGTTCGGAGATTTCGAGGATGAGGATAAATCACATACCCGTCCCGAATTACATTGGAGATTTAAAAAAATCCCCGAACTCGAAAAAATCGAGGATCCCGACCCTCGTTTCGAGTTTTTCCCACGGGACCCCAACCCGTGGGGAAAGCTGTCATCCCTAATTAAACTTGCCTTTCTTCGTAGGGGATAAGATATATATATATATATATATATATATATATATATATATATATATATATATATATATATGTATAGTTTGACATCTAGTAATGCTAGAGTATAGGCATACGAGCCGATCATGCGTTTTTTTAAAAGAATTTCACTACTTAAACTTTAAAATAAATTATATATAACATAAAATATATTTTTAACAATAAAAATATGTCTTCACCCACTATTTTCATAAACTTTTCTTATTGACCAACCTCGATTCCCTTCGTCACCAATAACATCCTCACATATACCAAAATTTTTCATACAACATACATAAAGAAACAAATAATAAAACATTTAAAGTCATATAACACGTAATAAAATATCTATTGTTTAATTAATTTTCTCATGAATATTCTAGTGGATCGTGGACATTACAGTCTTACATATAATATTTTTATCTCAAACACTCTATTTTAAATAAATTAAAAAAATTTACTTTTATCTCCAAACATTATCTATTTACAATTTTTTCATTTCTTCACAATCTATAAATTTAATGATGTCGTCCGAAAAAAAACATCCAATAAATTAATCACTTATATAAGTGCATAACTTTATGCAAAACATTTATTTTAATCAACTTCAATTAGCGTTGATAAGAAGCTGACAATTATATTTAGGTAATTAAATGCAATAATTAAATTTTTAGTCAATAACATTTTTTTGTATAATCAATACACTTTAATTTTACTAATGTTCACATACAAAATTTTTGAAACGTTAAAATGCTTGTTGCTCTTTACAGTCTACAAAGTTAAGGCCCATTTCGTTGGTTCGATATCAATGGACTAAAGCCCAGTTAGGCCCAACAACATGGTCTGATGGGCGATTTGTAGTTTTAGCTCACGCACTTCCCGCTGGGTGCAGGAAAACTCTCAAGTTCAGGAACCCTAACCCTAATATTCTTGTGATTGGGCTCCTGTTTTAGCTGCATACCGTTAATTTAATGTTCTGAAATTTAATCAGAGACATATTTTCTGTTATAACTTTGTAAGTTGTTTATCTTCATAATTTTTGTTTTTTGTTCTTTGAATTCTAAAACTGAGAATTATGATACCGAATTTTAGTGGTGGATATGCGAATCCGTTTTTTTCGTCAAAATTTTCGACCATATACAAATATTTTTCGGCAAGAACCTTAATTTTTTTTTTGATAGAAAATTTTTGATGATTGAGCTAGTATTAAGAAGTGTGAAAATTTTATTGTTTTGCGATTTGATTTAGTGTAGTTTCATGTAATTAGGAATTAGTTCAACATGAATCCTTTTTGTAGATGGAGCAGGAAGTGTTGGAAGCAGAATTGGTGTTGCCCACTTACATGAAGTTTAAGAAGATTCAAGTTTATGAAAAGTACCCGAAGGGGCAAACCAAAGCAAGATGGAAGCATCTCAAGCAGATTATTCCCGCTGAGAATTACCAAAATTATCCCCCCCATGAACCGAATTGTAAGTTCTGTGAACTTGTGTTGTAATCAGCTCATTTTCAATCATCTCTCTTCGGTATGGTCTTAGCTTCATTGATCATATGTGAAATTGTAGTTGCTTTGTTAAATGATATTTGAAAAAAGCATTAATATGAATACGAGCTTTGCATAAATATGCGTAATTTGACTGAACATTTAGCTACATCAAACTTCGATACTTTGAATTTATTCTTTTGTGACTGTGCCTGATGTTTGATGATGCTAGCAGACTACAAATCCATTGATATTCCTAGCCCAAAAAGGATAGTTTGATAATCATGGTAAACTAATAGAGAAGAAAATATATTAGTACTTAATTCATTAATCAAATCTTTAGATTTCATCTCAAGACTGCATCGAATATTTGGCAAAGCAGTGGGGTTAAAAATGAAAACATTCTAAAATGCCTTTTGTTGCTTTCGGTGTTGGACTATGCTTTGGGTGTTCAACTATTCTCAAGTTGGTGGAGAGGTTTCCTTGAACAAGCTTTATACATTCATCTTCATGATCACATATCTCTGTATTTATTGTCGAAGCAAGACTATTTCAATGGACATTATCCTGAAATACTTGGGGGTGTGACTTTGATGAGAGGTATCAAATAAACCATATGGCGTAGCAGATGAAGAACCTTTTTCTCTTTGGAAAAAACTATTTATTCTTGTTTTCGTAGGAAACTAAATGATAAATTTTTATTTATGAGCTGGTCGCCTTTGTTTTTTTTTTCTCTTTTTTTTGTTGTATCAATTTTGTAACATGTCTACATTATATTTGATAAAATAAATTATATTAGAATGAGTTCCAAATTCCAATTCTGCCAGATAGTATCCTGTGGTATTCTTGGAGTCCAAAATTGATATACCTGATGTCCAAACTTTTTAATTTCATGTTAAGCAACATCGTTAAAAAAACCATTTCTACCATGTCTTGTTGGTCTCAAAATGAAATATTCGATAATTTATTAGTGTTGCATTTTCGACTCAAGATTTTGTTTTGTGGATTTGTGTTGAATTTCTTTTTCGTTCTGGGTATTAGATGTCAACATCGAGTCACCACCATCTATGCATCCATGCAAAAGAATTTGCGATATAACTGGATTTGAGGTTAGTTTTCTTCTTCTTTTTTTCTTGTTCTCTGTTTATCAAGGGATAAAGAAATCTATTACCGGTGGTAATGCATTGTGCATGAATATTGGTGTTCTATCGGGAAATGATTTCCAGTTTGATTTTAGCCTCTTTATTTTTTTTTATTCATGTATCTTTTATGAATGTTTGGATGCGTGTTCCTGCATTAGATAGGCACTGGTACATACCCGTGCTTAGTTAGAATCATATAGGTTTCTACAACTTTATATTGGCTTCACTAAATTCTCACAAAAATTTTACTGCCTTTTACTATTTGATATTTTGATGACTATCAAATCGAGTAAGAAATGCTGTTCTGTCACCAGGCACCTTACTTTGATCCAAGAACCAAGCTTCGCTACGCCAATACTGAAGTGTTCAAGCTGATAAGATCGCTTCCAAATGATTATGTGCAGCGTTATTTGGCTCTCAGAAATGCTGCCATTGTCCTGAGGTAGAACTGTAACTAGAGAAATAGATTCTTCTTTGTAAAAAGCTCTCTTGTTATCTGAACTGGAGCATGTCTGATTGGATCCTGTATCTACGTGTACTCTTGATGGTGAAAAATTCAATATTATGCAAAATCTACACGTGCTTTGTTTTCTTCATTGCTTTGAACACAAACAGAGGAGCTAATTTTTTCAAAATTATAAAACAATTGTGTAAGCAGGTCGGATTTACTTGGCTCGGTCCCTAAGATATTGGTAAATCGAGCCAAATTGAAATCCTTAAATTCTCTTAAAATATTTAATCAGGTTTAAGGTTTTATTAGGTCAATAAGAATTCCATTCGAAATTCAAAAAAAATCCAATATTCTATATCGA
This sequence comes from Primulina tabacum, assembly GCF_025594145.1. Classification (NCBI taxonomy): domain Eukaryota; kingdom Viridiplantae; phylum Streptophyta; class Magnoliopsida; order Lamiales; family Gesneriaceae; genus Primulina; species Primulina tabacum. Next base: position 16,354,376 of record NC_134554.1, read on the forward strand.
ATTATAAGTTGGTCGTGTAAGTTCTGACTTTAATTGCAATTTATTAAAGTATCTTCGTGTAGAAGTTATTATATTTTTAATACAACTCCAACTTTCGAAATGACGAGTGTATTTGAGTCGATAATTTTTTATTTGAAAATCGTTTGGAAGCAAAATAAAAATAGTATTTTCTTGGGTTATTAATCCTAAAAAACTCTTGAAAATATATTTAATATTGTTGAAAATTAATATTTAAAACATGTGTGTTGAATAATTGAATGTTGAATATTTGAATGTTGAAAATAAGAGTTGTAAATATTGAAAATTAGTGTGTGATGATGTAGGTAATGATGAATTTATTTTTTGGATTATTTGTACAGAAATTCTATAAATAGTCTCACCATTTGTGAAGAAATTCACAAATGAGTAGAGAGAAAAATTTTATAAAATGCGTAGTTTGGTAAATTTTGAGTGTTTGAGATTTTTACTTTTTACCATAAATTTTTACTTTTTCACAACACGTTATCAGCACGAAACTCTAAAAGTCCTCCATATTTTTTCAAGCTCCAAAACAGAAGAAAAAGGTAACAAAAATAATAATATTTATTTTACTGTTATTTATTTATTGTGTATATATTTAATATATAATATAATGTTATTCAGAAATAATAAAATTAATTTTTCAAAAACTCGTTATAAATCCTGGGAGGATGTTAAGACGACATCCGACACTCCCGGTAAGGGATACGACAAGTATAAAAGCCTATAAGGTTTTTAAACAAAATAACTTGTGACACCGTATTATAATAATGTGATATGATATACATAAATATTTAAACATGACTAATATACATCATATTATTACCATAAAATTATACAAATGCATACATTTATTTTTTTGTACACCAACGGTCATAAACGGTAACAAAACGGCTAGTTTTTGCCCTATAAGTATGATCTCACAAACACATTCAATCACTCCAACTTTCACATCTTCTCTAAAAATTATTTTTCATCAAATTTTCGAAGAAGATGGCTTTCTCAAGGTTATTTTTAATTATTTTGGTTATCATACTCACGAGTCTTGTATTTATCGGAAAATATCCTCCTCGTGTGTTTTCTTTATTTTTACAAATGCTTGTACTTGTTGTTTATCCATTACTTTGTATTGCAATATTCATTAACTAATAAAATGCATCGTAATTTTTTTAGTACCACCATGTCGAACTTGACAAAGTTCGAATTCATTGCTCTTGATATTACGGGAAAAAATTATATGACATGGACTCTAGATGTAGAAATGCATCTTGAGTCATTGGGTCTAAGTGAGACCATAAAAGAAAATTGCATATCGACATCACAAGAAAAGGCAAAAGCCATGATATTTTTGCGTCGACATCTCGACGATGGATTGAAATGAGAATATCTAATTGAAAAAGATCTCATGGCTTTGTGGAATGGATTAAAAGAAAGATTCGAACAAATAAGAGAAGTTATACTTCCGACCGCCCGAGATGAATGGAATATGTTGAGATTCCAAGATTTTAAAAAAGTCAGTGATTACAACTCGACGATGTATAGAATAATATCGCAATTGAAATTTTGTGGGCACGAGATTACTGAATTGAAAATGCTTGAAAAACATTTTTCCACTTTTCACGCATCGAATATAACTCTACAGCAACAATATAGAGTGCGTGGATTTTCGAGATATTCTAAACTTATCGCCTGTCTCCTTGTGGGAGAAAAGAATAATGAGTTGTTAATGAGAAATCATCAGACACGACCCACTGGTTCAACGGCATTTCCTGAAGTAAATGTCGTAAACAAAAATGAATTTAAATCTGGAAACCAAAATCAAAGTTATAGACAAGATTTTGGTCAATCGAGGTCGTGGACGTGGACGTGGAAGTGGTCGTGGTCGTGGTCGCAGCCGTGGTTTTGAAAACAATCGAGATAGTTATTATTATAACTCATCTCAAAAGGGCGTCACGAATCACCCACCAAAAAGACATCATGAGAACGTGAGTGTAAATGAAAATCACTCAAAAAGATTTGAAAATTCTTGTTTCAGATTGGTACTCCAGGACATTGGTCCCGTATTTGTCGAGCCCCTGAGCACCTTTGTAAATTTTATAAAGAATCAATAAAGGGGAAAGAAAAGGAGACCAACTTCACTGAACAGAGTGAACCTTTGAGTGAGTCAACTCATTTTGATGCTGGAGATTTTCTTATTGATTCTTCAGACAATGATCAATTTGCTAGTGGAATAAATATGTAAAATATTTTATTTTTCCAGGTACTTGTATGATAATGTTATATCGTGTGTTATATTTTTACTTATGTATTGTATTTTATTTTATTTTTATAAATGTATTGTCAGTAATTTTATTTCATTGCATATTTTTTTGAAGTTCAAACATGGAAAATGCTATTAATAAAGCTGAAGTTTGCATACCCGATAGTGGTACAACGCACACTATCCTCCGAGATAAAAGATATTTCTTGGAACTAAAACCAACAAAAACAACGATGAATACAATATCAGGTCTTGTAGACTTGATTAAAGGATGTAGTAAAGTACAATTTTTGTTACCTAATGGTACAAAATTTTTTATCAATGATGCTTTATATTCACCACAATCAAAAAGAAATTTGTTGAGTTTTAATGATATATATTCCAATGGGTATGATACTCAAACAATGAATGAAGGGAATGAGAAATATATGTGTCTTATCACATATAAATCAGGAAAGAAATATGTGATTGAAAAACTACCAATGCTCTCTACTGGATTGCATTATACACATATAAGTCCAATTGAATCAAACATGGTAGTTGATAATTCTTCAATATTAACCAATTGGCATGATCGATTAGGACATCCTGGTTCAACAATGATGCGAATAATTATAGAAAATACACATGGTCATCCGCTGAAAGACCAGAAGATCTTTCAGAATAATAAGTTTCAATGTAAAACATGTTCTCTTGGAAAACTTATTATAAGACCATCACCAGTCAAAATCCAAACTGAATCACCAATGTTTCTTGAACGTATTCAGGGTGATATTTGTGGACCAATTCATCCACCATGTGGACCATTCAGATACTTTATGGTATTGATTGATGCCTCCAACAGATGGTCACATGTATGTTTATTGTCAACTCGAAATGTTGCATTTGCAAGATTACTTGCTCAAATAATAAAATTGAGGAATCAATTTCCCGATTATACGATCAAGAAAATTAGACTTGATAATGCTGGTGAATTTACTTCGCAGACTTTCAAAGATTATTGTATGTCTATGTGAATCATTGTTGAGCATCTGTTGCTCATGTACATACACAGAATGGATTGACTGAATCATTGATTAAACTTCTGCAAATGATTGCTAGACCAATGATTATGAAAACAAAGCTCTCTATTTCTATATGGGGACATGCAGTTTTACATGCTGCTGCATTAATTCGCATCAGACCAAGTGCATATCATAAATAATCCCCATTGCAGCTTGCATTTGGTAAAGAACCAGACATTTCTCATCTGAAATTTTTTGGATGTATGGTGTATGTGCCAATTGCACCACCGCAACGGAAGAAAATGGGACCTCAAAGAAAGATTGGAATTTATATCGATTATGATAGTCCATCAATAATTCGATATCTTGAACCTCAGACAGGTGACGTGTTCACAGCACGTTTTGCTGATTGTCATTTTAATGAGGAAATCTTCCCAATGAGTTTTTCCTAGTAAGGTTTTTAACGAGGCAGTATAAAAACACGTAATGAAGACAATCATTATGATCATCATCACAAGGGGAAGTGTTGAAAATTATTATTTAAAACATGTGTGTTGAATAATTGAATGTTGAAAATAAGAGTTGTAAATATTGAAAATTAGTGTGTGATGATGTAGGTAATGATGAATTTATTTTTGGATTATTTGTAAAGAAATTCTATAAATAACCTCATCATTTGTGAAGAAATTCATAAGTGAGTAGAGAGAAAATTTTTATAAAGTGTGTAGTTTGGTAAATTTTGAGAATTTGAGATTTTTACTTTTTACCATAAATTTTTATTTTTTCACAACAAATACGTGATATTTGACTTTTTTCAAAAGCAAAAAAACCTGGTTAAAGAAAAAGTGCTATTAAGTGAACAACGTCTTTTACGCCACTTTCATTTCCCCGCTTTTACGGAGTTTCAGAGTCCATCACTGCATTAATGGTGTTTTCTATAACACATTCCAGAACCTCACTCTACGCGATCATTCGCAGTCAATCGGTCATCCATCCAATTTCCAATGCGTTTACCCTAAATTATTTTCAATTATCTTCTTCGACGATGGTTCTCGCTTCTCTGCTTTGTGCTGCGTGGATTGCTGGGATTCTTCCCATTTTAATCGCCTTCATACCTTCTTCCAAAATCAATGCTTTGCACAATTTTGTGCTAGGGCTCGCTAAGCGTGGAAAGATTATGCAATCTTCTTCCCAAGTGAGTAATTTTTTTTGGGTTGATTGATTTTGTTTCTGTTTCCGTTAATTGATCCGCTTGAGCTTATGTTGAAGTGATTTTTTTCTTTTCTTTTTTATTATGTTTTAAGTATTGTGGTTGAGTATTTTGATGCTTTTTGTTGGTAGTGATGTTTGTTTAATGGGCTTTGTTGTCTACAATTTTTTATTGATTGTTAAAAGATATATTTTTTGGACACATAATTGTATAAATATAATCTTGGCCAACAAATTTTTTTTTACCATTTCAGAAATTCACGGTTCCTCAGAAATACTTTTGTCATTTTTACATATTGGCGGTTATATGGACCACATTCCTGCTCGTTTCCACGTGGATGTATGCGTACAGAACTGCGCCAAGAGTTTCTCAGCCATTACTATATTCCAGTATAGCCAGTCACTTGACGGGAGTTTCTCATGATTTTTGGTTTCATGACGGGAGTTCATCTCTGAAGAAAAGCAAGTATATGATTTGGAATTCTGTGTTTTTGCTTTTGTTGATGGAAGCTCAAGTATTGCGGCGTCTTTTTGAATCCATATACGTGTTTAAGTACAGTCCTTCTGCTCGAATGCATATTTTTGGCTATCTGACGGGACTATTGTAAGTATTGACTTTTTTTCTTTTTTCCTTTTGTTTTTTAAATAGTGTCGTGTCTTTGGTTTGTCTTTGCTCAACTTTATTTGTAAAGCCATTGACATGTATGTTAATGCGTTGTAAATTCGTTTATTTATTCCAAGTTCAGTAAGCAAATACTTGTCGAGTTTCTAGAACTTATTTGCTTTCGTTACTCTGGCGCTTTCTTGTTGGATTATGTCAAAAAACTGAACTTTACTGCTTTTTTTAAAATGAACACTATGCAGATTTCAGCCTCATCTGATTACTTCTTTTTTCTGACAAGTTTCTATACAGCAGCTCCACTGTCCCTTTGCTCCAAGTACGCCTTAGAGGTTCTGCACTTTGTGACAAAATTAGGTGCAGAGTTTGTTGTCAAAGGGAAGGATAGAATGAAAATCACAGAATATGATGTATGGGGACATGTGAATCCTCTCTGGCAACTTAAATGGTATGCATGGCTTGGTGCTGCTGTTTTCTCCTTTGGTTGGATTCATCAGTATCGTTGCCACGCCATTCTAGTAAGTTTCTTTAATGCTATTGATTACCACGTGTATCGGTTTTATGGTATCTAACGAAATTCAGTACATGCACAAGCTGCAAAGTAACTTTATTTTTATGCTTGCTTTTACTTATATCTGACATGAACAAAATACCAGTTTACTCACGTGCCGAGATCTTACCGTATTTTCTTCTGTCCTTAAAAAACGCAGGGATCATTAAGGGAGAACGATGAACAAGTTAATGACTATGCAATCCCTCGCGGGGACTGGTTTGATTATGTTTCCTCCGCGCATTATCTGGCTGAAATTGTATGACGTTCTTCTATATTATGAACCTTATTGCCTTTCTGGAAAACAATTTTGCATCCAAATTCTGAAAAATGCTCCTTTTTGCTATGGAGGCTCTATTTACTTATAACTCTTTACTTTTTCTTTTATAGGTTATATATGGTGGACTTGTGATTGCCAGTGGGTTTTCTGATGTTACAATATGGTTACTCTTTGGGTTTGTGGTATGTCATTCAAGGACCTTGAACAAATAACGCACTGTACACTTCGGCCACATCTGATCTCAAATTTTTGCTTTGTCGTGTTTAAATTTTGCAGGTGGCAAATCTTGCCTTGGCTGCAGCTGAAACCCAGAAGTGGTATCTTCATAAATTTGATAATTATCCTAAAAACCGTCATGCGATCATTCCTTTTATTTACTAATGTTTACTATTACCCTGTATATGTGCTTTTGTATACATGTTTATGTATTTTCTTATGCGATGCTGAGTCGGCGATATAATGCATTGTATTTTCTTGTATGCTATATGCATTCATGTTTGTGCCTTCCGGCTGTTGAGCAAATGACTACTTGAAGATTTTACGATTGCAATTCTTTTAGCTTGGTCGATTGTTTAATATTTAGTTAAAATAATTAATGCATCAACATATTTGATTTCTGAGACGTTCTCTCATCATTTGTTATTGCTATTTAAAAGAATCAAACTCTGAGATTTTTCTCTGAAAGAAATCAAATTCTATAGCTTCGAAACAATAGTGTTAGCTTATAATGTTCATTAATTTTACCAAATCTCTGGCCAAAGATTAAGGTCTAGACATGAGAATTCATGCACGGTGATCTAGAAAACGTTTAACTTCCAAGTGGAGATCAAACTAGGCTGTTCCGTTAAAAGAATTTAATCTCTTTAATATGAGGTAATAAGTTGAACTGATATTTTGCTACGTCTCAAGTCACCGATTGGATAATTTTTACAAGAAAGCTAAAACGAAAGGAGTGAAATACATGACTGAAATGGCACACTCTAGCTTCGAAAATGAAATACAAGTTCGCAGCACACACTCATAATGCCAAGTTGCCAACATACACCAATAACACTATAAACATGAAAGATAATGTCTTTAGGAGTGAAACACATCTGGTTTATGAACTTGCTCAACAATCTCAATATATTTTATTTTTACGAGATCAAGATGGTAGAATATCAATTACAAATTCAACTCATGCATACAAATCTATACCCCAAAATTTGGCAGGTTGATTGGTTCGATAGCCACGATCCACACTCTTGATCAGTTCCATGTCTTCTTTGGCAATCTCGAAGTCGAACACTTGAAAATTCTCTTCCAATCTATCAGGTTTTGATGATTTAGGTATGACAACTGTGTTTCTTTGAATACCCCAACGAAGAGCAATCTGAGCCACGGTCTTATTATACTTCTTGGCAAGACCCTGATATATAGAAGCAGAATTGAGAAGTTATTAATCAACTGGTGGATAAAAAAGAGTTTGTGCAATGTTAAAATAAGGTAAAGTATAGATAGAAGTACTTTAAGAACTGAGTCGTCCAAACATGATACCGAACCAAACAATTCGGTGTTAGCTGCAGCGCCTCCAAGAGGGGTGTGTGCTGTGACACAGACACCGTGTTTCTGGCAGAACTTAACAAGAGAATCTCGTTGGAAATAAGGATGTGTTTCAATCTGATTCACTGCAGGCTTCAATTTGGCATAGGCTAAGCAGTCTCGTGTTAGATATACGTCATAGTTGCTGCACAAATAATGATCAAATACATTGCAACAAAATGTTTGATTACAAAAGTAAATATAAAGTTCACATGATATTTACATTTTAGGATTTACTCATATAAATAAAGGGCAACGAAATTTTAATTAGATAAGAGATTTTCTGTTCATTGCCATGGTGCAAATTTTCCCAGAATTCCACTATGCTTGGAGATTTCCTATGCATTTATTAGTGGATGGGAACCACAAATCAGCAGAAGATCAGAGACACTTCTACAAATCATTATGACAGAAGGAATTGCTAAAAAATAATAAATCTTCTGAGATCGTGGACTATATGTTTGTATTTCCTTGAACATCAGCAGAGAATTATTTATTAAACATAGTTTTTTTTTATTTCTATTAGTTCATAAAAATTCACAAGGGAAAAAAACTTGGCATAAATTTTAATCACTGAATTTCCATCATTGCCCAGGTTATGTCTATTGGTACAGACAGAACTTAAAAAAAGCACAACTTTTTAGTATATAAAAAATTTGTGATACTATTGAATTTGGTTACTGCTCCACTGACATTGCCGTATCATGTCAAAAATAGATGAAAACGACATATTTTGTTGAAGAAATTCGTTACTTCCTAAAGATTAGCCTTAAACAAACTAAAGACAGACATCATTGAAAAGGATTGTATCAGACTTACCTGATCCCAATGCTCCGCACTAAACCCATCGATACTAAATCTTCCATGGCATGCCATGTGGTCTCCAATGACACTGTGGTATCTATGTCCAACACACCATCCTCTCCCAAAGCACTATCAGTCGTGCCAACTCCTGCATCAACGCCAATACGGGGATGAAAAAGCACTTGGTGATAAACTAAATGTAAAAAGGTTTAACAGCTTGCGATGCATCACAAAAACCAACTACTTCAAACAGTTGTAATCACAATGAACACATCCTTCCAAGCACCGCCTATTTTTTCGATGAAAACTGAATGCAAGAGCTAATCTGTGAATGTCTAGCCAAATATAACAAAAATCCAACCACACTACAAATACAGACAGTGGATACAGTATCACAGATGCAAAACATACCCGTATGCCTTGTAGCAACTGGAAAATGAACAAGGTACAAATCTAGATACTCTAGGCGTAATTTCTTAAGGCTGTCCTTGCAGGCCTCAATGACATGGCCATGATCCGAGTTCCAAAGCTGCATGCAATTACATGAGTTTTTGATTTTACGCCAATTTCAAGAAGGCTATGTATGGAATGATCATAAATGGAGTTCCATGGTGACTAGCCTTGGTAGTAATGAAAAGATCCTCCCTCCTCACAAGTCCTTCATGAAAAGCTTCGGCAAGTGCATCCCCAACTTCTGCTTCATTTTTGTAGTCCGCTGCGATCGGGTACCGACAATAAAAGATCTCAATTTAATGAAATCGTGAAAGGAAAAGTACAACATGATTTGGGAGCTAATCGAATGAAATCCAAAGGAATAGTGAAGTAATCACTTAAGGTGAATGATGTCCATTCATAACAAATTTCTACATGTTTCAGTACAAAGATCAAATACATCAGTCCCAAAAAAAAATAAAAAATAAAAAAATCCGACATTTAGAATTTATTCCCAAAAACTTAAAGCATCGTATGCACCACTCCAGACTAAACCATTAATTAATCTTGAAAAATTATGGGCAGTTGAATATTTACTTTTCGACTGACTCGAACTAAAATAAATCTTCCAAATATCAAAAACAGGCCAGTCACAGCAATTGGTGGATAACTGGATCAAGATACCATAAAAGGCTATGTTTTTTCGCAAGCTCAGAAATCCACCCACCAACATGAAGATTAAGGAGTTGAAGGTGCGAAACCCAAATTGAAACCAACTAAAGGACAGATTCCTAGTGTATACACAAAAAATAACATCACAACATACCAGCACAATCAAAGTGACGGTAACCAGTCTTAATAGCACGGAACAGCAGATTCTTTATGTCCTTCTCCTCCATACGCCAGACGCCTAGTCCGATAATCGGCATTTTGAAGCCATTGTTCAACGTAATCGCCATTTTCACAGAGCTTCGTTTCCTTTCTATATACTTAACTTGGTTTTAGTGAAGAAACTGGTTGGGCTCATTTATGGCATATCGTTTGTCTTTTGTGTGCTGGGCCTTCAATCCAATTTTCGTTAGCCTCGTTTTGTATGGGCCAGTCCAGTATCGTTTGGGTCAAATGGTCCTTTCCTCGGACCAAATTAGCCCGTTTGTGGTGTTCATTTTCATGATTCAGTTCACGAAGATGATAGTGGCATGACTGTCTTTAAGTTGCAGAGAAGTAAGCGTTCTGCCTTTTTTGTGAAGGACAAATTTCTATCATATATAAACATGCTCAACTGACTCTGAGAATAGTAGCAATAATGTATTGTTCAAGAACTTGAAAAATTAAATATGGAAAATGAGTGTTCTTTCTGTTGTTGTTGTTCCTTTATTTATTAGAGTAGGAGTTCAACAAACCAATGTTACAAACGAACTTTATTTTAATAATATTGTACTTTTTATACGTTATGACATTTACTTTATATGTATACTCATACAAGATGCATATATAAAGACTTAATATATGATATGTTACGATAATGTCGTACATATGATGATGATCATGAAAAACATTTAAAAGTTCCTGCATATTTTAAAAATATTCCTAGACGATTCAACTGCATAAAATAAAGATCAATGTCGCTCGAGCTCGAAACTAGCATCTATGATGTTGTGTAGCACATTTCATTGGTACAGACATGGAGATGTCCGAACATACATTATAAGTGCTATCATTTATCGGGTTATCATTTATCGAGTTGATAAATTTGCTCTTGGATTTTTCGAGTTATCATTTATCATACATTATATCGCTCTTGGATTTTTCAAGTGATTATCATTTATCGAGTTGATAAATTTGCGGTTATGGTTGTACATCATTAGTCCTTATGATCCGTATTGAGTAATAATAAGTTTCGGAGTTTGACAAACCAATCAACAACCGGACTGAAGACCCGAACAGAACAGTGATCGAAATGATAGCACAGAACTGATCTTAGAAGTGAAGAAAACTTATCAGAGAGAATAAGTAGAATTGAAGTAAATAATAAACTAAAGTTCTCAAAAATATAAGTAAGTCTTAAAACTGATTATTCGAAGATTGACAAACTGATTGATATCAGAATTGAATGAGTTATTCGCAAAATTGATATAAGCATAACTGATGAAGAGATGTGGCCTCTGCCACCGGAATCTGGCTCATGATATCGACGTCTACATGCCTAACAAAGCATTCAAACTGAAATGACATAAGTTAGAACTGATTACCAATTATAAGACTACCTGAACAGATCAGTCGATCAGTTTGACTCCTGATCAGTTGGTCACGTCATTAGTTGCAGTTCAGCAGACAAACTAACATTCCGTACCTGAGCAGGACAGTCGAAGCATAACAGTCTGATACATCGTACTACCATCAAAAGGATGTCTATATAAACAAAAAGACGACTCAAGACTATAAATATCTGAGTAGTTCATTTGTGGAATATATATAACAAGAGACGATTTTAAACGAATATAAGTTACACGACTACTCAAAGAACAATCTAGATAATATTCTAAATAAGAATGTATATGATCTAAATAAGATTCTAAATAAAATTGTAGATGATACATGTAGATTAATAAGTCTAGATTCTATACTAAATAAATACATAATATCAAAAATTGACATTATGATCGAATCTTATAGTGAGAATCATATTATGATTCTACCTTATCCATGCTATTTATTAATATGAGATAACATTGATGCTGAACAATCTTTCTTTCCTTTTTCAATCAAAATTCGGCCACCTTCTTGTTTTGAACAAGAAAATTCATCCACCACCTCTCACCATCACAACACTGCCATGTCTTCGTCGCAGCCGCTGCACTTGGGGAAATCATTGCGTTAAAAAGACATGCACGAATTGTTACAAATAGAGTATATATTCATCAATTTAATGTACTTTTGTGAAAGCGTCGAGTATTTAATGTCTGTATATTAGGTGCATATCTGATACATATTATCAAATTTATTTCCTTAATTTCATATATTATGATTTTAAATTCAATTTTCAATCTAGAAATGTGTTCTGAGATGTTCCCTTAAACCAGTACCGAGATTGGTCTCATTTATGTCCAATTTCAATTAAATTTTACTACATCTAAGATTCCAAGAAAGTAAGTCATCAAATTTTTACTACATCAAAAAATGAAACAATAACTAATTTGTAACTTCTTTGCGACTAAGTCTGTTGTGTCATTTCCAATGACAACCACCACACTTTGTTCCATCATTTTTTTTCTAAGCATTGGAGAAAAACAAATTAAATTTTGGTATAGCAATAATATTCTTGGTTGACATTATAATTGAATTGTATCATAAATATTAGGTACACAAATACATACGTTTGAGTAGGTATATAAATTCTTAGCTAAAAGCTGATAATTTGTATATAATTTAAAGCATACAACACTTGAAACTTCAAAACTATGATGGATTTTAATGTTTTGTGCTAAATATCATATTATTAATGTGATATTTATACACAAATACAAATGGGGATAAAAATTGTTGTAGTAATTATCCCGAAATACATTGTGAGGTTGAATAATAACACTATGAATCTTGTGTTGCTCCGTGGAATTGACCCACCCGGCTGTCAAAGAGAATAACCACACTTTCAATATTCCAATTTTTTTTTTTTCGGTGAAAACTCTTATAATTTATTGAAAAAGATAAATGTCCTTGATTACAAGAGTAATCAGCCAAAAAAGAAAATTTTCACACTCCCAAACAAAAGGAGTATTGGACAAACAATCAAACGAGACAATGACGTGAGCAATACAATACGCAGAACGCCGAACATGACTAAGAATGGGGCTTCCCTGAGGAGCCAGAAGTAAACTTATATCTAGTGCTAGTGCCCCTGTATAACTGAGGTTCTCTTCTACCCCCAAGACTGCTTGCACAGCGAGAAGAGAGTCCGAGGAGATATGATGGAGCCGGAGATTTTGTGTTCTAGAAATGTTGATCATTTTTAAAGTAGCAAAAAGCTCAGCATACAAGACGGAGGGAGGCTTCTCAATTGTATTTCCAAAAACTAGTAACGGTTGTCCCTCATGATTACGGATTACACCGCCATTTGAGTATCTATGAGTGTACTCATTATAACATGCGTCAACATCCCTCCGTAAAGAGTGCATAGGCGTAGCAATCCAAGATGTCGGAGCAAACAATGGGTCACGAGCAGGAGAAATCCTCAAAGCTCGGCGAGCTTCTTGGAAGTCATGTAGAAGACTCTCACACCACTCTATATTGATATTAGAATGGCAGTCTCTATGGATGTGAGTGATCCGAAGTCTCTCACTCCAAATCGCTCAAGCACACATCACAAATGCCTCAAATTCATGATTGCTTAGCTTTTCTTTCATCCAAAATGAATGTCCATCACATCCAGATGACTTGATAACTTTAGAATTGACCAAAAATACATTCCTTTCCAGCAGCGTTTAATAACCTGGCAAGTGAAGAGAGCATGGACAGTAGAATCACAAAATTGATGACATAATGGACACACTCCAAGAACCGGGACATGATGTTCCATTAAATTCTGCTCCGTCGGAATAATATTCTGAATAACCCGCAACCAAAAGATACGAACCTTCGGAGGAATACTGAAACCAAATAGATCACCACCATTCAATGGAATGATTACCCTAGCACGAAGGAGGAGAATCAAATAAACCAATCGCCGCTTTATGACTGTCGTGGACTGAAAATTTACCCTTCGGATCATATGCCCAAAATCGGAAATCCTCTTTTTGATTTTGGGAGAGTGTCCTTGACAAGATGAGGAGGGAATAGGTTGTGGATGAGAGGTTCATTCCAAGACTCCCCATCGAGGAGGGTACTAACTATAGCAAAGTGTTCAGACTCAGTAGGAGGGGACACACGACCTCATGTCCCTGGAATCCAACCCTTTTTACAGAAGTGGCCTACTCCATAATATCGATCTCCAAATGTAAGAAGGATTACTTCGAAGGGAGGCATTCATGACGAAAATACCTTGTTTTCAAGACTCGTGCAACCAAAGAACCTGTCTCAGTAATAATGCGCCAAACCTGCTTAGCCATCAACGCTCTATTGAATGTCTCAAAATGGCGAAAACCCAACCTGCCTTGGCACTTTGGCTTGCAAATATTTCTCCATTTTTTCCAGTGAAGGCGCCTCCTCCCTTCCTCCTTGCCCCACCAGAAGTTAGCACATTCTCGCTCAATCTCCTCCCATATAGATTTCGAGATTCGAAAACATGACATAGCATATGTGGGAATGGCCTGAAGAACATATTTAATCAGGGTTTCCTTGCCTCCCACATATAAGAACTTATTTTCTCATCCATGAATTCTATTCACAACCCTTTCAACCAAATAACGAAATTGTAACTTTTTGCTTCTACATGAGGCGACAGGAATGCCTAAATACACATCATGTCCCTGTACCACTGGGATAGCCAGAACAGGTTTTATTTCATCACACACATGTTCATTAGTGTTAGGACTGAACGACAAAGAGGATTTCTCAAAGTTGATAAGTTGTCCTGAGGCCTTTTCATATAAGACAATTACGAACCGCCGTGCATTCCTCCAATGTCGCCCTGAAGAACAAAAGACTGTAATTGGAAAAAAAAAGTGGGAGATAAACGAGCAAGATGGAGCAATACGCAGCCCAGATAAGAGCCGACGGTTTTCTAGAGACAGGAGAGCCGAGGACAGGAAAAAAGGTAAGGAGATAACGAGTCTCTTTGTCTCAACCCTTTACTAGGAGAAATATTCCCAACCAACTCTCTATTCAAAGAGATAGAGTACTAACAGAGGTCACACACCGCATATCTTCTCAACCCAAGCCAGAGCAAATCACAGCCGAATCACCATTTCTTCAAGAAAGCACCATTCAACTCGGTCATAAGCTTTGCTCATGTCAAGCTTTAACGCTGCATAATCTTTCTGCCACTTTTTCCGATTTCTGATCTAGTGCAATGTCTCAAAACTCAGTATAATGTTATCAGAGATGAGTTGTTCCGGTATGAACGCACTTGCTATTATGTTTTTACAAAACCCAAACAAAAAAAATACATTTTGTGCTAGATTATACATATGAATCGCATTGATTAATCAAATATAAAAAAATAAAGATTGCCTACCATATTTCTCAGTTACATTATCTTCCACTGAATTATTTGGGTAAAAAAACTGATTGCAAATGTAAGATCAGATCGTGCAAAGTAGGGATAACAATTTTCTCGCGGGACCATCACATTTTGCGAGATAGGGATGACAATTTTTCCCACGGATTTGGGACCCACAGAGAAATCCTGTAAGGGGGACATAGATCTCCGATTTTTTCGCGTTTAGGGATTTTTTTGAATCTATGTAATATGTCGGGACGGGTATGAGGATATTATCTTCATCCCCGAATCCGATCGAAAATAATATTATTAAAAATATAATAATATTATTTTTTTGAAAATATCAATAATAATATTATTATTATTATTAATATTTATATTAATAATAATAAGTTCGGGTTCGGGGTCTACCTAGCTCCATTATTATTTTTGAAAAGAAAATGAGAGCAGCGATGGAGAATGAATATTTGGATGAAGGATGAATATTTGATCTCCGCGGGTTCCCGTTCTAGGAGTCATGAAACCTGAAAAAGAGGAGATTGGGACAGATATGAGGTGGAGATAAAATTCGGAAACGGAGGTAAGGATGACAAACTCGCTCCCACCCCGTTGGCACTGACATCCCTAGTATGAGGAAAGATTTTGCCGTCGTGAAAGAACATATAACATGTCTACATTACCATGAACCCAAGATATTAATGGACGCTAGCCCTTGGAGTCAACTTCCATAAAAAAAAATAGGGACTCACATGATCTTCAGCACAGCACCGACTAACCCCAATTACACCTACATCAACAGGTTTTGATATTGCAACATCAGTAAACTCATAAGCGATAAATAACATTATGATCATAATTATGGATTAAATAAAATTCAAAAAATAATAACATCATTTCAGCTTCAAAAATGAAATATGAAACAATAAGAAGGAAAGTTCGAAAGTATATAGAGAATCGGAATTTTCACTCGAATAAGACAAAGCATTCTAGTTCTTTTGACTAGTTCAAAGCCCATATTGATTACTTGCTCGAGAGTAAAGGCGATGGATTATGAAGAAATTTGTGGTAAAAAAATCATCTTCCAGGGAGCCGGAACAAATAAAAATGGAGTAGATTTGTTGTGAGACAATCTTACGAATTTTTATTTGTGAGACATGTCAACCCTACCGATATTCACAATAAAAAGTAATACTCTTAGCATAAAAATTAATATTTTTTCATGGATGACCCAAATAAGAAATATGTCTCACAAAATACGACCCGTGAGACCGTCTCACATAAATTTTTGTCATAAAAACGAGTGAGAAGAAATTTTCCTTGGGGTCTGATAGCAAATTTGTGTGCTTTAGGGAATTTTATGACAATTTACTTTTCAGTAGGTCTATTGTGAGATGATATCACGAATATTTATATGTGAGACTAGTCAACCCTACCGATATGCACATTAAAAAGTAATACTCTTAGCATAAAAAATAATATTTTTTCATGGATAACCCAAATAAGATATCTGTCTCACAAAATACTACTCACACAAATTTTTACCATTAATCTTTTATCAAACCATTATATTTCAACCTTAATAAAAATATGAAAGGGTGCAAAATAATTACTTTAATTTTGATTTGAGAGTGTAATCTGTTAAAAAATAATTTTATATGCCCTACACCCGGGATAATACCCATTTTCGTCATTTTCGTTAACCGCTTTTCCTATTTCAGTCCCTCATGATTTTTGACTGCTTAAATAATCCTTCATGTTTTCAAAATATTCCCGAATTGGTCCCTACCGTTATCCTGACGTTAAGATTAACGTTGACTCCTTTACCTTTTACTCCCAAACTCTACAAGAACTCTAATCCTCAAATTAGACGTATGAAGGAAAGGGAAAGGCAAACTCGAAGAAAGGGAAGGGCGAACTCGAAGAAACACCACCGATTTTTTTTTGAAATTACAGTTTGGTATATTTGCTAAAGTGGAAGTCGGTAATGGCTAAAAGAAGTATGATGTCTCTTGAATTCACCCCGAATTATGGTAATGTTTCTCTTATTTAATGTGCTGAATTTGAGGAAAAATGTTTTGAGATTTATCACATTTACTTATGTTACTCTTATGCATTTTAGGCTAGATGCGAGAACCCACTCTTGTTACAATTAAATTGTACTACAATGGTTCAATGGACAGCAATCGCAAGAGGAAAACGTACAAAGGTGGGAGTACTGAATAATTTGATTTTGTGGATATGGATAAGATAGGCTTGATTGAACTCTGGGGTTATGCTGAGCAAGTAGGATGCGTGGAGAAAGATAAGTTCAGATTTTGGCACAAAATCGGTAAATCTTTGAGCAATGGTAGATATTTGGAAAGTGATGCTGATGTGGTTCAAATTAGGAACCACGTCCCCAAAAACTTTGAAGTGGAAATTTATATTGAACATGATGAATTTGTTTCAATAAATGAGATAGATGCATCTGGTGTTTTAGAGAAACAAAAAGAAGTTGAACCGAAAACAAGGGTTGGAATCGCTGATGAAGATGAGGCAGAATTTTATGATAGTGAGTTGATTTCGATGAAGATGATAATATTAGGGGAGAAGGGGGAAATATAGTCATTGATGGTGATATTTCCAATGATTTGTTTGAGAGAATGCAAGGTGATGAAGGAGATGATGATTGTGCAGAAAGTGATGAGTTAGAGAGTGCATTTGATTCTCAAGAGGAAGATTCACAAAAATTCGAAATGTATGCCTACTCTGAAAATCCTGATTTGAAGCTTGGTATGATATTTAATTCAAAAAAAGAGGCAAAGTTTGCTATAGAAAGTCATTGTATCAGACGAGGGATGGTAGTGAACTTTGTCAAGAATGATAAAAGTAGGCTTCGAGGTGTGTGCAAAAATGAAGGATGTGAATGGGTTATTCATGTATCACCAGTGAATAAGGACAGTTGCTGGCAGATAAAGACATTTAAACCTGAGCACAAAAACTGCTATTGGAATGTTAAGAACAAAAACATCAAGTCAAGCTGGTTAGATGAAACTTTTGTGAGTAAATTGAAATCAAATCCTAAGTTAGGTACCAGAGAGTTCCGAGAAGAGGTTAAATCTACTTTGAATGTATCCCTCACACATAAACAAGCTTATTTGGGTCGGAAAAAAGCATTAAAGCTAGTTGATGGCAGCATAGCGGAACAATTTAGCCAAATAAGAAATTACTGTGCTGAACTAAGAAGGTCCGATGAAGGTGCATCTGTGATTCTGAAACTGACTGATGGAGATGATGCGCCAAGATTTCAGAGGTTGTATGTGTGATTCTCGGCCTGTAAACAAGGTTTTAAGGAGTCTTGTAGACCTGTGGTTGGAGTGGATGGATGTTTTTTGAAAACCAATATTGGTGGGCAGTTGTTGACAGCAGTTGGCCTAGATCCAAATAACAACATTTTTTCTATTGCTTATGCATTGGTGGAAGGAGAGACAAATGATAGTTGGATGTGGTTTCTGCAGTTGTTGAATAACGATATTGGCTTTGAGAATGAAGATGGTTGGACCTTCATGTCTGATAAGCAAAAAGGCTCGATTCCTGCCTTTGAGAATTTGTTTCCAAATGCCGAAAATAGATTTTGTGTTAGGCATCTATACACCAACATGAAACACGATGGTTTCAGAGGTGTGGGGATTAAAAATGCTCTTTGGGCTGCGGCTAGGGCAACAAGAGTTGAAGAGTTCAAAAGGCGGATGGAAGACTTGAAGAAGATCAATCATGATGCCTATATCTGGTTGAGCAAAAAACCTGAACAACACTGGTCCAAGGCATACTTCAGCACAATTCCAAAATGTGATATACTTCTTAACAACATGTGTGAGTGTTTCAACAGCATGATTTTAGATGCAAGAGAAAAACCAATCATTTCAATGTTCGAAACATTAAGAAATTTGTTAATGGTTAGGTTTCAAACGAACAGAGAAAAGGCCGAGAAATGGGATGGTGTGATGTGTCCAAAAATTAAAGTTGTGTTGGCAAAGAATAGCAAGGAAGCAGCTGTGTTTAGACCTTTGATGGCTGATGAGACACATTTTCAGATCACAGGATTACACCAGCAGCACTCTGTTGACCTGTGTAGGATGACTTGCAGTTGTAGGAAATGGGATTTGACTGGAATTCCATGTGCACATGCTGTTTGTGCTATTTGGTGTAAGCAAGAGAACCCCGAGGCTTATGTACATCGTTTTTACAGTGTTTTGAAATACAAGCAGTGTTACTCGCGCTCCATCATGCCCATTAATGGACCAGCCCTGTGGCCTGAATGCCAGTTAACTCCTCCATTACCACCAATCTATAAAGAAAAAGTTGGTAGGCCAGCTAAGTTGAGAAGGCGACAACCTGATGAAGTTTCTGCTTCAAGACAATCAAAGTTGAAAGGTGTGAAACGAAACAACAAGTGTCGGACATGTGGTGGGTTTGGACACAATCAAAGGAGTTGCAATATAACTAAAGCAAGTGGTTTAGATAAGCCAACACAAGAAAACAATGAAATGGACAGAGGTCAAATTCAAACACCGCAAAATTACAATGAAATGGATATAGGTGATGTTCTGGAGTTACTTTTATGATATTGAAGTTTCGTATTTTAATTTTTATCTAAATAATATTGAGTATTTAATAGGTGACATTGAATCTGCACCACAAACATGCAATGAAGCCGAGTTTGTTGCGACTGGACAAGGCAACACAACGTCAGATGAAAGCGAAAGATTCATTTCCAATAAAACTGTTGAACGTGCTGAAGCAGCATTCAAAAAAAGGAAAAAATTACAGTTTATAAACTACTTGTTGTGTATTTATGTTTATTTTAAGTGACAATAATTTATGTAAAAGTTTTTGGATTTAAATGTTTATTTTCAGGTAGTACGACAACGAGCAAGTGGAGTAACAATTACTGGCAGCTCTAACAGGATCTCATCAGTTAATATAAGTGCAAATAAACCTTTTACATTTATTTTCGTGAGTTGGATATGTTTGAGTTTATTTATCTTTTTTTCAGGTCGATAAAGTACTCAACAAACAAACACATGTTATTGTGAAAGGCGGAAGGAACTTCGTAACTGTGTCTAGTTTGAGAGCTTCATTGGATGATCAAAGGAAAAAAACACCGACAGAATCAAATGGATCTCGTTCAATGAAAGATGCCGCAAAGGAAAAGGGTACCGGATCATCATCAAAATCTTGAAAGCACTGGATCATCATCAAAATCTAGGATGGTTTTGGAACAAGTGGTTGATGACATGTTATCTTGTTTTATTGGATTCTACATTTTATGAAAGTAGTGGTTGTGGATATGTTATTTATTTTTTGTTGAATTTTAATGGTTGTGGAAGTAAATGTTGTAGTTTTGAAAATCTCTTCATTTTAATGGTGCTGGTATTTGAATTGGGAAATCTCTTAATGGTGTTGGTTGTGCTGATCCAGCATTTTAATGGTGCTGGTTGTGCTGGCATTTGAATTGACACTGCTATTCGTAATAGTGCTGGTACTCATACATCTAAAATTTGGACACAAATAATTAACAATCACAGTTGCAAACACAAGATGAATATTATACATCTTACTCAAGTCATTGTTGAAGACAGATTGTTGCATTGTTAATTCAAATCCCATAATACATAAAAGAAACTTCAGTGTTTACACAAGAGCAGGATAATCGAAAATGATACAAACACATGCATCACTAGTTGTGCCTCACTAGCTGCGCCACCAACAGAAGCAACAACAACTCTATTTATATTCACCAAGGTGTAGAGACTGTAGTATTTCTTTGAGCTCTTTAGACAACTCTTCCATTTTCAATGCATTTTTTCGATTCTCACGTTCTAATTCCATTTGAGCCTCCACTAAGTCGGCTATTCTTTCATACTCTTTCGATTTTCCGCTCGAACTTGCATCACATGTTGAACTTGAACATTTTGCCTCGTAAGAGTTAAAAGTAGCAGCTCCACCAGATTGTTTTTTCATGTACTCATCAAAAGATTTCAGTGCCTCTTCTCTACTCCAATAGGATTTGTGAGAAGCTCCACTGTATTTATTCACTTGAAGTTGAGCCTCCTCCCAATTCTCGTAAACACCGGGTTTTCGTCCAACAAATACAATATATGTTTTCCTCTACATTAAATAAGAAATTTCAAAAGTAAAAAAAAAAATTCATAAAGTAAACATGAAAATCACGTAAGCAAATCACAGAGAAAGTTACACAATACAAACTAAATTTGTAATAAAATAATAATGCTACTACTCTGTTCAAAAATTTTGATAAACCACCTTCGAAATTAGAAAAATATCCTAACAAATATCCTAACATTTTTGATAAACCACCTTCGAGTTGGTCTCCATCATTATCCTAAAAATTTACCAAAATATTGATAAACCACCTTCGAAATTTAAATTCGAAAATGTTGAGATACAGTATATACATACATATTCCATTTCAAAATTACATAAAAGTTCACAAAATACGAATGCTACGAACATAATAATCGAGAAGCTACAACAAAATCATGGAAAATAATTAAAAGCCTTTACCATGGCAGATGTTGTAATGGAATCAATGAATCTGGAATTGCTACATTTTCTTCGAGTTCGACATTCCCTTTCCTTCCATCGTTTGATTTGGGGATTAGGGTTCTTGTACAGGTGGGGGAGTAATTTTGAAAAGAAATACTCGACTGACTGCCTTCATAAACAAATGATCATGTGAGTGGCACGTGATATGAGTCAACGTTAATCTTAACGTCAGGATAAAGGTAGGGACCAATTCGGGAATATTTTGAAAACATGAAGGATTATTTAAGCAGTCAAAAATCATGGGAGATTGAAATGAAAAAAGCGGGTAACGAAAAGGACGAAAATGGTATTAACCCCTGCACCCCGTGATAATAAGCGGTTCCTTGCCTTGACCGGACGCCACAAAATCTTGAAGAAACTTTTGGCGACGTACGCAGTAGAGAAAAACAGGAAAGCGGCATGGCGGCGGTAGTGAGCGCGTGGGCTAAACCCGGTGGGTGGGCCTTGGATTCCGAGGAGAACGAGGCGGAGCTCCTTCAGCAGCACAATCAAGATGTTTCCATCGATAAAGGGGCCGATACGGTGGATTTTCCTTCCCTTGCAACCGCCGCGTCCACGATGACCAAAAAGAAGAAACGCCAGATCCTATCCCTTCAAGAATTCTCCACATATGGCGCTGCTAAGACGACGCAATCCGAGGTTCCCAAGGGCTTGAGTCCTGGTGAACTCTTGTCGCTCCCAACGGGTCCGCGTCAGCGTTCTTCAGAAGAGCTCGAGCAGAACAAGCTCGGGGATGGATTCAGATCTTACGGCGGCTACAGGGATGAGCAGCCGCGCCGACAGGGAAGCTTCAATCGGGATCAGAGCCGTGAATATGAGCCATCTAGGGCTGACGAGAGTGACAGTTGGGCGACAGGAAAGAAATCTCTGAATAATGGATTCGAGAGGAAGGAAAGAGGTGGTTTTTTCACGGATTCACTGTCTCGAGCGGATGATTCCGATAACTGGGCTGCAAACAAGAGTTTTGTTCCATCGGAGACGAGGAGGTATGAGAAAAGAGGAAGCTTTGGATCAGATTCGAGTAATTGGGGGGAGGGAAGGAAGGCTGGCGGAGCATTCGATAGTTTGCGGGAAAGAAGAGGGGTTTCTGAATCGAATGGTGTCGATTCCGAGTCATGGGGGCGTAAACGAGAGGAGGAGAGTATTGGAGGTAGTGATAGGCCGAGGTTGAATTTGAAGCCAAGAACACTATCATTGGATGACCGGGAGAAGGGTTCTGGGATTAAGATTGATGCAAAACCCAAGGGGAATAATCCCTTCGGAGAGGCGAGGCCGAGGGAGGAGGTGTTAAAGGATTTGGGACAGGATGTGAATGAAATTGAGGAGAAGCTCGAATCCACGAAGATCAAGGGTGTTGCAGCTGATGATGATAAGGAGAAGGGCTTTTGGAGTGGAAAAGGGAGAGAGACGGCTTGGAGAAAGCCGGAGTCTGTTGATTCTCGACCGGAAAGGTTGGTGGTGCATTTTGTCATGAATTTACTTTAATTTTTTCTATTTGATTACAAATTTACTTTAATTCTGAATAGTATTAAGGTGTTAGATGGTGCAATTGATTCTTTTGTATTATTTTGGGATGTTTATTAATAGCTTGATTGAAACAGGTTAATAATCAGATTTTCGAATTTTGGTATTGCTGGTTGAAAGATTTTGCAGTGTTTTGATTTGTGCGCTTGCTTTTCTGTAAATGATAGGATTTTGGTCATGTTAAGTTGATTTACTTGTTTGTGTTTTCTTGGTTATGATTGGTGTTTCATTATGTTTAGTGCTAGTGTGTGTGTGTGTGGGTGGGGTTGGTCCTGTCAGGTCTCCTTTGGCGCAAGCATTTATCAGCACCACGGCTTAGAAGACATTTGAGTGAGCGATGTGTAGGACTCCGTTGTCTACAAAATTTTCTTGTCTTGGGTTTTTTTATTGCTAATCAGTGGTTCCATTGTTATTGTTTGTGTTCTCATAGCAGGAATGAGACTCTTCTCCATTTCATCCTGGATTAACTTTGCTCTATACTCTCATGGATGTAGGTTTATAGGAACAATCGTATAACTCAATGCATGAAGTTATTACTCTCAACTAGCCATTATGGTTTGATTAAAGTTACCCCTAGCTAATGAAACAAAAGAGCGGTGATTGGCTTATTGTTGTATCTGCATATTGTTCTTGTTTATTGATCTTATTGGTGCATCCATACTGGGTTTTCTTTGATTCTTGTTGTCCACGTATTTGGATGATTCCGAATAATTCAAAAAAAAGTTGTACTCATCAATATGCCAAGAAATATCATAGCTGGCTTCGAAATGGACTTCACAGATTTTCAATGAAAATAGGCGATTTTTGTGATATCATCTTGAACTTTGTACGCATTTTGTATACCTTAAATATTTACTCTTAAACTATCGTCCATTGACATTAGTATATTTATGTAGAGATGAAAAATCTGCAAATGGAGCTACTGAGAAATCTGAAAATGAACATGCTGAAGGAGAAGACGCTCGGATGTTCTGAGCCAGCGGCTGTCACACCAGAAGAAAGCCATTCAGATATGGCATAATATTGAATCTGTGAGCTTTTTATATTTAACATTTTTTTGGGTGTTCTATTGTTGGATGTAATTGCAAGACACGTCATAACATCAATTTTGGCCAGAGACAAATAGATCTTTTTAGTGTTTTATTGTTCTTTACACTGTTTAGATTTGATCAGCTTCAGTTCAAATTGTGTTCTTTATTGATTTTGAGTCTGGGCTGTTGTGTATGTTGTTCAGAATTCATACAAATGGTAAATTTAATTTTCACCCATAATACTTGAATTTCACCCCTGAAATTGTTGCTGATTATAATTGTAATTATGACTCATTAATACTGCTGTAGAAATTCTTGTTTGGAGGGAAACTAAGCTTCAGGATTATGAGATGAGTAAAACTTGCAACAAAAAAATGTTTGCTATTGATAAAATAATTCAAGAAAGTTGTGCAACGAGTGGCGTTAATTAATGAACATTTATAACCCTTTTTTCATTCAAAGATTCATTAATCTGTTCGAAGAAAAGAAAATTACCAACCCAATATAGTAGATCAATGTTTTTTACTATAAATTATTTGAGACTGTGATCTGGCAAACGAACAAAGTTTTGAATTCCAATATCTCAGGCGTGCGAAGAGCCTAGCATATGGTTACTTGATGAGTTTGATCCTAAAGCCACCCACTATTTTTCAACCACCAAAAAAACCAAAATTAGTCGCTGCAGAATTCAGGAAATTGTCCAAAAAGATTAATATGGTCAAGAGACCACACCGCATCGGACCGACTGCGCGTGCATTTTATCGCCCCAACGTTGGAGATCATTACCACAAGTGACATTCAGGTTCAACTGTCCAAGCATTCCCAAAAATCTCCATCCATGCAGAATTTTACAGAGCCCTGTCAAGACTTTCCTCTACAAACCGAGTTGAACCCCTACTCTTCTCCCAAGTAAACTAGTGTCCTTTAATACCCAGGTCCAATAAACCACAATCATACACAGTTTCTTGAAAACCATTAATGACAGAAATCGGATGAAGGAATTCACCTCGTTTCTCAGACTGTGATAAGATGTCATTGAAATCCCTGATACAACACCAGGGGAGTGTTGATCTTGTCAAAATAAAGCAATTCCTCCTACACAAAGAAGACAACCTCAATTTTATTTTTTAGAATATCGATATTTTTTTAATAGCTTTAACTTCCATAATGAACACAAAATTGGGCCCAAACTTGGACACTAAGGCCAAGAGCTCTTGAGTTCCAGATGAGGGTACTCATAATGAGACCGCCTCATAAATGTTGTTTGGGTTTGGGTATGGATGATTAGTCTCCATAATAGTTAAATGGCCCTCCACATGGGCACCATGTGTATGTGGTGATCACATAGTCAATCGATATTACTTTGCCCTTGCCACGCAAAGTCCCATTCTGGTTTCCCGTCACTAACATTTCGCCTATAACGTCACGATTAATCGAGAACTGACTGAAATCATTTGAGAAGTGAGTGGTATTTGGACCCACTTTCTTTGTCTTCTTAGAACCCGTATACGTCGGAAGTTCTTTGAAGGTATCCGACGACGGATCGGAGCGAAGCAACATTCACCGATCTCATTGGGTGAAGGTCTTGCACGAAGCCAAACGCTTTGAGCAATTTTCACAAATTTATATTAACCAGACCACATAAGAAACAGAAATGTCGTATTTAAAGTTGGCCCAACTTCAAACTTCACTTGTTAGTGTAGACGTCCAACAAGTCCAAACTTTACTTTATCTTATATTTAAAAATAAAAAAGGTTTACAAATCGTGGTAAACCGACGGCTTTTATGTTCAAAAATTGAGTTTTTTCATCAAATCTAATTAAGGGATTGTGTATTCATTCTATACTTTCAAAGATTTTTAATGACTTTTTTTAAATGATAGACTTTTGTGGAGTTGATAGATTTTTATTGACTTTTATGGAATCTCATAGAATTGTAAAACAAATTTAATAGACTCTTATAGACTTTTTTTCAAAATTTTTGTAGACTTTTGTAAATTTTTTCATAGAATTATGTGAATTTTTTAGTTTATTATTGTGATTTATTTTTTATTAATTTTTTTAAAATAATTATTGGACGTAGATAACCTCTTCAATTTTAAATTATTTTTTTTATTTATGAATTTAAATGAATTTTACTTACTTAAAAGTTAAATCAATTTAATTTGTGAAAAACGACAAATGAACTATCCAATTTATTCAAATCAAAATTTCAATTCTTTATGTCAATTCAACATATTAATGAATAATATTTTTATAAGTTCATAATAAAATTTTATTAAAAGAACACTCAAAAAAATGAGTAGTCTTTTATAAAAAAAATCTAATCATTACTGACAATTTGATCAACATCGTTCTACATTCCATTGGCTATGATATCCCTCCATGTATTAGCATTTGCTCGTTGTTGTTTTTGAGTATTAAATAACTGATCAAAGTCGTCGTCTTCATAAACTTGTGCTGATGAAGACAATTAAGCTTCATTATCTAGTTCAATTTGAAATTCATCAAATTGACACTTCTTTCAAAGAAAATTGCGTAATATAGCACATGCCAATACAAGCGCTGTTAGGGGTGGGAAAAAATACCGAATTTTCGGTATACCCAGATTACCATAACAAAAAAATATTGAATTTACGGAATTTTAAGTATACCGAAGATTTCGATACGGTATGATAACAATACCGAATTTTTCGATACGGTAACGATATCCAATATGAAAATTTTGGTATATACCGAAATACCGGAAAAATATACAAAATTTTAAAATATATAATATTTTAAAACAATAAATTATAAATTTTTTAAAATGTAAGGTTTTTTTTGTTCGGTATACCAAAAATTTTGGTATAGTATCGGTATGAATTTGTTTATACAATAATTTAATATATAGATTAACTAAAATTAAAGAAAATAATTAAAAATAAAATGTTATAAAATAATTAATAAAAATTTAAATTTTAATTAAGCTTTTAAAAAGTACAAATAAAAAAAAAATAAATAGATGAGAAAAGAATGAAAGTTTGTATTGAATTTGGGAGATTTCTCAATTAAATGTACATCCAAATCTTTAGGTTGAATCAAAGACTTTTGTTGACATTTTATTGTTATACCTTAGGCTATAATTCTTGTACTTAATAGAATTCCATAGAGTCATTAAAAGTCTATTGACATTTTGAATACCTATAGACTTTTGTAGAGTTTTTAAAAGTCAAGTTTGAATACCACATGACTTTTTAAAATTCTACAAAAGTTTACATTGAATACCACTAAACTTTTATGGAGTATATAAAAGTCTAGTTTGAATACCTCTAGACTTTTAAACTACATAAAAATCATTAAAAGTCTATAACCAATACACCCCCTAAATATGAATTCTAGAGATTTGAATGTTTTTCTTGAAAAAAAAAAGTCACTGAATTTAATTTTTGTTGAGCCAACAAAGGCACAATACCTCTGCCTATAATGAAGGCGACAGCCCTTTGATTCCCGTTTTCACATCTCTAATCTTCCTCTCATTATTCAATTCTTACTTGCTCTCTTCGAGATCTTTATGTAGGCAAGCTAATGGTTTCTTACCAGGGTTACGCTTATTAAAACTCCCAAGGAGGTCTCCTGGCACGAACATTATGTGTATATAATTATTATCTTATTAAATATATTTTTTAATAATATGAATTAAAATCTAATAGTTTTATTGAGTTTTTATTTATATCTTTATTTTAATAATATTTTACGATTTTATTCAATTATGTCATTATGCTCTATATGTATACTCATGGAAGCTGCATAGATAAAGTCATTGAATATACAATAGGTACCAAGAGGTCTGACTCACAACGGAATATCATGAAACTCATTAGGAAGTGTATCATATATTCTAAACAGATTTCTAGTCGAATCCGTTGCCTAAAATAGGAATAAAGGTCACTTAAGCTTTAGCTTGAGACTTGCATCTATGATGTAAACGTCATGTTTCATTGACAAGGGCGTGGAGATATCCATTCATACAGATGAATGATCATATTATGATGCACTGAACAACCCTTCCTCGAACTATCAAAGTGATTCCCACTTATCGAGTGGAATAGTCCATTGTATACTATTAGTCCTTTGACCCAAGATAATGTAGGGGCTATACATACTAGCATGCACTTTGATCCGTTTACCTACTTCATTGAGGGGTCATCAGGTGGCGAGGTTGGGTGTAGTTTCAAAATACGTAAGAGCAAATGCATTGTAGTCGGTGATTCACCATTTGCCTACGGGTGAAGATATTCTATATGATGTGATATATTAGTAGTGCAATGAGTCTCTGGCCAGAGCAAGAAATGTGTTTTAGGGAAAAGTGTTTTCCTAGTTAGACATATCATGCCACTATTAGTAGTCAAAGTTAAATCACATCGTTATCGAATTCATATGCAACTCTCGTTATATCAATAGTTGCAAATTTGATCGAGATATAATTGTTTAAGGGACCGTACTGTACGCTAATTATAACTTAAGGTTATTGCAAGCACTATCAGCGATATCTAATGAATCATGCTACTAGACGCTCTTACCATGATCCGATCGGTGCAATCAAAAATGAGTTCTGACATTCTTGGTCAAGACGTTGATGAAAAGAATGAGACTAATTAGGGTAAACCCGAACAAAAATAAACGTTCTTCCAAATAATCATCTCACATTAAGCTACTTTTTGGAGTTGAGTTATATCTAGGGATGTAATCGAGTCGAGCCGAGCCGAACTTTGAATGTTTGAGCTTGGTTCGTTTATAATCGAGCCGAGCTCGAGCTTTATTTAACGAATATATGCATGACTCACAAGCTTATTCATGCCTTTATCGAGCCTAAACAAGCTTAATAAATATGAATTATACATTTAAATTTTCATTAAATTAATTAAAAAGTAAATTATATATTTAAAGAAAAATATATTATTCTTATTAAAATTTGTAAATTTATTATAATAAATAAATTTAATAGATTTTTCTATATATTTGATAAATAATATGCAAAATCAAAAAATCAAAAATCAAAACTAATTTTTTTTCATCTAAAAGATTACTCATGAACTTACCAACGAACATGTTCACGAGCTAACGAGCTGAATACTGTAAAGCTTGAGTTTGGTTTGTTTATCATAACGAGCCTCATTAAACGAGCTCAAACGAGCTTTTATCGAATCGAGCTTCGAATAGCTCACAAACGGTTTGGTTCGTTTACATCCCTAGTTATATCCAAGTCACGATCTCAATATGGTATAAGACATACTGTTATGTATTGAACTACTAAATGGGCCACCTGATAATGTAAATTTCACGCTCCAGTTCTTCAAATCTACATCAGCTGGATTAAGTCGTTGGGTTTGTATAAATGGACTTGACAATACTATCATTTGAGCTAATTTTTGGGGTTGAGTTAAACAGAAGTAAGAAAATTCAAACCAACAAATTTCATATATTGGCTATAAAAGCTTCGCAAAATAGTATATTTTTTTAGTTTCAAAATCTTTCAAAAAGATAGTTTACAAATCAAGTAAAGTTTTAGTAAGAAATGTTGTTGCGTACAGTATTTGTTAAGCTAATTAATGAATTGATCTAAAGTTCACATGCCAAATTGCAAATCCCTATATGTGTCTTGAAAAAAGTAGAAATCTTGACCTCAGAAATATATAAATTTGTATGGGTAGCTGTCACAAAAAAATGCCCACTTTTTAAAGATCTCCACAGCGTTGAAATTTCGTCTCTTCAGCTTTAGGTCCAAGTGTCGCACAGCTTTTGGATCTAGGAAGACGAGACCCATATTACAATGATTGCTTCACTTTAAATGTTATTTTTTACACCACCCTTGTGTCTTCAATTTCACCATTAACACGTTCTTCCTTCACACACACTTTCGCATACAGAAGATGACGAAGCCACAAGCAAGTTCAATGATCTTTTACTTGACTGTAATTTGCTTGCTAGTGGGTGTTAGCGGCGCTCGAAAAGGCCCCAAATCAGTACAAAAATGGTTCAGAAAGCTACCCCACGCCAAGGAAAAACAAACCCAACTTCATTTCTACTTTCACGACCAGGTGGGTGGGATAAATCCGACGGTTGTTGCGGTGGCTCGTGCCAATTCCACCTTCGGATCACCGACGATGTTTGGGCTGGTCATGGTAGTAGACGACCAACTAACGGTCGGGCCAGATCCCAGCTCCAAAATCGTGGGACGAGCTCAGGGGGTCATGAATTACGCGTCAATGGAAGAGATGGGTATGCTAATGACGATTAATTTTGTTTTCACTGGAGGGAAGTATAATGGGAGTACTCTGAGTGTGGTGGGCTACAATCCAATTCAGCGCAAGTATCGGGAAATGGCGGTGGTCGGTGGCTCGGGAGTTTTCCGGCTGGCTCGCGGCGTGGCTACGGCGGAGACTGCTGCTTTTGATGCTAAATCGGGGAATGCTGTTGTAGAGTACCATGTCATGGTGTTGCATTATTAGGATTCTCTTTGTTTTTTTCCTCTCTTTTCTTGAATACTTCTAAATAATTACTGCCTTTTGGAATCGACGTGATATTTTATATTTTGATTTCAGTAATACGTCAATAAATCACTTGCTTATTTTGTCTTAATTCTTCCATGCGATTAAGGTAATTCATTAATTAGAATCCATAATTTGAAGATATCATATTATGACAATTTTCGTCGCTTTTCTTTCCCTCAATTAAACTCGGACCTTAATAAATGTGAAGTATCGAAAAGAAAGTAAATCAGTTCCAGAAAAGGAGGGAATGTGAACAAGAAACTTGGGCTGGGTGTTAACATTTTGGTTAAAAAATTTACAGGACATCGTCAGATTATATAAATTGGGTGGGTTGGTATGAAAATTCAGAAACGAATTGATAAATTCCAAAATAATACACTACAATTGTGGAAAGAATGACGATTCAGGTTCGATCATAATCCCCTACAGATGTATCATATATTTCTATTTCTCATGTGGCAAACAGCTTGTATCTTTGATTTCGAGAAAGCAGACCAACGACTAAAATAGATGTAGAAATTACTTAAAGGAGAAGACTCGTTGTCTGTCTATATATATATATATATATATATATATATATAAACATGAAATGGACATAACTACAACCAAAAGCTACAGCCACCAAAATTTTGTCCACCACCACTTAATAAACCTTGCATATTCAAAATCCAGCTACAAGGAAGACATTTAGGAGAAACGACAGAAAAAGTGTCCTTGAAAGTACCCCGGAGAACATGATTAATGACTTTTTCAATATGAATATCCTAATCTTCCCAAGACCAGCCAAACGACCAATGTCCCGAACAAGCCAATTCTACCAGCATCCACCTACGCTACGAACAAGAAGGAAGTATCTGCAACAAGAAAGAAGTACCTGCATATGGAAAAAGAAATACCATAATGGAGTCAAAACTAAAGCAACTACAGGAATAATTTTATTTTTAAAAAATAAAATAAAAGGCCTGATCTAAAAAAGAACAATGGAGTAACAAACACCAAAAGCATCACAAGGGCCTTTTTTACATATTCAAGTGGAATATAAATTGCATTCAATCATCCATCAAAAGCATTTGAGAAATTATCGACCACTTGCCTATAAACTCTGATAGAAGAAAATTTAACCATTCCTAGCATTTATTAAACCACAAAGGAAAGTTGAAATAAATAAGGAATATTTTCAGCTGTAATTAAAAAAAAGGCATAAATACCTACGTCGGTTGCTGAATTGCTAAGTATTGCTGGCAAAGAAAAAAATTGGAATACACAAGGGCTGTTGATCATATCATCCACTTTCATCATTATCCATATTGCACAGGTTGAGACAAACTAAGAACTTTCTTGACCAGAGGAATTAATCCAATCAACACTATTTGAAGTTGCTCAGAGCTATTGAGTCGGACACTCATTTGACCAGAACCCTTATTATTAAGATTGATTCGGCCAACCAAGTTTTCATGCCGTCCGATGGGGATTTGGGTATGAATGTTGCAACCAATAGCAAGATCTCCATGCCAATCCATTACAGAGATCCCCAAAGTGGACAAAAAATGCCCTAAAGGGTGGTCTTTGTCTCTCAGAGTTGCTTCAAGGCTACCACCATAAGCCACATCCCCACGACCATACATGGCACCACCAGAAACAACTAACTGACCCCGTTTGCCGAAGAGTAATTTATCCTCTAATTTTAGTCCACCAGTCCAAACATCACCCAACAGAGTTGCTGAAAGACCAGCAACAGCCTTATTTAATCTGTGATTGCTAAACCTCGTCTCTGTTCGTAGAGTGTAAGCAAAGTCCTTTCCAACTGATTGCATGTCAAAGCCTAGCGAAGTTGCTTTCCCTTTACCATGCTTCACCGAGCTAGCAACTTCCATTTGAAGGTTTCCGTCCTTTTTGTCCTTCGAAAGTTGACCAGATAAAGATACCGGTACCTTGTCCTTTACCACAAACAATCTTTCAACATTTATACCATCATAACCAATGTCATGGTCCCAACCATTGGGTTCTAGGACAGCTCTTACAAGCCATGGATTGGAGGAATCAAGAGAACGATATCGATGGGTAGGATTATCAGAATCAAAAGAAGCTGGCAGAGCCAAGTCTGGCATGGGAATTGGCACTGATGCAGCAGCACTGGCCTCTTCTTCTGGATTTTCACCATAGTCAGCAGGTAAATTCTTAGCCTCTTCTTGAATTTTCTTTGCCATCTTCCGCTGTTGCTTCTCTTCCTTCAGCTGCTTCTTCATGAAAAGTCTTTCCCTATATTCAAGTTCATCATAGTATGCCTTCCTTTGCACTTTATTCAGCTTTTCCAGCTGTGCTTTAGTCAATGACCTGAAAGGTGGTAATTCATCATATTCTGATGATTCTGAGTCTGAGTCAGAGGAATCATCCAGATCATCTATGATATCATCGTCATCACCAAATTGCTCTGACGGAAGCTTCACTTCAGGTCTTGATTGAAGAAGAGATGAAAGAAGGAAAGGTAAAGGAGGTGATCTTGTTCTAGGAGCAAAGGATTTTCCAGGAGGGCCATCTTGCAACTTCAATAATGTATTTGCTTCAGCCAAGATTTTCGAAGCGAAAGACAGAAGCAACAAGTGTGGCTTCCAAACCTGACCATTTGGCAATACTCTCTGTCCAGCTCTATTTGTCCTGCATGCTGAGTGGTTCTCCACCAAAGAAACGGGATTCATTAGCCGCATATCTCCAGCAGCCTGCCGAATTGCTTGCTGGACAACATAGGACCTTTGGGTCACAAAGGTATCATAACTAGTAGCTGTGCCGTTAGGACCTTCCGGTGGGGCAGATGCAGCATGAGTCAGAACGACAATAGCATTGAACCATAATGACGGTCCAAAGATTTCCGTGATTGTCCGCAGCAATGGCATGTCTCCAAAATCTCTGCTCTGCATGTCCAATCTATCAAGATACAAAACAATATCAGGTGGTGTTTTCTTTATAAACTTTTTGACAGAATGAAGGATTTTTTCATTCTGGCACTGATCTGACCAAGAGGGTAAAAGTCCGGGCGTGTCAATCACACGTATCCTTATTCCCTGCACAGTCCCAACAATATCCTGAACCTTTTTCGTCCCAAACTGAAAAGCATCAGTGCCAAACATAACTTCATCGAATATGGAATTTATAGTTGCACTTTTACCAACACCGGTTTTTCCAATAACCATGATTGTGCATGTGAAATTTAAGGGTTCTTGTCCAGCTGCCTCAAGCTGCTCTGCCACTGCACTTGCACGATCAAAGCTGAATGCAGCCACACGACCACCACTTCTCCCTTGTAGCTGTTCAGCCAAACCCAGTCTATACAAAACTTGGGCCACGACTACATTATGCGGAGTTTGACCAAGCCTATGAGCAAGACGCAAAAATTTAACCCGAATCATCTGGAGCTTTTCACGGGTCTCATCATATTCCTCAGCCTCTCCATTTGCAGGATCCTCAATAAGCTGGTTCTGCACTAGAGAAACCGCTCCGTTCACTCTAGGCTGTTGGACAACCCTCGAGGTGGGCTCTAGTAGAGGTGCAGCACGCCCAAGGCCAGCAGGACGAGTTGAAGCTAGGTTACTGTTGGCTGGTGGAATATCAGATGCAGACCGAGACCCGTGTTCTTTTTTTCCAGAATTGCTAGGAGCAGGTTTTACCGGCAAGGCAGTTTGACCAAGACTGGTAGATTGGGGGCTTATGAAATTTGCAGAAGAAACGGCTGCCTCAGATATGTTTTCCTGCTTTCTCTTGACTGAATTATCCTGGAAAACAGGTTGCACCAGATCATGTGGCTCAGTGACTGCAGGAAGAACTGGAGAAGACCTTGGAGTGGAGGTGTTACCAGATGACGACGAAATACCAGTAACTGATTCAACTTCCTGTGCTCTACTCCCTGAGCAACATTCTTCCATTTTCCCATCCTTCGCTCCTTCCATTTCTGAGCCTTCAGCAACATCTGAGGAGACCCCAGGACTTATATCCACAGGACAAACACATTTGCTTTCCCCCGAGACAACATCCAGAATATCAGACTTTGCAACTTCCACACTTCGAGATTCTATTACCATCTGTCCATTTTCTTGTTCTCCAGCGTGATCCTCTTCGCCTTCACTAAGCGAGTTAGTTGGAGTCCTTTCAATCTGTTGACCCTGATAATCTGAACCCGGAACAATAACTCGCTCATTTACGATAAGATCCGGTTTGCAATTTCTTAAAATATCACCATTCGACTCAGAGTCTGGTCTCGGGCAAACTTCACTTCCTGTAGATCCATCGGCATCTCTGGTTTCTGCTGATGTATCATTACTATGTTCTTTCACAGAATCAGTATAAGGAATCTCTATGCCTTTATGATTCAAAGTGCCACCCAAATTGACATCACTCTTTATACCATTATCAGCAACCTGAAGACTAGCATCACCTCCATTTACTTCATTAGCATCTTGAATTTCAGAAATCTCAGGAAAACTTCCTTTCATGTCAGGCTTCTCTGGATCCATCTCAGCTCCTTGTAACTCTTCGGCTTCTGGAGGCTCTGACATTTGACGTATCTCCTCTTTTCTAGCACCGGCATCTGCAATGTCTTCTGCATCATCGGAAGTCAAAGTTTTGAAAGAGATTGCAGTTTCTGGTACCGCATCCTCAACATTTTCCAGGGATTCAGGCAACAAACTGTAAGATTTAGTAACAAAAGTAGTTGAATCAGCAATTTCCACTGAGTCATCTTTCCCATCCTCAACCACACCATCATCAACTGTTCCATTATTCTCATTCATCAAATGTTCATCCTCCTCTGCATCACTCAGTAGATTAGTATTTTCCTTATTGCTCTCCACGATTCCACTTGACTCAATTTTTTCATCTTTGGTCGTAACACTTTTATCTGAATCAACCATGGTGGGTTCTGCCTCTTCGAATACTTCATCCTC
This sequence comes from Primulina tabacum, assembly GCF_025594145.1. Lineage (NCBI taxonomy): Eukaryota > Viridiplantae > Streptophyta > Magnoliopsida > Lamiales > Gesneriaceae > Primulina > Primulina tabacum. Next base: position 16,389,920 of record NC_134554.1, read on the forward strand.
GTCTGATTCCGTTGATCCATCCATACTAAAGGCAACATTGTTCTTTAGTGTTGGCTCAAAAATTTGACTCTTGCTGCCCTGCGTCTCCTCTAGTTTAGCCACATCAACAACAGCATAATCATTTTCCATCAGAAACCAATTTCCAACTCCTAGAGCAAACAGAGGATTTATAATGGTGAGAAAGCATAACTCAAACTCCGAGATCCTTGACAAAAAATTTTAGAAAGAACGTGACAATCAGTCATAGCCATAGTACATATTCCAACCTCCCAAACCACTAATGTAGTTGGTAACACTAGTCACTGAGTAAAATCCGTAATTTTTTGACAATAGATGAATGTGGGCACCAGTTTTCCATTATATAAATTTATTACTTTTACAGTATACTCATCCATACCATTAGAATATTGAGTTCCTTAAGTCACATATTAATATGAAAAAGAGTAAAGTTTACGATACAAAATCACATTTCTTTGCTTTACCATTGAGATGAAACAATTTTTGGAACTTTACATTTGATGTACCAAAAGTCACTATATGATCATATAAATTGATAAATGCATATGTACTTATATTGCACCAATAGAGATCAGCTTGTGTATTTTTATCATAATAATGCAGACATAAATAAAGCATATTGTGCTCACACTCGCAAAGATTATCGAGAAGGTATCAAAAACAACACAACAGAGAAATCTTAAACCAAATTATCGATAGAGCCATAAAAAGGACAAAAGGAAGGTGGAAAATCGATACATAAATCTGCCCGAAAATACCAAACAAAAAAAAAAGCATCAAAAACCCATTTATGAATTATGATGTACACGAAATGAGTAAAATACCAAGACAATAACCATGTTAATTGTCTTATATCGGTTGGATAAATAACATGGGAGTTGTATATATGGGCTTGGACAATCCTCCCCTTAAACTAGCTTTTGGGGTTGATTAAGGTCCAAGTTCCAATCTTAACATGATATCAGAGTTCGGGTTCCACCGTTATGTGTTGGACTGTCTATAATTAGGTTACCCGTTCTGCCAATAATTTGGTTATTTGTAAACCTCCAAATCATTCCTGGGCGTGAGATGTGTTAATTGTCCCACGTCGGTTGGATAAATAACCTGAAAATTGTATACATGAGTTTGGACAATCCTCTCTCTTGATAGCTAGTTTTTTGGGTTGAGTCAGGTCAAGTTCCAATCTTAAGAAACCTTCTCCCCATAAGCTCAATCATGATAATCACTCTAGTCTTACATAAGCACATAAAGGAGCATTCCAAATCAGATCTTAAGACTGAATCTCAATTAGGGTTTTTCATCAATAAAAAGGAAGCAAACCAAATGCCCAAATAATCAAACAATTCTGAGCAGTGGAAAATAAATAAAAAAACTCACCGGGATCAATATTCGATTTGGTATTATGTTATGAAACACGATTCGAAATTTGGCGAGAATGAGATACAGAATGAGATACGAGTATGGCTCCGCAGTGGAGAAGGGGAAGAGCTTTTCCACCTACCGAGTATTTGAATATATAGCTGAGAAACTAACTTTGGCAACTGAAGCTGATGATAAGACTGGATCTACGGCTGAAACGAGCTTTTGATTTTGATCTAACGGTAGAAAAGGTGGCCCTCGGTTCCATCGTGAAAATTTCTGTTCAGTATACATGGAGACGTCGACTTAAAGGGAAATGGATTAGGTGTGGTGCGGAACAGGATAATGTGTCAATTACCAATCAAAAGTCACGTGCTTTTATGCTATAGCCTGGCGTGAACCGAACGATATGTAATTTCCTCGTGGTGTGCTTTTCTTATTTTTTGCTTCTTAAAAATATTTGGAAAATATATTTTTAGAAGTAAATTGGAATATTTCAGGTTTTTTGGGTTTGGTTTTTGGAGGAAAATTATTTATATAGATATTATATTTTATGGAAATATTGGAATAATTTATTGTTTTCTAGTAGGGTGGATTAGTTTAAAATTGATAAAAATTTGTGTGACACGGTCTCAGAGGTCGTATTTTGTGAGATCTTTTATTTGTATCATCCATTAAAAAGTATTACTTTTTATGCTAAGAGTATTATTTTTTATTGTGAATATCGGTATGATTGAATAATTTTCGAATTATTAAACCAAATTTCGACGCATAGGTTCTTTTTCATCACCTTCCTATCTTTAACCGGATGTTTAGTTCCAACTCATTGTACTATTTTAATGTGGCTTTAATTTAAAAATAACGTAATTTATAAAGTTGTTTTTCAACTCTTAAATCAACTCTCATGTATATTTTATTTACAATAATTATTTTATTCTATAAACAATTTATTTATAAATTAATTAAATAAAATAAAATATTACAATTCATAAAAAAAAAATTATTCTTATAAACAATTAATTATAACTTAATTTAATATAGCACGTTGATTCTTTTAACTTCAATGGTTACCTAATCTTAGCATTTTCAATATGCTAAAATTTTGCAACATCTTGTCAACATCACGAGTATCTTAATTAGAGCCCTTGGGACAAAATACTAATAATAATACTAATGAATCTTGGGATTATCTCGTAATTGAGGGAAATCCTTCATGGGGTATTTTCATTTGAGTTATATAAAGCGTAAACTAATCTAGAGGCGGGAGGAGTCGAACCCGAGCGAAAAAATCAAGTGAGAGAACATTGGGGATAAAACCTAGCCTAAGTTATGAAAATGATTCTTAAATATATTCAACACCATAAATAAACGACGAACACATATAAATTAATCTACACTACAAATTAGTAACTGAAAACTAGAACAAGATAAATCATGACATGGACTAAGCTTTGATTAATATTGTGCTTTCTCAAAATGAACGGCAACAAATTAATAAAGACAAGAGAAAGTTAATTGAGGAAAAAGTAAAGTACTGATAGCAACTTCCACCAATCCACAAGATCAATTTTTGTACACCAAAAATGAGTGTAAGACGAATCTCTTATTTGGGTCATCCATGAAAAAATATTATTTTTTTATGCGAAGAGTATTACTTTTTATTGTCAATATAGGTAGGGTTGACACGTCTCACGGATAAAGATTCATGAAATTGTCTCACAAAAGACCTACTCTAAAAAAATTTGTGTTGTTTTAGTTTATGTTTTTTAAAGGGTTGTGGAGGTGTGGATTTATTTGGCTTTTAATCTATGTCGTGTCTTTATACTATTTATTTTTATCTTATCCAAGTACAAATCATATCTCTTGGGAATGGATAAGGTGCTCACATGTAGTATATATTGGAGGATTTATTTTCGAAAATTGTGTGGTCTAAAATTCTTGTCATTTTTATATGTATCATATTATTTTCTCAAAAATATATAAAAATGAATTTGATTGATCCCAAATAACTCAAAATTCGATTATATTTATCGCGAGTAATAAGTATATTTAGTTATTTTTATTAGATTGGTAAGTGCAAGCATATTTATTTTAACCAAATGGTAGTCATTAAATTTTAAATGTAGGTTCAAAAAAATATTAAAATCTAGGATTCTATGTGATTTTGTCAATGGATTTGGATCTTCTGATGTGGCTGAAAACAAAACACCTGATGATACGTATTTTTATACGAGATGATCAGTTGATCATCCGATGAACCTCACACAATTTCAGATAAAATTGAAAAATTATTTAAAAATTTGATCATATAATGTGAGAAGTGCCAACAGCTAGGATCCAAATCCCTTTGTCGATAGCTAAGCTAGGCGACTTTCATTTAATTAATGGACTCAAAACAAACGGCCCAAATCAAAACTGTGGGTCAGAAATCTCTGGGTCTAAGCCCAAGTGCCCAACTAAGAAGTCCAAAAGACAGTATTCTGCTTTCATGGACTATAGTGCCCATTTTGGTCCATCCAATCTTATGTTCAACAGTTGACGCCGCAGAGCTGCGACCCATCTGAGGCGGCGGTTCATGTTGCCTTACTGCAATGTTCTCTCTCCCCCATTCACCTCGCACATTGACAGCTTCGTTCGGGAAGTTCCACACAAAAAATCGCAAGCATCCTTGTATTCTCCAGAAATCTCTCTATTTCAGCTCAAAGGGTCAAATGCGAGAAGCAGTTGACTCATTGCCTCTCTTAGCTCGCAAAAGGATTCCGTTTGAACTCTAAAATTATTTCCAATCTCATTCAACAATGCGCCGATGCGAAAATGGGTAAAGAGGGCAGATGGGTTCACCGTTATTTGAAGATCACGCGTTCAAAGCATCACGGAACTTTTCTGTCCAACCATTTGATTAACGTGTATACGAAATGCGGTGATATTGAGAAGGCTCGTGAGGTGTTTGGAAAAATGAGTGTGAAAAACTTGTATTCTTGGAACAATAAGCTTTCCGGGTATGCGAAGTTGGAGAAGTTGAAGACGGCGAGAAGGTTGTTCGACAAAATGCCTTGTGAGTTGGAATACACTGGTGATGGCACATGTGCAGAGTGGGCAGTTTGATGAGGCTATAAAGCTTTATTTGCAGTTGAGGAGATTGGATATTGGCTTTAATGAGTATAGTTTTGCTGGTGTTGCAACAATTTGTTTCAAGTTAAGAGAGTTGTGTCTAGCTAAGCAATTGCACAGTTAAGTTCTTGTTGTTGGGTTCTTGTCAAATTTGGTTCTTTCGAGTTCTATTGTTGATGCGCATGCAAAATGTGGCGAGCTATGGGATGCTAGGAGGTTGTTTGATGAGATGATAAAGAGGGATGTTCTTGCTTGGACCACTTTCGTATCTGCTTTTGCTCAATGGGGTGATATGGATTCTGCTCGGGAAGTATTTGCCACGATGCCAGAAAAGAATTCTGTTTCTTGGACTGCTTTGATCGCAGGATATGCCCAAAATGGAATCGGAAATGAATCCCTTTAGGTGTTCATGGATATGATTAAGCATCGCGTTGAAGCTGATTAATTCACTTTTAGCAATAGCTTGTTAGCTTGTGCTAGCATAATTTCACTAGAGTGCGGTAGACAAATTCATTCATATATGATAACCTCAGGCGTAAGGCTTGATGCTGCTGTTGTGAGCTCTCTCATTAACATGTATTGGAAATGTGGAAAATTGGGGAAAGGGTTTTCAGTTCTACAAAAAAAGACCAAGCAGAATGTTGTGTTGTGAAACACTATGATCTCTGCATTAGGCCATTAGCACACCATGGTTGTGGTAAACGAGGAATAAAAATGTTTGCAGATATGGCGAGAATTGCTGTTAAACCACTCCAGATAGCATCACGCTACTTGCCCTTCTGAATGCTTGTAGTCATTCGGGGCATGTCCAAGAAGGACTTGTGTTGTTCCAGTCCATGACTCAAGAATACAATGTTAATCCTGATCAACAGCATTATGCTTGTGTTATTGATATTTTGGGTCGATCGGATGTTTTGATGAATTGATGAATCAGCTAAAGAACTCCCCTCATGCGTCTAGTGTTTTCTTGGTACGTTGCGCAGGCAGTTTGGCTAGTAGGATTTGACTATGAAAGATTGAATGTCAAACTGAAATATAAAGATACGTAGTTTTTTTTTTAAACTTTTATTATTATAAAACTTTACTCAAACGTTAAATCTCCTCTCATCATTCGAAATAAATAGTTTTGAGTGAATCATTTTACTTTTTGATGCTACTCTTATATGTTTTTTTATAAAATTGGAAAAGAGATACGTGGGCAACTTTGTTTTTTAAAAAATACAAATATTATTATTCACTGTCGGCATTCCTATACCTCTTTCTACGCATTTATTATAAGAAACAAAGAAAGATCTATCCATGTTCTTGGATCTATCTCCATTGATTTGTTCATCAATCTATTGCATTATTCGAAGAAAACAAAATTTGACCAATTATGGTATGGTATAATGTCATCATCAAACTATAAAGAAGAGGCTCCATTGATTTTTCTTTCGGAAATATCTTTTTGTAATTTTATTTTTCCTATTAATTTCATTTCATTTGCTCAATCATATCTTCAAAATAAAATTATTTGCTCTACTAAAATAAAATATAGATGAGATGTCTATATCTAATGTGTTAATATAAATCAATTAATCAACTGAGTGATTAAAGAAACGAGTCACATGTGGTATGGCATGGGACAGCCATGCAAGTGGACCTAGAAAGAAATTAGATTTTTTTAAAAAAAAAATTATATAATAATAATAATATCTATCCAATAATTCAAGAAAGCGAGTCCCACCACACCTTAAAGGTGCATTTAACTCCAATAGAAACATTAATTAAAATGAAGATGACATTACGTTTCTTCAAGTTTTATTTTATTAAATAAATAAACCAATAAGATATGATCATTGTCACTAATTAAATATATATTTTTTTAAAAAAAATTGTTGAACATATTTTTTATTTGAATCATTTATAAAAAATTATTACTTCTTTATACTAAATATGGATAGGACTGACTTACGAATAAAGATTTATGACACTGTCTCAGATATAAATATCCGTAGATAAGGCATATCATATCTATATATACACAAGTTGGATGACAGAGATGAACTTAATATAAAGAAAAGTGAAATAATTATCTCATATATTAAAGTCAAACCCTCCACAACTAATCGATTCTTCGTGCTCCTAATTATTGGTACATGGGATGATAAAACCATTGGCCTCAATTCAAGAAAAATTCATCCAACCAGATGACAAAAAAATTGTAGGTTCTTTAAAAATTTGGTCATGTAAGGATGTGTCTAATATCTCAACATATATTTTGTATCATATAGAAATGTAGTTAATTACAAGTATATTTTAAGACTAATTTCACTTCACAAAATACATATGTATAAACTAAAATGCGAATATTTCCATGTAACATACTAAACAAAAATTATAATATATATAGGGAAAAAAATGCAATGTAACGCATCTAATAATTAATCTAGGTGAGAAAATTAAGTAAATAACGTTTCAACCCCCATAATTACAAAGGAAAGGATCATATATATTCCTACATTAATTGAAATTCTCATCTCCTTCTTCACAACCATGGGAGCCGTCGTCTCCCAGCAAGTCGAGCGGCGAAAATCAATATCCACAGAGAAAAAGGTCCTCGTCGACCTGAAACAAACCGGGGGAACCGATTTTCCATGTCACGACTACTGCCCGTCGGACCGGAAAAACTGGATGTCGTGTCTCGGCCCGGAAAAGCTTCGGATCAACCAGATTGTCTGGCCTGGGACACATGATTCCGCCACCAACAAGATCGGAATCCCGTTTGTCAGCCGCCCCTTCGCGCAATGCCAATCCCTCTCGATCTACCGACAGCTGGTGACAGGAGCCAGGGTCTTGGATATCCGGGTCCAGGAAGATCGCCGAGTCTGCCACGGAATCCTCCTCACCTACAGCGTTGATGTCGTCATTCAGGACCTCAAGAAGTTTCTGTCGGAGACACAGTCCGAGGTTGTAATCCTCGAGATCAGGACAGAATTCGGGCACGACGACCCCCCTGATTTCGACAACTACTTGGAAGAACAACTCGGTGAGTATTTGATCCACCAAGACGAACAAGTATTCGGGAAAACAATCTCGGAACTGCAGCCGAAACGGGTCATCTGCGTTTGGAAGCCTAGAAAAAGCCCGCAACCGAAGCCGGGGAGCCTATTATGGAGCTCCGGGTACCTGAAAGATAATTGGATCGACACTGATTTGCCATCGAAGAAATTCGAGAGCAATATGAAGCATTTAGGGGAGCAGCAGCCGGTGGCGAACCGTAAATTCTTCTACAGGGTGGAGAACACTGTGACGCCTCAGGCTGATAACCCCGTTCTGTGCGTGAGACCCGTTACGAATAGGATCCGCCCGTATTCGAGAATGTTCATAAGTCAATGCTTCGAGAGGGGATTGGTTGACAGGTTGCAGATTTTCTCGGAAGATTTCATTTCTGAAGATTTCGTGGATGCATGTGCAGGGCTTACCAATGCTAGGATTGAAGGCAAAGCTTGAATATTTCTTCTACCTTTGTCATGTTCAGGGCCAAAGCCATGATGGGTCGGGTCGGTTGTTTGATTCGTTTTCCATTCGGGTTTGTAAAAATCGTTAATTTCGTTGCTTTGTTGGATGAGGATCCTGGTTCCTCTATCCAATTCATACGTCTTTTTTTGTCTGAAACATCTGATTCGTATGTTGTGTGATTAATATCAATATATAATTAGAAATAATCTATGTATCCAATTTATTTTTCTTGAAAACAATATTTTTCATATATGTATATTTTCTGGAATAATAATTTTGTTTATGAAATTTGTTTTTGAGTATGTATGTAGACGAATTTTTATGTGAAATCGGTCAATCTTACATATATTTACAATAAAAAGTAATACTTTTAGCATAAAAAGTAATATTTTTCATAGATGACCCAAATAAGATATTCGTCTAACAAAATATGACCCGAGAAATTGTCTGACACAATTTTTTACTTTTATTTTTTCCCCCTATGGAATGAGAAACTTTCCTATATACTATTAAAAACAATTTTCTTGTTATATTATATTTGGATTCAATTCATTTTTATTGTAGTTTTAGTATAACCTACTAGTTAAAACCATTAATGACTCCCTTGTACATATACTTGGATACTACAAAATTTACGCCAAAACTTTTTATTTTTTTCGACATTAGAACTCCAATAAACATTACTCTTTAGTTCAATTTTTAAATCTCTAAGCATAATTTGTTTTTAAAATGCCATAAAAAAGGGAAACTTCAATTATTAAGAGCGCTGTTTTTTTATTGGCTAAAACAAATATTTCACATCATTTAGGCAAAGAAAAAATAAAATATTTAAGATCATTTATATCGTTGATTATTGCATTCAAAAATTAGAAAAGAAAAACAAAGGAAATTATTATTTTGTTAAAAGAGGATGTTATTAAGGTCATTTGAGCCATAAAAGTGACACGAATCATGGACCAAGCTCATTTTTTCACCGGGGATTTTGTTGATATGATCTATGTTACACCAGAAAATAAAACATTACATACAATGAAAATCTCTATAAAAATATGTCCAACAAAAATATATGTAGGATCTATATATCCAACAATTTCCATGGTCTAAATCTAATAGTAGTGATTTAACAGTTTAAAGTGACCTTAAATCACATGAGTTCTTTCTGTGGTGATACAAAGAAACATAAATCTCTTGATTGAACAAGGGCCTTGATTCTGCAGAGCCCTGTTTCGGATGAAATTGAAAGAATCTGTTCAAACCAAGGAATGGTTTCCTGATTCTCTGCAGCAAATCTTCCACGCAGATAAAAAAATGGTGGAGAGTATGTTATGCATATTCTATCTTCTATTCTTGGAGCAAGATCCATCAGATAATGTTCTTTCATAGCAGAACTTGTTTCTTAAAACTTGTTCAAGATGCTGAAATATTAGTGAAAATACACCTGCATTGAAAAACAAAAGGTGGCAAAGGAGCAAGGTCACAAAGAGAGGATTCGATTGAAAAAAGTATGTCCACTTGTGTTGCAGAATGCCATTGGTTACATCCACACAGACAGATTTACATAACGAAAAGGATTTCTTCGATTCTCAATTTCTGAATAAATAATATTTTCAGAAGAGGGATGGCATCCCTTCGATGAGAAAGAATAAAATGGATATTGAAGAGTGGTAGAAGCTGAAATAGCGAAAAGTAACAATTTGAGCAAGAAATCCGAGAGAGGACTCCCTCCTTCACTTCAAGCAATGTAATAATACCTGAGTTGGAGCTTTCTCTTTCGTGCAACGATCCCCTAACCAAAAGTGTTCCAGGGATTTGCTGAAATACCTACAAATGAAACTGATAAACGTTAAGTTACATTCAAGATTTTTAAAAAAAATTAAAACAAAAAGCATAACAATAAATGCGTGCACCAGCTGAATAAAATTACCGAAATACGAAAGCGCAAGACATCTGATTGAATGTGGTGATCATCTGAAGGATTGTGTGTTTCCAACTCATGATGAAAACCATGATCTCCCTTCTTATCACCTTTTCCTGTCTTCAAAATTGCATCGCATTGTTCCCTCGTAGCAGTGGTCTGTTTATTTAAAATTATTATTCACCTAAAGACATGGTCAAAATCCAAGAAAACAAATTGAAAATACTCGCAATACATCGATTCTGAATGCAGCAGCATCTACTTTACACGTGGCTCCACTGCAGGATAGAAAGGATTCGATGGACTGCAAAACATGAAAGGCGCTATACTGACGTTGAAGGCCCTATGCATAAACAAAATATATGACCTGTCATATTCACGAGAATTATATATCTTCACTATGTGTAGGAACAAATTAAAAAGATTAAACTATGTTATGATCGATGCTGTACGAATATAAGTAGCTCCAGAATCCAGATCCATACAGACGGTAAGTTACTGACAAAATAAAACACCTAAAGGATTTATCTACAGTGAGTGGAAAAGGATTCCAAACCTCCAGCATGAAAGACTGGTTATTTTTTTCAATCCCCTGAGACGATATCGTCATTCTTGAAGCAGGTAGAAAAGACCAAGCAAGCCCCCATCTTGATGTCTTGCCTTGAACAAATTCAGTTGTCTTCACCACTGTGACTCCGTTATCCCACAGTTCTGCTACCAGCATACTCAGATTTGATTTTCTTCCAACCATTGAGGTGAACCACCTACAGAAACAATGGGTGAGGGCAATAATTGGATTTTGGAGAAAAATTGTTGAAACAAATATTGCCACAATACCAAAATCAATAGCCGCTGATAGTGGTCAACACATCTTTAAACTATATGGCAACCAAGTGTCAAATTTAGATGGTTGTTTCACATAGACGACCAAAAAACCAGTAAAGATAATTGTCGCCACATAAAAAATTACTAGATACGAGAACCAATACCTAAATCTGTGCTTCAGCTGGACACTATCACCAATTATGTGACTGATGAAAGCCCGTTCACCACCGATGCAGACCATCTCCTCTGAAGTTCCACCACAAGCCGTGTTTGGATTCAACCCCGCTTCCTCCATCGTCTCAAAGAATGGAGGGTTACACATACAGAAGTCAAAGTTCTCCCCATCCTTGACAACACCAAGAAGCACATGTGACCCACAATAACCCTTCTTTTTGCCCACCACAGATGATGGTGCAGGCACAATTTCAAGAGCCTTTTCGTCGTGCGAATTCAAGTCGCATTCACCACTATGTTGCTTCTTTGTTTGAAGTTCTTCCACATCAAAAATGTCATCCTCACACTCTACTCTTCTAATTTCTATCAACTCAGTTATATGAGGATTGTTCATTACATTTCTATTCGCCCACTCTATAGCTACATCAGTAACATCTAAAACAGTGCAATGATGCAACATTTAGCACAACATAGAAAAATTCATGAGGAGAACACAGAAGAAATTTACAGAGTACCTGAACCAACAAATTTCCAACCAAGAAGGGAAGCACCGAGAAGGGGATAAATGCAATTTGCTCCAGTTCCAATATCAAAACCATTTACTCTGCCATCTACCCGGGTTCCTGAAACGAGGTTTGAGGCCAAAAGATCTTCTATCCAATGGATGTAATTTGACCTGTTGGGCACTGTAGGACACAGCTGCCCATCAGGAATCCACCTACAAAAGTTAAGCCTCCATTCTGTTACCCACATTACAAGAAACAATAACAAACATAGTACAACTAGACGTTGTGTCTAGTTCAATTACTCAAAAAACAAGATATTGTTCAGCTGAGAAAAGTTATCGAATAGAGTTGCCATTTGAACCTAAACATAACCAAATACATAGATACGTAAGAAAAAAAGGCCGAAGAAGAAGAAGAAGATCAAAGATGACAGGTAAACAATATTCGATAGCATAATATCACTAAACAAAATAACAGCAACATCGCTCAAGTGTTAGATATCAAAAGACTTGAAATTGGAAATTAAAAACTTTGTTAGTGAAACAGGAATAGCAGCAAATTTTCCCCCAACAAAAAAATGAACTAGCATACCAGTCGAGTCCATGATCATGGAGTAGCAAAACCCTGGTCAACTCTCGGGTGGCATTAAAATCCGTCCAGTCGATTTTGGGTTTACCTTCACGAGAGTAGAAAACGTAGGGCTGGAAACTGGGGTAGAGAGAAGCCAACGAGCAGAAATCTGGTGGATTATCAGAGTATTTATTTCGTGGGTGACTACCTCGCGTCTCTCCGCCGCTCTTCCTCTTCCTTTTGCTCGGCATGGTCGCCACGGCTCGCCGCCGCTCGGTGTATTATAATTTACAAGTGCGCCACAAATGCGCTTGTAGGCTTCATTTGTGACTGTTAAAAAAAGAGTATTTTGCAAATCAAATATTAAAAATAAAAATTCATTTTTTATTTAAAAATACCTAAATTATTTTTAAAAAATAAAATTTGACCAAAGTTATTTTCTAAAATATCTTTAAAAAAGAATCTAGAATGTATTATTTAAAAATATGTTGTTTGACGATTTTTAAGAAAAAAAAAAGCGAAAAAATTATCTTTCAAACCTAAAATATTTTCCTCCAAAAGTAGAAAGAAATGGGAGGATACAAAAATTAAAAAGAAAATTGTTTCAAATAAATTTAATTAATTTATTTATTTTGTTTTTCCAACTCTCAAACAAAAAAATACATGTTTTTCTCTTCTCTCCCTATATCTTTTCTTATTTTATTTTCTCTTTTCTTCTTTTTCCTTCAAACTTCTAAACTAAGCCTTAAGAAAATGTGACGAAGGATTAGGGATGTCAACCTTTCCTCACGGGTTTGGGACCCCGCGGGGAAAGTCCGAAACGGGGATGGGGATCCCAGATTTTTTCGGGTTAAGGTTCGGGTTCAGGGATTTAAAAATCCCCAATGTAATTCGGGACGGGTATGGGATTACTATCCTCATCCCCGAAATCCCCGAATCCGCCCCGAAAATAATATCAATAATAAAATAATAGTATTATTAATATTAATAATATAATAATATTATTTTTTTTAAAAAAATATTAATAATGTAATTATTATTAATATTGATATTGATATTAATATTAATATTATCTTTAATAATAATAGATAATAATAAATTTTGGTTTCAGAAAATCTCTGATTTCGTCATCGTCTTACCATAATAATATTTTTGAAAGATGATGGGGGCGGGGATGGGAAGTTGATCCCCGAAGTTTCGGGTTTGGGGATTCTCCAAACCCGAAAAAGCGGGGATTGGGGCGAGTATGGGGGTGGGGATGGAATTCGGGGATGGGGATGGCAAATCCATCCCCGCCCCGGCCCATTGCCATCCCTATGAAGGATGATGGGTACGCCTGGTCATGGCCGGCCCAGGTTCGATTATGGGTCGGGATTTCCCCGACTTTTAACCGGCTCGCTCGTGATCGATTATGGACCAGCATTTTGGGTTCGGGTTCGGACAACCACCGGGTATGAGTCCGATTCAATCTTTTTGTTTTTTTAAAATATATTATTTAAAAGAAATCTAACTTACAAAAAATCTTGCAATTATCTACAGTCCTTTTTTGATGTACAAGAATCATGGAACACATAGGGGGGTGTATTCAATGTAGGAGATTTATTGACTTTTAATGACTTTTGTAGATTTTAAAAGTCTAGATGTATTCAATTAAGACTTTTACAAACTCTATAGAAGTCTAATGGTATTGAAAATAGACTTTCATAGAGTTTTAAAAAGTCAAGTGGTATTCAACATTGACTTTTAAAAACTCTATAAAAGTCTATAGGTATTCAAATTTTCAATAGACTTTTAATAAATTCGTGAAATTTTTTAACGTACAAATATTAAAGCCTAAGGTACAACTATAATTTGTTAAAAATTGTATTTAGTTCAACTAAAGATTTAGATGGATTTTTAAAACTTCTATCTCATACACAAGCTATTTATTTCTTTCGAAGTCACTTCACATCACATCACCTCTCTTCTTATCTTCTCCCCTTTCATCTATTTATATCACTCTCTCAAATTTTCGAAGTGTATCTCTATAAATATTTTCATCTTTCATTTTCAATTTTTTCATTTTTTGGCTAATTGTATATTTAATAATTTTTTATTTTAATATCATAGAAAATGTTGAATTTTATAATTGATTTTGTGATTTTTAATTTATAATTTATACAAATTAATGTAATATTCAATAATAATAAAAGATGCTCCAAAAAAATGTTTCTTGATTATCCTAAACCACTAGACGATGGGGGCCAAATTGCTCAAACGTCCTCATACTATGATCATAGTATAATAATTGAATAACCTCGCAAAAATCATTATTTTTTAAATTTTTTTAGCATTTTTAATTAATATGTAAGCTATGATATTTTTATACAAAATTATATCCACACAATGCTAAATAATATTCTTTTGACATGTATATTATCAATTCAAAAACAAGGTTACAGATTAATTAATTGATGTATTTTAAAAAATTTACAAACATGCATACAAACCCACATATATACACATGTAAATATTAAATTATTTAAATTTTAAATAAGTAAATTTATTTATTAATATAAATATGGAAAAAAATATTTCAAACTGAATATGTTATATATGTCAATTAATTATTAGTTCAAAAAAATTAATAAAAAATATATTTTATAATTAAGTACAAAATTTATAAAATTCTATAAAAAAATTCAAAAAAGTCTATAAAAATCTTGCAAAAAAGTCTACACGAATACACATAAATATGTTTATAAATCTGTGAGATTATGTAAAAGTCAATAAAAATCTATCAAATCCATAAAAGTCTATCATTTGAAAAAGTCATTAAAAGTTATCAAAACTCTGAATTGAATACACCCCACATGATTTGTTTACCTTTATATACTTACTTTTAAGTAAGGTTCTAAAAAGCGTGAAACGCCCCGAAGCGCGGATGTCGAGCTCCAAGCTTTTCAAGTTTAAGCAAGATTAACACGGGCTTAAGTGTGAAAAAGTACTTTTTTAATTTTTAGTGTAATTGTAATTATCTCAAACCATTAAATAGATAAAATAATACATAAATATGATAAATTTAAGTCTGATGCATTAATTCTCATATTTATAAAAGTATAAAAATCTCAAAATTACAATTTTTATTTGTTTTTACAACTAGACCACATTAAAAAATGATAAATATTTGTCAAATGATTATCAGACATGCTTAATCATAATTAAAATTTAAAAACAAACATCTAAATTATAACCTAATTTATTATTTTAAAATAAAAGACATACCTTCAAAATAAAAAATTAAAAAATAAATAGATGTGATTAATTGTGCTTAAGTACACTTAATTAAATGTCTTAATTACGCTTAATTCGGTCAAACTACAGTTTAACCGCTTTTTCCGCTTTTCTTCGAAGCGGGGCGTTTTTGTCGAGCTGAAGCAAGCTTTTTAGAACACTGGTTTTAAGAGTGATGTTCAATTAACATTTCTCTCGATGTGTTTCGGATGTTTCCTCAATTTCGTATCGGTCTTCTTCATCACTTTTAACATCTTGTGTTCGGCTAGCGGGTTTTGACCAATCATTTAGCAAATATTGGGCTTCCAAATTTCCAACCTTAATCCAAAGCGTCTCTTATACAATGTATTTCATCGATACTAAATTTTGTTCCACTACAACTGTTGAAACGGGCAAACTATTTTTTTTTGTCATTATAGACAATATTGTATATATTTGTATTTTAAACGATCGTCATTGTAATATGTCAAAATTCTTCATCTGCATCACTCAAATCAAAAGTAGTGATAAAATAATTCACAAATTCTTTACTAGAACTTGAGGATCCTCGTGGACATTTCGTCTGCTCTTTTAATAAAAATTGTGTTTTAGTAAGTTTATAAGTGATATTACTAGTTGTACTGGATTGTGTTCCATGTAAAACTATTTGTCCACTATATTTGGTGTTATATTCATTATAAATATCATATAAATAAATTCTAATATTAAACAAAATCAATGAGATGAAAGGAACCATTTTCGTAGGAGTCTAAAAAATCATAATACATTGTTAACATTTATTGTAAACCGTTTAATTTAAGTGCAGGATATACTTTAAAACAAAAGCACATAAAAATATTTTAGAATTTCTAAAAAATATTTTCTTAATTTATTTTCATGACATAAATATATTGAACTAAATCGTCATCATTATATTTAATATGTTCAATAACAATACATGCAACGTCACAATAATTTGTTAAAATTAAATGAGAAGTGTGATAATAAACACCATATAAATGGTCATTAGCATCATTAAAACACTTCTAAAATTTCATAAATACTTAATGCATGTGTTCCATTTATTTAAAAACAAATAAATATCACGAGTTTGAACATGTTAATGAAAAATATATGCATAATAAATATTTATATTGAAAAGACGATAATAACAATTTATATGTTGAATTACTACGAGTTGGAACATCTTGTTCAAATTGTTTATGCTTCATATTATTTATTTTGCAAAATTTGCTCCAATGCTTCACTTTAGAATGTGTTGAATTGTGGTCTTAATTGGTTTGATATAAAATTCTAAATTTTTCAGTCCATCTTGAAAACACAAAAATTTTAAATATTACATATGTACCTAATATGAAAATTTTTATCACCTAGTGATGCTTTATATATTTTAATAAGCTCGCTAATATTATAAATATTTGCACTAGTATTATCAAAATAAACTGAAAAAACTTGAGAAGTTAAACATATTCTTCGAAAATGACAAATATAATTTGAGATATATTTCGTATCGCCAAGATTTGTTAAAACATCTATACGCAAGCAAAAATTTTAGAATATTCCAAGAACTATCAATTCAATGACATATAATAATCATATATGAACAATTTTGTCAATGATTAATACAAATATCCGAACATAAAAAAAACTTTATTATTTAAACTAGCAAATTTTCTAATTAATTTTTTTGACAACTAACTTTTTAAATGTGTTTTTGAGTGTATTTCGTGAGATACGTATGATAGAAAGAGTTGAACATGTTGAAAATCAATTTTCAAAAGATAATTTATCATTAAAACTAAAAGTAAATTGTTCAATTGCATAATATTTAGTCATTTCTTATCTAAATTTTGATTCGAAAAATTTAAATAATTGAGAATCATTATTCATTTCAGATGAGAATGATGACATTTGAATTTGAGAACGATCAACACTAATTTTCACTAGATGATTCTTTTCGACGTGTCGCGATAAGGTTCATAACCATCTCCTTATTAAAAAATTAAATTTTCGAATAATATTTATATTTGGCTTACAAATCACCACAGGGAAGCGTCACCTTGTTGAAATATTTGATGAAAATATTGGATGTGTGGCGAGACATCGCTCGAGTTTTAGGCTCATTTGAATTGCTCGTACTTTCTTGAATTTGATAATGATGTATTTTGTTGAGCGGCAACATCAACTCGAGTCTCTTGTTCTTGATGTTGTTCCTCATCGAAAAAATCAAGATCATAGCCATTGACATTAAAAAAAAAAAAAGAGTGATCATCTAACTCAAGCATGATGCTCTTTCCCTTTCTATTACCACTCGTACGAATTAATCTGACCATTTGTATTTTTAGGATCAAACGTTTACTAATAGGTCAACTGTTAGCTAAGACACAACTTTAGTTTCTTATACTTGTTGAAGCATAGAATATACCTACTTGGATGATAACATGTCAGGTTGTTAGGCCCATGAATTCGAGAAGGTGTGCATCTATCTGTTGGTGATGTCTCGTATCTTTTTTATATCACTTTTCCATTTTCTCTGCCGCCAACCATGTACTCAGCATAGACAATATTTCTCATTAAGATCTTACGTCAGTCTTTTACGATCCACCTAATCAATCAGTTGAGACATCAGCAACTTGACTCACATGAACTTCCAAATTGGTAATCGATGTCAGTATTATTATCACTCATGCAATCTACTCAACATATATAAATATAAAATTGAAGTAATTAAGAAAATAGATAAATAATTAGTAATAAATCAACAATCCAAACTTGATATTTTGATAATTCAGAATTAGGAGATAATTTTGTTGAAAAAAAATGAAAGGGTCCAATGATCATCGATCCCGGTCGACCTAGTTCAAAATATTTTTTTAAAAATAATAATAATAATAACAAAACGATGAATCGATCAACGACAGCTCGATCATGACCACACGATTTTTAAAAAATAAAAAATTAAAATACTGGTCTCGCTTAAAAGTCTCGCATCATTGTCCCAACGAACACCGAAAAATTCCAATCCCCGTCAAATCCTGCGCGTTGTAATTGTTGGATAATACGCGACAAAATTTCAGAATAATTAATTGATATTAGGTGACCAAAACAGTTTATTAAAGTTGTTCATTAATTAATAGAGAAATTTACAAGCTTTGTCAATATAAATGATAGCGAAAATGTTTTGCACCATGTGATCAATTATCGCCACATACGTTTTAAATCTGTGACTTTGTTTCATATTCATATATGTTCATATGGAAAGAAGACCAAGACCAGGCCAGTTTCCTGGTAGCAGCAGCTCTATTTTAGATTCCTAGTTTAACAACATTTAACGAGAGACACTGGCGAATAAAGTTCAAATCCAAGAAAAAAATATGTTCAATACCAGTAAATTCAAACGATTGGGATTATTTCAGCAGAAACGGATCAAACACCATGTATATTGATATGACCAAAAATGATATAAGAAGACACCAGATGTATACATAATCTGATTTAAAGCATCGATGGAAAACTGAAATAGGTAAAGATCTCTAGCTAATTAAACCATGGTGGATAGAACAGAACGAGAAAAAGGGGGATATCAACGGTTGGAGCTGGGGCATTCACGAGAAAAGTGTCCCTCCTCACCACAAGTATAGCAGCCACCGCCGCCGCCTCCTCCACCTCCACCTCCATATCTTCCACCTCCACCACCACCTCCGTACCTACCCCCGCCGCCTCCACCACCACCTCCCTGCGAGCAGTCTCTTGCCATATGCCCATTCTCACCACACTTGTAGCAACCACTGCCTCCACCGCCGCCACGATTCCCACCTCGGCTTCCTCCGTACCCGCCGCTATCTCTACCCCCATATCCACCGCCGCCACCGTTGTACCCGCCGCCATCTCTACCCCCGTATCCACCGCCGCCACCGTTGTACCCGCCCCCATCTCTACCCCCATAACCACCGCCTCCATCTCTACCCCCGTAGGAACCACGAGTGCTTCCTTGGACAGAGCCGCCGTCGGGACCAGTCACGTTGGCCGCCTTGGCCCTGCCATCGCTTCCGTACTCCACCAAGAACTCGACGTTCTCGCCATCTCCGAGGCTGCGGAAACCATCGGTCTTGATAGCAGATTGGTGGACGAACAGATCTTCAGACCCATCATCTGGAGTGATGAAACCAAAACCCTTTTGGTCATTGAACCATTTGACGGTACCAGTTTTCACATCGGCCATTGCTAAACCCTAGTTTCGCCTCTCTCGCCCCCCTTTCACAAATGTGATTTGAGAGAATTTCGGTGCTCTTTTATAGTAGCAGTGTAGGGTTA
Organism: Primulina tabacum; assembly: GCF_025594145.1. Taxonomy (NCBI): domain Eukaryota; kingdom Viridiplantae; phylum Streptophyta; class Magnoliopsida; order Lamiales; family Gesneriaceae; genus Primulina; species Primulina tabacum. The sequence goes on from NC_134554.1 coordinate 16,409,486, forward strand.
AAACGCAGGCGGATTTTATTATCGGTATACACTGATTTTAACTTCTCAATTGAATTCCGAATTTTTTTTTCTCCTATTATTGTTTTTTGCTTTGTCCCGATTCTATTCACTTGGAATGCTAAATATTGATCTCGGCAAATTGCATCACCGCTCACGTGAAATATAATAACAAAATATATTTAAAATATTTCTATTAAATAATGTTGGTATATATAGAGATTATGTCAAATGTTAAAATTTATTTTAACAAAATATATATTAATTTTTAATGTTAAATAAATATTCAAAAAATAGATAAAGATAAATAATTTTTCTATTAAAATATTATATTTGTAGATAAACTTCAAATTTGTGAAAAAAATAGATTTTTTAAAATTAAATGAAGATTTAGTATTTGTATAATCTTATAAAGATATTTTTAGTTTGTCAAAAATTACATTATGAAAAATAGTTATTACAGACCACTCATATATTATAATATAGTAAAAATAGATAATTGAAGGGCTAATTTGTTTTAAATCCCCGACACTATTTTGAACTTTGTTGTCATTCCCTATGTCAAAACTAATTTGTTCTCAATCTTTACACCGCTCGTTGATTTGTTTGCACTCCCTAATTGTGTCCAAAATATCGTTTAAAAATATGGTTCGGCGTATAAAAACATCTCATTTTCAAAAAATTTATTTAAAATACACTACACATTAAACAATTAAAAATAATTATTTAATAAAAATATTTTTCATTATATGGTCTCCGTCTCCGTTCCTCGATCGCGTCTCGAATAACCTTTTAAACACAGTTCTATGCATTCTAACAGAAAACCCTATTTTTAAACATGTAATCATGCGCATCATAATTAATTCATGTCATTAAAATCACTTAATTAGTCATTTTCTGTTTTTCCTAAATTTGCATGCAGTTGGATTACGTTATCGTATTTTTGGACCTTACAAATCCAGTTGGTGGAAGTGGAAATTTATGAAATTTTACCATCGTAACTCTTCTTTCTTCATTGATTTAGGAGGAAGTATGAATTACATGCTCCTTGAATTGACAATTTGAGTAGGAGGATTGTTAATCCATTGAGTATTGACTTGAGGATGATTCTTATCCCCCGGCCTATACCGTGGATATCTTCCATGTTGAGCTTCAATCTTCGATCTAAGATGATTCTCTTCATCTTTGAAGGACGATGGCTTGAGGTATTGTTGGTTCTTTAATTTTGAGGCCAAGAATCCTCCACCATATCCTATAATACACATACTTCCAAGCTTTGATCTCAAGAATATTCTTGGTTCTTTGGCCTTGTGGCCATAAATGTCCTACCATGTATCAAATTCCCCTTGTCATAAACTGCACTCTCCATCATAAAAATGATTCCTTCTACTTGAACTTATTTTGTATCTTCCATTCACCACAAAAATTATTCTTGTATACCCAACACTTCGTTATGGAATTCTTGAGTGAATTATTTATTTCTGCTTTGAATATGAGTCTTTTACCTCAAATATCATTTAGTTGAGAATCCGATTCCTTTCCATCATTTTCTTCATATTATTTTGCGCCACTTTTTGTCTATGTCGCAAATTTTTTTCCCTTGATCATACAATGTATCATTTTCTCTTTTTCAACCCAGAGCTATCCACATCACTCGATAAAGTCTCAAAAACATAAAACTCCTCATCCTTATTCAATTGACCATCTTTTTGGGAACAATATTCTTTCATATGATCACCATATGGATTATGGATATCCTCATCCATGTTTTTGTTGCATGACAATGCATCAAATATTGGTGATGAGAATTTCATGTTGATTCTTCTACCTTGGTATTTTGGAGAATTTTTGTCTTGACCAATATTATGTTGAATTTCCACCACTTTTTTCAATACACTTGTTGTGGTAGACACGATCTTGCTCACATTTTCTGTCAAGAAACTCATGCATTTTTCTAAACATCTTACAACATTTGACATCATAAAATCCAATTTACCTTTCTTATAACCAAGGTTTGAGGAAACATGAGGAACCGAGGGTCCCTCGAGAATTTCTTTGGGGTGATCTTTTTTATGTTCCATCATGTTATGAAAAAAATCCTCCAGTTAATCCTTTTTATTTTTCAAATCCTTGCTCTAGTCCTTCACGTGAAACCTATGTTACTTATTCTGTATATCTGAAAAATCAGAAATAATGTATTCTATAGTATCAAGTTATGCATTATATTCTTGTGAATGTATCCTTCTATTACATCTTTCATTTTAAATTTTGTCTCATTTCCTCTGTAAAAAAGACTCGAGGAATCCGCATTTCATCTCCAAAAAGACAACCATATAAAATTGAAAATTTATGATTAACATATTCTTCATGGCCCGAAGAATTTATTTGTGCACTCAGTTGATGAAGCAAACTCTCCCAATACTATTCATCATCTTCCTTCAATCGATGATTCTCCCTGTGAATATAATAATATGAATATGAAAAATTAGCATCCATAGTTTCTTCATTTAAAAGTATCCACTAAGTGCATTCCCTTTGTATGGTTCATAAAGCTACTAGAATTTGCAGCATCTTTTTGTCATTCTCAGTGTTTCCTCGCTTCATTGGCGGCAAGGTCATTCCCCTGTGATTGAGAAATTTCTTAATGCTCTCAGTAAGCCTTGGAGGCATTGTGTCTCACTGGGTATGCCGAAATTTGTTTGCACATAAAATTTGCGTAGGCATTTCAGGCACAAAATCGTGCCAAAGTTGTGGATAATCTGACTTCTATAATCAAGCAACATGGATCCAGAATCGATAGATAATTAAAGGATTTCTCGAACAACAACAAATTAATTCAGTCACAATAGTTTTACCATCAGAATTAGAAAAAATAAAGGAATATGTTAAAACTAGAAAGTTAAGCTAATGAAGGAATATGTTACAATCAGTCACAACATTTTTACAATCAGAATTAGAAAAAATAAAGTAATATGTTAAAACTACAAAGTTAAGCTAACGAAAATCGGAAATAAAGGAATTAAAATAAACTAGAATTGACAAAATTTTAATGTATAGATTTGTTGATGGGGACTTGTGTGGACCTTCCTTCTGACGATTATGTTTGTTTTTGTTCTCATTCCTCAAATTTCTTACCCATCTTCCACGATCATCCTTTTCACTTGAAGATATATGAAGAGATAATGTTTAATTTCGTTAATAATATTATAATTATATATTAAGAAGTAATATTTTCTTTTGTGTATTTTTTTGATAATACTTGTCATTTATTTCAGATATTAGCACCGTTCGTTGATATTATTACAAGTTCAGTATAATTACGTCTGAGAAGGTAATTTAAGTATTTTTTTTAATATTTTGTTTGTATTATTTATATTATATTAATGTAATTATAATTTTGTTCACTAACATTATATGATTAAGTATAATTTAGTAAAATAGTATATTTTTAATATTAATCGCGATATTAAAAAACAGTTAGAAAATTAAAAAAATAATAAATATGATATTGTGATTTTTGAAATATTTCAAGGTTAGTATTTATAATATAATTAATTTAATTTAGCATAAGAATGAGTTAATATTATTGTACTTAATACTAATGAAATTATAAATTATTTTGTTAAGTTTTTTAAATAAATTTATAAAAGTTTATATATGAAATAGTGTTTAGTTACTCTATAACTTTTGTCACTTTAATATAATTTAAAACCTATTATAAATATGTTTATGTTAATGCAAAGTAATACAAGAAATTGATAATTCTAATTAAAATATTTTTATTCAACTATATTTTTTTAAAATAACTTACTTAAAAGTTTAATATACATAAATTATATTAATTTTTATTGTCAAATTAATTTGTGTGGTTATGTACAAAACATTTTAGAAAAATAAGTCATAAAATTGCACCGAGTGTTTGGCGAATTCACAAGTCCTTCAGCGTTTCCGGCATTCTTCTTGTGCAGCTCTATTTTTTTCACTCTGTTGTTATTTTTGTTAGGTATAAAAAATTCGTGATTTTCCTCACTTTATAAATTGTGTCGATCGTGTGAGTATTGGAATTCCTAATCTGATTTGTTAGTTTTATGTCGAATATTATAATTTCAGAGAATTGCGCTGAGTCTCAGCAATTCAGAATTTGACTTGGAGAATTGTGCTGAGTAACAGAATTTGGGAGAATTGCGCCGAGTCTAAGTCGAATCTTTGTTTTTCTTTCTATATTGAATTGTTTTATGTATATTATATCTCATGATGTTTGTAATTTATTGCAGATATTAAACTCCGGTAGCTCATTAAATTACAAATTTCGTACTACGACATTTGAAAAGGTAATTTCAATAATTTTTTATATTTTAATTGTATTATTTATGTTGTATTAATGTAATTATAATTTATTTCGGTTGCATTATATTATTTTATATAATTTTGTTATATTTTATATTTTTAATATTAATTATGTTTTATATTTGTCACAGACATGGATACTGTCAGGGCCTTACTTTACGTAGGTGGCTATATCATTATTGAAGATGGTAGACTTGGATATAATATCCCCGCGATCAGGCCCATTAAAATCCCTAGTTCTACTACATTTTCTCAATTGGTGAATTATGTGCATCGCAAGCTGGAGATCTACCCATCAAAATTCTGCATCAAATTGTCAACGAAATATTGTTATAGCTCGTTGTCTCGTTACATTGAAGAGCATGTCTCTATCACAAATGATGATAGTCTACAATTTATGTTTGAGTTGCCAACACTGGATTGCATGTACTTGTATGTTGATTCATCGCCAGTGTTACATAACATAAGTGACTACGATTTTGATGCAGTCATGCCAGTAATAACGCAAGGTGTCTCGTTACATTGAAGAGCATGTCTCTATCACAGATAATGATAGTCTACAATTTATGTTTGAGTTGCCGACACTGGATTGCACGTACTTGTATGTTGATTCATCGCCAGTGTTACAGAACGTAAGTGACTACGATTTTGATGCAGTCATGCCTGTAATAACGCAAGGTTTGGGAACAGTAGGTTTGAATGAAGCAGGACCTTCTATGTATCATGTCGAAGAACAATCCGCTCATACATACTCTGGGATCGACCCTCAATTTGTGATGGGAAAACATTGAATCGGAATTGTATCACTCCATATTCTATGTTGATTCATTTTCTGTATATTTGTTACATAACTTGGTAGAGTTTCTCTGCTCCAATTTCTTGCAGCATGAAGATGCTGGGGGCGCGCCAGGACGGAGCAAAGTTGCCACTGGTTAACAAAACCATGATGTACATTGGGCGGCATCACACGAGTCTATCATCCCAAGGTTCGACTACAATAGATGTAGGGGGGTGAGAATGCAAAAATTGCAGTTTCAGAAAAATTACACAAAGTTTCATAACTTTTTATTTGAGGGGCTTTTCCCCCAGCAAACTAGATAGAACTTGCTACTGTTTTGCACTGACGTGCATGTTACTAACTGCAGTCGAATTATTTCAGGCTGATTACCAGTCATTGTAGCCGAATCCCACGATACCATCATGCCATTGTTTCTCCTTGGTTTCTTGGATTCAATTATTTGAAATGTACACCATGAGGATGGCAAAGGGCAGGCACAAGCATCTCTGTTACTCTGTCCGCATCTTGAAGGTGTTCATCCTGTCCTTTTTTGTCTTCGCTGGCTCGTTTTCATAGTTGCACATAATCAGGCTCAAAATTTATGACCTAACTCATGTGAAATCAATTGCTCCACCACATATTACTGCAGCACATATTTAGACTAAAGTGGCAATTTTATGACTTGTATTTGCATTGGAATGTTTCTGAGTTGTGCCAACTTCTCTTCTTGTCTAAAATAGTCAGTGGAGGGAAATATTGTCCGTATTTTTTCTTCGACTTTGATTAAAACCTGAAAGTGGATGTGGGAAGTATTGACTGCTCAGGTTTAAATTGTGAATGGATTGGCCCATTTACCTTGGGAAAGGATATCATGCAAAGAAACAATTCAGCATCGGTAGTATCTTGATAAATCTGAAAAAATAGTCGTCCATGTTGCATGTAGGATCATTCATTCTATGAGAATAACGGTGGAGATATGTGCCCCGAGAAGCACAGTTAAGAGGGTAAATCACGCTCATGGACCAAATGAGCTCAAGATGTGATGGAGAAATGAGTAAATAGACCTGTGCATCTTTCCAGAAGGTATGTTCCGCGGAAACATGAAATAAACTGAACGAAAATTGAGGATTTCGAAACAATGAGTCTAAATATGACAATATGAATGATAGGAGAAAGTTCAAAATTAACTAATTGATTCCAAATTCTTGAGCGAAACAGAGAAATGGTGTGCAAAGGGATACATCATCTCGGTGCAGGCTTCCACCTCACCAGACGCTTTCGCTCACTTTACCTCTAGACTTAAATTAGTCACAGTATGTACATTTACTTCAATTTTTCTCTTCTTTTTGTAAGTGGCCTTTTTCACGAAAGGATTATTTAACCGCATTTTGACTAATGTTATAATTTGGTTCTTAGTATAACTTCCTGTAGGGCAATGATCCCTTCCTATTGCTCAGAATGAGGGAATGCTCTGGATAATTCCACTGTATATGCTTTAGTACATGGCTCTCATCTGGAACATATTTCTGCAACACAGAAACATGAAATGCGCTGTCTACTTTGTCTAGCTTAGACGGTAAGCCATCTTGCTGATATGTCTTATAATTTCAAACCATCGAACAAATCTTGCACTCGGAATTTCCTTATTTTGAACATCGTTAGACCCTTGAATGATGAAATCTTCTAGTGTCCTCTGCGCTTCGTTGGGCTTTATGTTCAGCAGAACAGGCAAAAACAATGTGACCGTTTGCAGATTCTGCCTTTTCACAAGTTCGGTACGTTAGAGGGAAAGTTCCACTAGTTATATTGGCTTGTTGCCCGGATTACTCTAAATTAAGGAAGCCCTTCTCAAGCAAAGGTGGCTCCGTATTCTCTTCTTTGTTTTGATTTTGTCCATACAACTCCAAAAGTCGACATAAAATGCCTCACGAAATTTGGAGACTATATGCAAATTAAATTGGACCTGAACTAAAAACCGTGTTAAAAACATGATCGATTGTCATGTTTTTTGACGAAATCTTGAATGACATCTTCATGGCACTCATTCTTTTATTGATTAATATAATAATCAATAATAATAATTAACAAAAAACTTCATAGTTAGTGGCTTGGTCACCCTGTTTCTCTAGCTCAGTAAGTAAACGCAATCATTGCTAATACTTGTAGGCGTATAAAATTTCATATTTTTTGAGAGATTGTTGGCTTTATTTGTCAATGGAGATATATTCAAGAATTGTTTAATAAGAAAGGGATTAAAAAAAGTGGGATTATTTCCTCAAGTTTGTATTATTTTAGGTGAGTGCTGCAGACAAAAGTTCAAAGTTACAATGGTATCCTAATGATGATTATGCAATCCCGTCAACATCGAGCATCCAAACAATTTTTAATGCAAAAAGATGTTTCCAAAGAGACTTTGTGTGTTCTCATTTAAATTTGAGCCTCAAATTTGCAAAGTTTATTTGAATTTTTCTTTGTGGTGTTATTTCATGTGGCCCTTTGTGATTTAGTCACAAATTAATAAATTTTGTTATAAATATAAAATACGAAAATTTTGTTTTTTAAAAAATAATTGTCATACTCGTCCTCAACCAAAATAAATTTTTTTTTCAATATTTTTTGAAGTGATTTTTACATCAATCACGTCCCATTTCGACTCAATTCTTTTAGTTTTTTTGTAAATTATCTTTGATTCAATTCTGGAGTCACACCATAGGTCCCAATAACAATAAAAAGAGCTCATTGCTAGTAATTTTTATACAAAGTTCATCATCAACATATTTAAACGCGCTAGTAACTTCAAAAGAGTGTAAATTTTATTCCAAATATAAAATTTATCTTCAACTCGTTACGATATTTTTTTTAACACTTCAATCATAAAATTACGACTAATTATTTTTATGTTATTCAAAGATGGCAAGCATGAAAAATCACTTTCGATTTTGTTTTTTCCCAAAAGATTTATTTATTTTTTTCTCGTAAAACATAGTACACACTTGGAGTTATTTGTGTCTAAATAAAAGGCTTCTATTTTACTTTAATAATTGTAGTCACTCGTGCGATGTCGTGTTGGTTATGATTAAAATGTTGCAAAATAAATGGACTTTTGAAGACACGATCAAATATCGCTTGGACTCTTTTTTTTCTTAATTATTTTTTTTTTACATTTTTGCAATCTTATATTTTATTTTTAAAAATTATACAGAGGAAATAGTTTATTTAAAGGAAATTTGGAGTTATTTTTGGTGGAATTTTACCTAAAATGCTCATGTATTTAGGTGGTTTGTTTCAACCTACCCGTGAAGGCACTGCCTGCACGGGCAATAAACGGCCCGGATCACTCCACATGAGTGATCCGGGCCCACCTCCCTGTAAAAAAAAAAAAAAAAATTGGCTCGAAAAAATCCGAGCCGTTGGATCGACCCCTGCAGACAGTGCCCGCAGTGGTAGGGTCGACCGAACCTATTTAGGTGGCATTGGGTCAAAGTTTTGACAAATTCGAAGCATTGCCAGTCGCGGAGACGTGAAAAGACAAGAATCAGGAATCCGATGAATTACCGTGAAATTACGACTTAGTCCCGGCGCCGAAATATTTTACATCGACATTTAATATTTTAATGGATATTTATTTATTTTACTAAAATGCTTTAATAAATACTTGTATATGAATTTTATCCACATTTGCCAAATTTAATCAAATATATATATATATATATTTATTTTCTTTCACGCTTGCTGTGGCTCATGATTTATTTGGTTTGTATATGAATGATCGATTTTTGTTGGGGAATTTTTTTCATAAATATATATTTTTATTAAAATTATAACAACAATTGAATATGAAAAATAAATAAAATTTATTAATAAATCAATTTACTCGGTTTGATTAATGTAATTTTTATATAAAAAACAAAAAATCTTGTTTTTTAAATTTTTTCCAAGAATTTGGACATAGACCAGCATAATCAATTATAATTCCATTTGGTCTGTTTGAGTTTAATTTTAAAGAGTATGTCTCTTGTTTTCCACGAATCTTTATCTGTGAAACGAGTCAATCCTACCGATATTCACAATAAAAAGTAATATTTTTAGTATAAAAAATAATATTTTTTCATGGATGACCCAAATAAGAGATTCGTCTCACAAAATACGACCCGTGAGACCATCTCACACAAGTTTTTGCCAATTTAAAAATTAAATCGATTTTATCGGCGACTCTGGTTTAGTTGAGATTTTGTTCTTCCTTGATTTGGGTATAAAATTTGTTAATTTCAAAATCAATATTTTTTACTATTAATTTATGAATAGTTATCAAAATATTTTTTAAAAAAACTAAAAAAAATATATTTCCGATAATAAACAATTAAAAGCAGCAATTTTTTCGTTTAAAAAATTATTTGATATTTTTTATAAATAATTTATTTACTTTTTCTGTATGGTTTTGCTATAGTTGTCTTAGATTGTTTTCACCATCACCAAGTCTCGACAAAAACCTCTGCTTCAATCCAGTACTGCAATGCAATCCTCCTGAAAATACAAGCAAGCGGCTGTTGTTTCTTTACCCTCAATCTTTTATCATCTTCACATTACAATCTTCCCCTACATCTCCATTCAAATTCAAGCCCTGGTTTGAAAGTAGGAAAAGTTGCAATCATGGATGCCGCCTCCTCTTCTCCTCCTTCTTCATCCATCATTTCAAGCCTCCTCGTTACTCTTCTTCTCTTCTCCAGAGGTAAAGTATACTTTTTTTCCTGACATACGTTGTCTTTACGTTTTCTCAAGCATGGATATGTTTTTTTTTCCTTCTGAAACTAGCTAGCTACAGTCGTTCTACGTTCTTAGTTCTTGATTTTTGACTGGGTTTTCCTTCTTCGATTACACAGGTGCATTTGGGGCAACGTTCACGTTTGTAAACAGATGCGAGAACACTGTATGGCCCGGCATACTAGCAAATGCCGGCAGTCCTAAACTTGGAACCACTGGATTCCAGCTTCCGCAAGGTTCCTCCCGTACCCTCATGGCTCCTGCCGGATGGTCCGGACGGTTTTGGGGCCGAACGGAGTGCACATTCTCCGGGACGGACCCCGGCTCCTGCAGGACTGCTGATTGTGGGTCCGGTGAACCAGAATGTAACGGTTTCGGAGCTGCCCCGCCGGTTACTCTGGCGGAGTTCACCCTCGGCACCGGCGGGTTAGACTTCTATGATGTCAGTCTGGTCGACGGGTACAATCTACCCATGATCGTGGAACCTACTGGCGGGTCGGGTATGTGTGCTTCGACGGGATGCGTGACGGACCTGAACCGGGTTTGCCCGTCGGAGCTCCGGTTTGAAGGCGGGGAAGCCTGTAAGAGTGCGTGTGAGGCGTTCGGAAGCCCGGAGTACTGTTGCAGCGGCGCGTTTAACTCACCCGCCACCTGCAGGCCGTCCGTTTACGCACAGATGTTCAAGTCTGCCTGCCCCAGATCATATAGCTACGCTTACGATGATCCCACCAGCACTTTTACGTGCTCCGGTGCCGATTATACGGTGACGTTTTGCCCATCTGTTCCCAGGTAAAGTGACTTATTCTTCTTGATAGTTTTTCAAGATTTTGACGATAATACTCATTCTGTCGTATTCTTTTGGTCAAAGAGTAACTCTGTTATTATCATGATGTCACATAATTTTAATGCTTTCAAAGAAAAAGTTCATAATTTTGCCAGAAATAGATAAAAAAAAAAAAAAAAACTCTCTGGGACTTTTTTCACGTTGAAGAAAGCATTTATAGATTCACCAAATAATCTATAGCCTATTGAATGCTTGGACACCAATAATGAAATTGTCTGTTGCAGTCAAAAATCTTCAAAGGATCCAACACCAACAGTGGCAGCTAATGGAGACGGATACCTATCAGGGTCAGACCCAACAGGCGTGAGTGGACCCGGGCTGGGGATTAGTGGGTCGGAACCGGATCCCAATCCCGGGTCGGGGTCTCGAGCCTTCATAACAGATGGGTCATGGCTGGCTGATTTGGCTATGGGGGATTCAACTAGGGTTTATTGCCTACCAGCTTTACATATCACAGTCTTGATTTTTATTTTACGTAGCATCCTTTGTTTGTAATGTACGAATGACGAAACACGAAGCAAGGCTGTCTCCGAGGGATTAAGTTTTTGTTGCAAACGAATTCCGATTCTAATTGGGTTTCACACTTGAGAGTGCCTAATATAATATATATTAGATTACCTTTATATAAATGTAAAAGCGGCTTGGCTTATTGGACTAAACTGATAGATTTGTGATTTGTCCTTCCGCCTATTATTGTTTACTTTTTTGCTTAAATTATGCATAATGTATGCAGTACTGTCTCCTCGGCCTATTTTGAGAATCTATCTTAATCTCAAGGGATGTTTGTATAAATCCAAGTGAGATGGGATTAAAAAATGATAAAAGAAAAGGAAAGGCACGCATAATATAATCTGGTGTGAATGTGTGACATTGTTGGTTTATGTCTGAGAAAAGGAGTAGCCTTTGCTGGAATTACAAGCATAGGCATAGCTTTTGTTCTTGTCTGTCTTGACAGTCTTTTAACATTCTACGCTATCTTCAAATATCAACTAACTATAGTAGCTCATTTACCAGAAAATGTACAACTTAAAAGATAGACCACTGTTTTTTTTTAAAAAAAAATTTTATAGCCGAGTCAAAAATTTGTATTTTTTTGGAGGAACGTGTAAATTTAGAAAAAATATATAAAAAACATGAATCTTCTTCTCCATTAGATAACCGCGAGCCCCACCGATTCTGCCGTCAGTATTCTACATTTCTACTTGCTTGCACTGTTTTGTTCAATCACTTGTGCGTAAAAGAATCCTTATTTGTAACAAAAATAATAATAATAAAAAGAATCCTTATTTGTAAGACTGTATCCAATAAATGGCAAGGCTTGGGTGGGGAAGAAATTGGCATTACAAACAATGCCGCTGACTGAGCAAATAAACACAACTTCACAGAAGTTCATGACACCAAGACAGCAGATTTAGGAGAAAGCTTGTCAATTATGGTCAGTATTTATATTTAAATCGATGCAAGACTGACCTTTTCAGTAATTTTCAAGCATTCGAGCAGTGTAAAAAATGGACCCCGAAATGACCTGTGCCAACAAAAGATGCCGTAGAAGATAGTGCAGCAATCACATCCACCGCCAATTAAGTGATGAAAGGATAGAATTTGTTCTTTCCCGAGGAAACATAAAAAAATCAATGAAAATGATGTTAGATTCCTTGAGATTTACATGAAGAAGATTATATACCTGATCGTAGGAACGTGAACACTGCTTAAAGACCAATTTGATATAGAGAGAATAAATGGGTGAATGGGCGATAAAAGAATGACTGCATATCATACATACACTTCCATAAAACAGGCGGATTACAAACAAGACCAAAGAAACTGAATCCTGTGAGGCCAGAGATCACCAAAGAGACGACACCCTCATACATTACTATACATTTCTCGCAGAGATTTTAGCCCACAGTTAAAAAGTAGGAATTCTGATGATTCAGCTACTTGTTCAATTCGAATGCTAGTTAGAAGTTGTGCTGCAAGTACAAGTGTTCTTGAGGAGAAGCTGGTCCAATCTCTTCGACCAGACTTCTCAATCCATCTCCAGCGCGGGTGCTATTGCCACAATTTCTTGAATCCAGGTTCTTTGCCTCAAGATCAGAATCAGAAACAGACGATTTTCTCCTCTGAGAAGATGCAACACTGGGAAATGTTATCCATGATGGAGCTCTAAATTCGATTATTTGATCCTCCGTATCCGCCCCCTCAGTTTCTGAGGATGAAGGGTTTCCCGATCTTTGAGAAGATTTCCGATGCATTCTACTACTTCCTAAAACCACCTCGGTTGGCAAGATTGGTTGCTCGTTACATGGGCTACCCATTAGCATAGCAAGTGACCGCTCCAATGCTGTTGTCACTTTGTCCATTGATGGCCTCTCCTTTCCTGTCATTCTCACACATTTGCTAGCTACATTAGCAATCCGCTTTAGAGATTCAAGATCCATTGGAGGATGCAAAACCGGGTCTAAAATGGCTTCAATCTCACCAGCTTTGATCAAAGGGACAGCCCATTCAACTACGTTTCCTTCTTCATACTGCAAGTCAATGGCTTTTCTACCGCTAAGAATTTCCAATAGCAGAACACCAAAACTATAAACATCAGATTTGGTCGTGAGGTAGTGAAGCCTATAGTACTCGGGGTCAAGATATCCGAGAGTTCCGGCAGGTAGTTCAGCTAAAGGGGAGCTACTATTGGCAGGCCCTAGTAAAGAGAGCCCAAAATCAGCAACACGAGCATTATGCTCTTCATCGATTAGAATGTTTGACGACTTTATGTCCCGGTGAATTACAGGAGGACAAGCATAACCGTGTAGATATTCAATCCCCCGAGCTGCTTGGACCACTATCGTAACCCTCCTCACCCAATTTAATTTCTCTTTCAGTTCCTTGTTTTCACCATGGAGATGCTGGTGCAAGGAGCCATTAGCCATAAACTCATAAACAAGAAGCCTCTCTTCCCCTTCTTCGCAATAACCAAGCAAATTGAGTAAATGGGCATGATTTAACCTTGAAAGTAAATCAAGCTCGTTATGAAACTCGTTTGTGTTCTTCATATCTGGAAACACTATAGCCCTTTTGACTGCAACTATCGTCCCATCCTTCAAGACTCCTTTAAAGACACAGGAAAAGCTACCATTTCCTACCACCGATTCTTCCTTAAAGCCACCAGTAGCTCTCTCAAGTTCTTCGTATGTAAACATTTGAGCCCTTCTAATCTTCAGTTCATCCAAGTCTGGCCTGATTTTTCCGCTCTCCCTATGGCAAGAACCATTTCCACTACTTTTCTTGGATTTCCCAGAACACCTACAGTTCCTCAATTTATATCGAACATACAGAACCGAAGTCAAAGAGATAACAAGTACCAAGAACACAACAAAGGATATCTCAGCAATAATGATTGGCAAATGCAGGGACCAAAATGTTTCACTCTTGTTTCCAGCATTGGCAGCATTAGAACAGCTGGAGAAGCACTCAGCAGAGCTGCATCTCGTACAGTTATATCCACATTCTCTATCTGATGTCGAAGTACAATTAGCAATCTGATACATTTCATTCGGGCAACCGTTGCTACAAGGCAAGCAAACATGAAACCCAGGAGACTTGCAATGGGCACTTGCATTGTTAAACTCATAGAAATTACTCGAGCAAGGTGCTGACTTGCAAAGAATTGGTGAAACTGCCAGTGGCAGAACCGAAGGAAAGTTGGAACCCCAACAAACTGGGGACAGATATGTTTCAGCAAGAATTCCACAGGTGAAGTAATCCCCAGCAGCAATTTCAAAAAACTTAACACCACTAGGCGGCGATGTACTCTTGTCAACACTGTAACCCCAACAAACTACTCTTCTATCATAACTTCTAACACCACAAGCATGCAGTTTCCCACCCACGACTGAAAGCATGGGATCTTCCGGTGTTACATCCACATTAAGCTGCCCCGAATACGAAACAGAACTAGAAATCTCCTGATCAAGATCCGAATTCCCGCCCCAACAAATTACTCTAGAATTCACCCCTTCCAAAATCCCACAAACATGAAATCCTCCAGCTGCAATCTTCCAAAATCTCAGCGTTTTGGGTATCAACTTGATCACATTACTCCCAGTCTCCTCACCCCAACAGAAAGCACTCCTATTTTGAGCAAATAACCCACAATTAAACTCCGAACCTGCCGAAATAGACTGGATCTGCCCATCAAACACGTAGCTTTTGGTCATGTTATAACCCCAGCAATCAACAAAAGAAGTGTTTCTAAACTTTCCCTTCAAGGGCTTCCGCAAACTGCACAAATGGGAATCCCCTGCACTGATTTCTACGTACTCTGAACCTTTATTCATCGGTCGAGGAATACCCATTGGAATCAAATTTGTACTTCCCCAGCAAAATGGTTGATTGGAATCCATTAAAAGCCCACAGACAAAGCCGCTGCCAGCGGTTAAACCAAGAAAAGGCAAGTGTCTCGGAGTTGCATGAACAATAGCAAGGTTTGAGCCGTAACAACTAGCCAAATGCGAACCATCAGTCTTCAAACCGCAGAAAACAGGCCCATTTTCACCGTATGAGTTAGCAATCGAAGACATTGATCCCAAGGACAGAACGGGAGCACATAAGTAGGAAAAAAACATTAAAAATACCAGCATTGGAGGAAGAACAAACATGGACCTCCATGAATAAAACATCATTTTCTCAACAACAGAATGAAACCCAGTTGGAGTAACCTTCTTCTAACTCAACAGCTACCAAATGGCGGAGAAAGACGGTGGCGGTGGAGTCGCACTGTGCGTGTACGTGAGAGGGGGATACGAGGCTGGTGTGGCATTTAATATTAAAATATTCATCCAACGGTGTGTGTTTGTTACCGATATATCCTACGGTCTGTTTTTGATTTTATAAATGCAGAAACAGGTGGATGTCACGTTGACATTGAATGCGTCCTTGCTGGAGGGAGGAGGTTAAAATCGGTAAGTTATGAAAATATTATTATACTACTCCAACATTCTATATTTTTTACTATCTTATCTTATATTTATTGTTTGATACAAAATGCAAAAATATCATTTTTGTGATAAACCATTTTTAATATTTAAGTAGGTCTCTTGTGAGACGATCTCACGACCCTACTGATATTCACAATAAAAAATAATACTCTTAGCATAAAAAGTAATACTTTTGCATGGATAACTCAAATAAGAGATCTGTCTCACAAAATACGACCCGTGAAACCGTCTCAGACAACTTTTTATTTTAATATTTATTAAGCGATCTATTATATCAATATTCTTTTTATGTAAGTATAATTAATAGATTAAAAGATAAGTGACTTCAATATTTATTTTCTTCATTTATGGAAGTGGCGAGATGTCATTATCATAATACAAAATTAAATACAAACAAATTATCATATTATTTTATGCTACATATATAGTATTTATCTCTTTATGATATCGTCAAATATTAATTTTTGGATATCGATATATATGTAGACATTCTTAATAGAAAGATTTACATTATATAATGATATTGAAATAGGTTGAGAACGAGTCTCAACCAAATCACTGTGTACTCATATCTTTAAAATAATCAGGTACCGTATTTTATTGGGCTATTTAAAGTAGCTTCTAACTTGTGTTTCGGCCCAGTTATGAAACGGGATATACTTGAGGGAACAGAAGCTGGAAAAAAGGCCAAGTTCTTTGGACCCACGATGAATACTTTATTGTGGTGGGCCGGTCAAAGCCCATTAAAGAAATAAAAATTCCACAGTCCAGGAAAAAGAAAAAGAAAAAAACAGCAGCATTAGATATTTGGTAAGAATTAGTATTTATAAGATTTAATCAATAAATCGCAGTAATTGCTCTGAAAATTTCAAGTCTTCCACTGACACTCGACGGTTTTGGGTCGTTTGATTAGATTTCGCTTCAGATAAACATTAAATCCGTTTCTGTAACGAGAATATCGTAGATTAATTGCCTCAGGAATGGTGCATCATATCGATGATTAGCTGAATGGTGGATTAATTATGAGTGATTTGAGAAGGGAGAGATGAGTCGAGATATCTCAGCGCTGTTTAAACCGCGGTGTCTCTTGATATTCGGGGCGGCGTTTGTACTGATCTTCTTTGTTTCCTCCTTCTCTCGAGTGGTATATTTTCCTTGTTTAGTATTTAGTATTTACGTTTCGGTAAAAATTAGATGTATTTTTATCAGGTTGTTGAATTGGTTTGGTAATCGTGTGCTTATTTGGATCTAATGGGGATTTAAGTTCTTTTGGACTTTGCAGTTGATGGGTTTTGATTTGCTTCTGGTGTACTTTGGTGATTAGTGATTGTGAAAGTACGATGATCTGCTGCAGTTAAGGGGCTTCTGTTGTAATTTGGCCATTATTTTTATGGGGAAAAACAAGATTTTGAGAAATTGATATCGAACTGATGAAATACATGAAGGTGTTATGAAAAAATGCATGAGTAATCTATGGACATTTGATTTTTTGGGTAGTTAAAGCACGTTCAAGTTGTAATATTTAACTGTGAAGTGAGTTTGGTAATGATTAGTTGAGGTTTTATGTTATTTATCTTTGCATATTTGGAAAGATCAGTTCTTTAGAGCGTCAGCTTCATGTCTAGTTCAGTAGTTCTTACCTTTAGGTGTTTCATAGTGATTGCAGATGTTCAAAATATAAGAAGCTTTTTTACATCACTTGAAGTGGCTTGTCTTCCTCGACTAGGAATTACGATTACGCCACACTATTGCCATGAGACAAATTGACTCGATCAAGTTCTCGTTTGCATAAATGTTGGTTTAGAGTTCGACTTAACTGTTAAGATTGGAACTTGGACCTAACTCAACCCCAAAAGCTAGCTCAAGGGGGGAGGATTGTCCAAGACCATAACTCCCAGGTATTTTACACAACCGATGTGGGACAACTAACACACCCCCTCACGCCCAGGAATGAACATCTGGAGCGTGAAGTTTACAAATGACCCAATAATGGGCAGAGCGGGTGACCCAACTATGAGCGACCCAACACATAACGGTGAAATCTGAGTTCTGATACCATGTTAAGATTGGAACTTGTATATAACTCAATCCCAAAAGCTAGCTCAAGGGGGGAGGATTGTCCAAGACCATATATACAACTCACGGGTATTTTATCCAACTGATGTGGGACAACTACCATTAACACGAACCATTTGTACAATCTTTGTTTTTTCATTTTCTACTCAGCATTGACCTTTCAAATCAGAGTTCATGTAGCCCACCTTGGACCGATAGGAGGCACGGCCACCAGGTTTCACGCAAGCTTCCAGAAAATATAATGTTCAACAAGTAAAGCAGTAATTATAGGCCATTAGGCATTGTAATATATAGTGTGAGGTCCGCTAAAAGATTGCTATTGTAAAGGCATGCTTTACGTAGATTTATATTTTCAAAAACTCAGACAGTTCATTGCTGGTACAACAATAACCTTTTTCACTCAAAATCCTCCCAAAAAACCATGAAGGCGTTAGTTTTTTCCTTTATACCTTTCTTAAGTTTATTTGGATGCTTTCTCATCTTGATTCCTTTGTTTTTCTAACTTATATTACATTTGCCTTTCTTTTGATTGCCTTTTTAAGAAAAACGTCACATTTTTTAATTTCCAGGAGGAAGATAAGGTAGAAGAAGTCTATGAAACCACTCACAGAGTTTTTCTGGATGTTGACATAGACAAGCAGCGAATAGGTAAGAGCCCTTTATATACTACCAATCATTTTATATTAAAGATATCCTGTCATAAATCCTAATTTAGATCCAGTACTTGATGATCTAGAGGTTACCTTAAATAAAGTTTTGGGTTGTGAAATTGTGATAAAGAAAAGAGGTGGCTGATTGACAATTTGCGATGGGACTAGCAAGTGTACTAGGCTTGTCAGCAACATAATGGGCGTTCGGGTCAAAATGCATCATGGCAAAGACTAATGTTTCAATACTAGAAAATTACTTAAACCCTAAGTTAGACAAAATAAAGGGAGGGTTGATTTGTTTTTAGTTATTTCAAACCAAAAAAACTCATAATGTGAATTCGAAATAAAATGAAAAAGAATTTTACATGATTTTAGATAAATGAGAAGACTAGGATCAACAAGCTACAAATGTACTTGCCCATTCATGCATGCCACAAAATCCAAATAATCGAAACAAAGGGACATATCTCAACTTTTGGTGAAAATTTATAAATTAATTATTACACTATATGTAAAACTAATTAATCTATTTTTATCCAACAGTCCATGATATTTCCTCTAGAATCTAATTTATTTAAAAGATTTCAAAATTTAGTTTGCACCAAAAGCTGGACAAAGAAATCAAATTCTGTTTACACTTGATCAAAGGTTTTGTAATATTTTTGAAGCAATTCTTAGTCTATGTCCTTTCAGTAGCAAGATCAGACAACAAATTATTTAAATAATTGTCCAATTATCCACACACAATATTAAACAAATATCAAATAATAAATTGAAATAGATAAAGGAATTCAATCAGATGAAACACACGCTCAACACACAAATGTTGCCTTGGCCCTAAATGTGATGCTCATCCTAGCATTTCGAAGGCCACTCTCTTGGGGACGGTCGCACCTCATTTTTGCATGGTTAGATAGATTTTTCAACTTTCATCCTAGTCTTGTGCTGATCAGGGACTAATACTATTGCTGTTTGTGACATTTTCAAATCTGTCATGTGACACCTGCTCAAGTTACTGGTGAAAGTGATCCGGATGATATACCTGTTAAGTGGTCAATATCTCATCGTCATGCACTGTTGAAATATTTTTCTTCTTCGCATTAGAAACAGGAAGATGAGAACTGTAGCTAGATCACATCCGGAAAACACAAGGGACAAATAAGACAATATTTGATCCATATATTCTGTGTTAAACTTCTCTTTTGTTTTCTATATTCAATTTTTCTATCTGACAGCATAATACCTATAGGTAGAATCGTCATTGGTTTATATGGTCAAGTCACGCCAAAGACCGTGGGTAATGTTTCTGGCCTTCTGATTCAATTGCTTCATTTGAGGCATATTAGTTTTACTATTTTGCCAAATGTTAAGAGTTCCTCGTGTTGTTTCTGATTGTACTTGCAATTGTCTTTGCAGAGAATTTTAGGGCCTTGTGTACAGGTATTTAAAGATTTGCCATTGTCAAACTTTTCACATTTTTAGCACTTTTGAAGTGTTCATTTAGAGGTTGTTCTCTATTTATTTCCTTAACCAATTTTTCTGGGATCAGGGGAGATGAGAAAAGCTGCAAATGGGAAAGTTCTTCATTATAGAGGAACACCATTTCATCGTGTTATACCTGGATTCATGATACAAGGTGGAGATATTGTTTCTGGAGATGGTAGAGGAAATCAATCTATATATGGTGGCACCTTCCGTGATGAAAATTTTATGCTCAAGCATTCACATGCAGGTTTTCAGTTATAGTTCTACTGGTTTTTAATCTTGCTTGTCACACTGAAATCGACTACTATTTGAAATTTCGAGTTTTTTATTCCTTTCTTGCACACCAACGCATCTTTTGAGCCTAACAAAATATTTTTTTTTCACTTTCAGCATGACCCATCCATGCACAGTCACTCGCTTGCTCACTCATGTTGTGGTTTTTGCAGGTACTGTGTCCATGGTAAATTCAGGACCTGATTCTAATGGTTCACAGTTTTTTATTACCACAGTCCAGGCATATTGGTGAGCTCTTGTGCTAAGGTCAATATAGAAACTCATGTTTACTCAAATTTATAGCCCGAAGGATTTTGCCTATCTCCTTCTAAACATGACATGTTTAGGATGGATATATTTGGCATTAATTATTGTATTGTTGCAATGAGATTATTGTATTGTTGCAATGAGCCGAAGGGCTTGCTTCCAATGGTTGAAGGGAAATTGAGGTAGTATGTCCAAGGGTTGTACATCTTAAAAACCAGCATTTTGTTAAGATATGGAAAGTGATTTTGTTTTGGATGCCTGATAGTGGACATAGTAGTTCACCAATATTTCTTTTCATGGCTATGAAAATTTCACAGGTTGGATGGCGAGCATGTTGTTTTTGGCAAAGTCATTGAAGGCATGGATACTGTGTATGCCATCGAAGGAGGGGCAGGAACTTACAGTGGGAAGCCGAGGAAGAAGGTAATCATTGCTGATTCTGGGGAGATACTCAAGAACAAGTGGGATGAGGATAACCGAACTTCGACAAAGTGACTGTAAAAATAATTGAAATTAACTTGCTGATTTTGTTTAAATTTTTTGGAATGCGGCTTTGTGAATCATGTCTGTTTGATTGTAGTGATGGATATAGCACCTAGTCTTGGGAAGGTTGTGATTTGTTTTGTACTTGATGTAACCGATATATAGTTAACTTTGTAGGGACAAAACACTTTATTCTTGTAGAGAGGAAGTTTCACTTAAATGATTAAATGTCGGTTATAGTTTGCCTGTTTGTTACCTAGGAGTTCTTTGTTAAGCTGCAGATGATTTTCAGAAGGAAATGACACAAAATAGCAACTTTTTCTGAGATTCTGCATAAAACTTGAAGCCAAAACCATTGATTTTATCCGAAATAAGCTGGGAATATGCACCAAGATTGGATGTCACTTCAACCAGGTAAAAAGACACATATCTTGCACATGGTTTAATTTAACCATATCCATCACATCCACCATAAGTCTTTGAATATTTAGGAGTATTGTTAACACAAATCAGTTTGATTTACTCTTTGAAGGCTGGGTTTATTTACCTCTTATATTTGAATATGAGTTCAATTTTTCCAATGCTGGCCTGGGCTTTTCTGAAAACTCATGCTTTGGCTCGGTTTTTCGAATTGGAGCTCTAGTCATTGTGTTCTAAATTAACATCAAGTTCGGTTGAGCGAAAGCTTGATTTGTGACACGAGCTCGTCTTGAGTTCGATTACTTCAAATAAGAATCAATTATTGCTTGAGCCAACTGGAAGGGTAATTCTTCCTCATTTCCTCCATCCATATACTTGTGCCCGTTCATTTGCTCATGGGAATGGATAGACGTGGATAGCTATAGAGAACGTAAATTATCAAATCTTCTTGATTTCATTATCGCATCATGTCTGCTTGAAACTCTATAGAAAGATAACCATTAGCATAGGAATAATCCTCTTACATTCTCGGGGACAATTTTAATTTGTGGGGATTAATGAAGCTCGATCTTTGATAAATTGGGAAAAAACGAGTGGGATCTGTCTTTTTCACGTTTTGCTTCTAAGGTAAGTTTTTTTTTGAGCAATTGGAAGATAAGATTAAAGGGAATTTTGGTGTATGATCCTCGAGATGGGGCCATTGTAGTACCACATTCCATCAAAAGGTACTTTCGTGTAATTCTTGGTTTACTTGGTGTTTCATTATTTTTTTCGCTTGTTGGTAAAATGATAAGTTAATAGATTATAACCTATGCAAGTCATATATGGCTACTACTATGTTACAATCCATAGCCTTGTAATGATTTTGATCGTGTCGACCTCTCACATTTTATAAGAACTTTAAGATAATATAAAATACAACATCCTCTTTTCCAGTAGCCTTCGACTTTCATTGCTAATTTCAAACTCAAAATACCTACGTTGATAACATACATGATAAAACGATAACAACATAGGTCTCTTACAATCCAAGTTTTTACATAAATTAACTTCTTCTTTTTTTGTTTTCCTTTATGGCCTAGTTGGTCCTCCATGGGCCAATGTTCATTTTTGGTCAAATTTGTAAAATTGCACAAAGTAGTGGTATTTCACTCACCAATTAAGTTATATAAGATTCATTCATCAATAGCAAATTCCCCCGACTCTCAACTCACTCATTTTGACACACTTCGATTGAACCGTCAAGCTTGACAGAGAAAATCTGATCCCTCATGGCGATGGCTTTCAAAATGGTACGTATATATATAGCCCTATGCAAAATGGTCGTCGAGAATTTCGTCCACAAATTCTCTGAAACTCAATACTTTGATCTGGGCTTTCTTTATATATAGCCCTTTACCCGTTGATCATGTTGTATTTTAGATATATAATTCTATACGTGTGTATAATGTATAGGCCACCACAGGGATGTGGGTGACAGAGGAATGCAAGAACTCATTCATGGCGATGAAATGGAAGAAAGTTCACAGATTCATCGTGTTCAAGATTGATGAGGCGGCTAAGGTGCTCACGGTGGACAAGGTCGGCGGACCCACCGAAGGGTACGAAGATCTCAAGGCGGCGCTTCCGGTCGACGACTGTCGGTACGCCGTCTTCGATTTCGACTTCGTCACCGTTGACAAGTGCCGGAAGAGCAAAATCTTTTTTATTGCTTGGTACACTCTATTTTTTTTTTCATTGATTGAATTAGTACAACATTTATTATACTATGTTTGTTTTTATCAGATCATTTTTCGCAAGTTGCTCTCAATTTTTTTAAAGTCAGAAAGGACAATCTGTCGTCCCTTCTTACCAGACATTATTTACTTGGTTAACTATTTAAGATAAGATTGACACTAAAGTCGATGTATACCGACAAAAATTTGTGCATAACGATTTTGCGGACATATTTTGTGAGACGAATATTTTATTTGAGTCATCTATGAAAAAATATTACTTTTTATGTTAAGAGTATTATTTTTTATTGTGAATATCGATAGGGTTGATCATCTCACAGATAAAGATTCTTGAGATCGTCATGGTCTATAATTTTCTTATGAGGTGTGTATAATTAAATATGAGAAAATATCACATCACTATATATATATATATAAATATATATATATAATATAGTTTTGATATCATGCACACCTACCGTGCACACCTTTGTGAGCATCGATGATGTGTCATTCACCCATTGGATGTGATGAAATAAAGAAAAATTGCGCATCCAATGGGTGAATGACACATCATCGGTGCTCACAAAGATGTGCACGGTAGGTGTGCAGGATATCAAAACTATATATATATATATATAATTTACTTGACATGATTGGTTAATTATTGGAGTAGCTTGTATAATTAACCACTTCTCATATTTTAGTACATCTTTTGTTTTTTTGTTGTTGTGTAGTTTTGTTATTATATTTTTGCATTTGAGGTTTAAGTTTGTTTGTACGTGAATACGAGATGTCGTTTTAAATTTGAGATTTTGGAACTCAAATGAGCCATAGGTTATCGAGGCACTTCTATTATTATTTGAATGTCTTTATTGAATTTTTTGGAATTGATTAAATTTTGTTAACCGACGGTAATTTCAGGGCTCCGACAGCTTCAAGAATTAGAGCTAAAATATTGTATGCAACCTCCAAAGATGGATTGAGACGAGCATTAGACGGCATACACTACGAAGTGCAAGCAACCGATCCAACCGAGATGGGATTCGATGTGATTAAGGATCGAGTTAAATAACGTATCAAAGCCATTATATTTCATGTCTCGTTATACGATTAGTAACTACAATAGTTTTAATTTAAATAATATAACATATTTGGTTATTTATGTAATTCAAATATTTTAAATCATCAAGCGTTATGTTTCGATTAAGGCTTTAAATCGTGCTGCACTTTACTTTCGGTTAACTCGATATTTTCTGTACGTGACAGTGAATCCGACATTTGGCCTACTACTTTCACACAAGGGAAATAGTCGTTGTACCTTCTTCTTTCGAAATAATTCTGTGCCACATTTTAATAAGAAAATGTATGGTCGACCGATACCTATCGTTCTTTTATTTTTTTCATTTTTTCTGTCGGAATTTCATTTATCAATATAAATACATCATTATATTTATTATCATGAAGAAAATAGACCTCGAACATTTTCAAACTAATAAATTTTGTAAACATCCATAGATATCTCGATTATGTGCTAAAACTTGATGTATTTTTTGAGACGACCATCTTTGAATAATAAGTATAAATTATAAAATGAAGAATGTAGACTTTAATAAAATTTATATTCCGAAAAAGGAAAAAATTATTGTGCTATCCAGCGAAACAAAAGTTCACCACAGGAAAAGTAGACTTTAATAAAATTTAAAATGAGATTTTGTGTTTGAAAGAGACATAAATGATATGTATGAGGTTGACTCAATGAAAGATTTAAATAGAGATTTTTTTTTATTATTATTAGATAAAGAAAAAAAAATCAAAGTTAATGTATATTATATTATGAATAGGCAGAGCCGTACCTGTGTAATGTGTTGAATGAGGCCTGAAACGAAAATTGAAAAATGAGTCATCTTGTTGCAGTAATAAATATAAAATTGAATTTTCAAATAAATATACTAATAAATAAATAAATATACCAAAATAAATTTATTACATCAATAACAACACAAAAAATATTTAAAATAACTACATAAATACTACTCGTCTAGCTGTTTTAGAGGCGAAAATATTTATCAAATTTGTGTAATCCAATTGTTGGACTATTTCTTTCTCAATCGACAACATAGCTAGCTCATTTAGTCTATCTTGCGACATTGTTGATCAAAGATAATTCTTGATTAACTTCAACTTCGAGAAGCTTCTTTCTGCCGATGCAACTGTTAATGGTATGATTAACAAAATCTTATAAGCAATATAAGTATTTGGAAATAAACCATGCAGTTTCGCCAAAAACTGCATCATATCAATAGCTCTTTTATCATTTGTTATATAACATCTCATGATCATCAACTCCGTATACAACTCATCATCATTAATGTCCGAATGTTCAGCATGACTCAGAAATTGTTGAATCTCCATACAAGAATTCATCTAGCTATTTAAAGGCTCACTCTTTAACTTGTTCAAATTCAATAAAAACCCAAATGATTTTTGATATTGTTTAAATTGTTCAAACCGAACTTTAAAGGAAGATCGATCTTGATCAATTATAAACAGAAAATATTCAACTCTAAAAGCCTCTTCACCTGATTGTGTCACATTATCACTGTCACTTTCATCAATTTGTTTTTTCTTCGAATGATGCGTTTTTCTCGAAATTTAGGTTCGACATAATAAAGGAATTTTATTATTTTAATATTCGACATAATAAATGAATTTTATTTTATATTATAACTTTAATATATAAATAAAAAAAATTCGACATAATAAAGGAATTTTATTTAATATTATAACTTTAATATTTAAATCTATCTTTAAATTTCATTTTTATTGAAGATTTTTTGGTAGATTAATCTACAAATATAAATATAAATGTGTATTATAAAGAAGATTTGAAATAGAAATAAAACATAATTCATGAAGAAAATTACTTACCTTAGGCGTAAAAGAAGTAGGAGACCATAAACTTTATTTGTTGAATGGAGAAAAGAATTAGGGTTGAGATTTGGGGTGGGTTAGAGAATAAATAACATATATCATATATATATTTATATATTTAAATTTGGGCCCCTTATTAGGCCGGGCCTGAGGCAACCGCTTGGTTGGCCTCATAAGAGGTTCAGCTATGTGAGTAGATCTCTTTTGAGTCGGTCTCATTATATTCGTAAGACGGGTTGACCAGATCCATAATTATCATAAAAGGTAATATTTTGACATAAAAAATAATATTTTTTAACGAGTAAAATCAGGTCAAAGGTTTATCTCATAAAAATAGTTCATGAGACGATCTCACAAGAGTTTTTGTACTCTCTGTGATTAATAAAAACTTATATTATTACCCAATAAAAGTTTGAGGCATGGTTAACCTTAGGAAAAAGATCCATTTTATTGGTTATAACAATGCATCGTTTCTACATCCAAGATTTGGTCCGCAGGGACAACCGCACGGTCTGGAAAATTTCTAAAACTGACCTCACCGATATTCTTCCGTCAGCTTTCGGCCTGGTGAGCGTTATCGACAACCTGGTGACTTCCCGGACGGGGATGGATTCCAGGGAAGTTGGTCGGATCCAGGGGCTCATCGGCCTGTCAGATTTCCGCGAACAGGAGATTTTCATGCTGCTTAATCTTGTATTCACGGACGGGGAATACAAGGGTAGCCGTTTTTGCATTCTAGGAATCCTTTGCATGATAAGCTGCGGGAGTTGTCGATTGTTGGGGTACCGGAGTTTTCGAATGTCCCGAGGATACGCGATTACGAGCACCCACCACTCAGATGACATTCAGCAGAGGGGTATTATTTAGAATAACGTGGTTGTTGCTCATAGTGATGTTGAAGGTTCCGTAGAATAAGTTTTTAGGTCTCTCTTATGCATGTAAGGGTTTCTTCAATCTTTGATACTATTTTTTAAGAAACAATTAAGTTAGGGTTTGGACACTTTTGCGGGCCAAAATAATGTCGATGTCTTTTTGCTTATGCATGTCTTGACAGTACTTTCAATTCAATTCAAGTATCAATCCATCTCGAGTTAATGTGTGACGTTGCAATGCGTAGATATATATCATGTATTTGGAGAGCAGACGGTTTCATGTATCTATATCTGTGACACAAATCGACTAATTCATATACTTTTGATATAAAAATATATTTCACAAGAGACGAGCTTATAAGAGTTTGTGTCATATTTGGAATCAAATTCAAATGATTTGCAATTGAAGAATTTCAAATTCAATGTTTACGATTATTACATTAATTTGTGTATTTTTAAATTTCATAAATTTGAGATTGATGCCTTCCATCTTTATTTTAAAAATTAGTAAGTCCGTTTCATAAGAGATTCACTCTTAAATTTTTTGTATGACTATATCATCCTAATAAAAAATGTGAATAAATAATCAATTTGAAAATAAAAATTTACTATATTTGATAATTATTTCAACAAGTAACGCGTGCAAAAAAGATATTAGTATTATATATAAAATCTAAGAGCTTATAATATTGAATTTCAGTACCCATTTATTAGTTTTTTATTATCAAAATAAATACGTTAGATTTGGTTGAGAAATTGAAAGGAAAAAAAAATCAACCTAAGTCCTCTCATTCAGACTCACCGTAAATCGGTTTAAATGGATGAACTAATTAAAACATTCACAACTTGAGAATGTTGGCTTTTTATTACATTATTATTATTAAATAAACGGTTAAATTTTTTTGTATTTGAATAATATCCGATCCATTCAAAATCTGAAAGATGGCAAACAAATATTATAAAAATAAATAAAAAATAATTTACTTGATAAAATCAATAACGATGGATGATTATTGCGCGTGACCAAATGTTTCGATGGGCTTTGGGCCTCACTTCTGACCAAGCTAAACTTATCCAATTCTTATACGTTGTTTAGTCAAATTTTACATATAGAAAATAAAATACTATTTAATGATATTTCATTTCTCTACCCCCCGATTTGTACAATACAATTTATCCAATGCATGATTGAGATAATACAGATTAAACTTATTTAAAACAACTTATAAGTTCCAACTGAATTAATCTTAGCTTGGTTTTTAATTCAACGCAGTTAGAATGAAAATCATGCAAACATACTGTTTGCACAAATTTTGACATTGTGGGCGTGTCAGGTGCTAAAAGCATCAACTTGAATAAGAAATAATAAAAAAATAACTTCTAACCGTTCAAACGACGTAAATTCTCGATTTGATCGTTAGTTTTAATATGCTAAACTGATATACATCTTTCGGGATATTATCCTAAGGGTAGCATGGAATTTACCCATAAAACCCGACTAGTCCTAAGTTCGGCGGAGTTCTTACAGTTTAATCAAGGATTGTATTTAATTTAATTTGGCGAGTTTAATCAATTCTGTTTTGATCTAATATATAGAAGTTGAAATTTTAATTATTGTTGAGTTCGGTAATTCCAATTAATGCAATAATATTATAGTGTGCACTGTGATTAAATGCAAACTAGTTTCACGTCCACTCTATCTAAAGGTTCGTTCGATCCTACCTGTGGGGGCACTGCCCCCACAGGATTTAGATGGTCCAGATTTAGCCACATTTGTGATTTTAAAAAAAAATAGTGGACCCATGTACTTGTGGCTAAATCTGGACCATGGATCTACACATGGGGACACTGCCCCCACATGTAGGGTGAAATATTCACTATCTAAACCAGTAATCTTCTTCTTTTTTCTTGTGACGTTTGGAACTCGTATTTAATATCTTTCGATAAACAATGTATAAACTCTCAAATTAACGTAATAATTTGTATTCCTCTTTGTTTTATTTATTATCTATACATATAGACGCATATTAAATTAATTTGTTGTTAAAATAAACTAGGAATAATTTGTTGGATAATTTTGATGCTTAGTGAATGAAAATTAAGCAAATTAATCAATATGTTTGATTGGAAAAATTCGAAACGAAGAACGAAGCTTAATAAACGAATATTAAGTTCGGTGGTTCTGAATTAAACTCGAAACGAGATCAACGAATGTTGAAAGAATTTCAAACGAGTAGTTGGAATATATAAGGGACGAAAACCAAATTTTTTTTAAAAAAATCGGTGAACAGTAGCAGGCACGCACCTGCACAAGGATCTGCGCGCCTGTCGAGAGAGCTCTCGCGCCTGTCGAGATCTGCGAGAGCTCTCGACAGGCGCTGCCGAGCCACGCGCATGCACAGAGCTTCCAAGTTCGTGTCCCTTCGGATTTTTCTGGTATTTTTTCATTTTCTTGGCATTGTTTGATGATTGTGGTCAGTTACAATGGTCAAGGGACACCCATATGAATGAAAGATCATGTCTTTTCATATGAAAAACATTAAATGCTTGATTTATTGAAAATCAAAGACACATAATTTTCATTTTGCATATTGTTTTTCTTCCTTTTTCAACAAGAGAGAGTTTCATTCATTTTTTTGTTATACAACTTGGATATTTGAGTGCTTATTATCCAAAAGTTGTAGTTGTATCTTGTGATAAGATTGCCACAAACCTTTAGCACATTGTGAGGGACAAATTTTTCTTAAGGAGAAAGTGTTCAACATTTACCTCTACAAGCCGTTTTCTTTGTTTTCTTCTTATTTTTCCTATCAAATTTCAATCCCCTAGACAACATAATTAACAACCGGGACCTCATAGGTTCTTGATTTTTCGTGCTTAATTAATATTTTACAACATTGATATATAAATTGATGGGGATAATTTGCTCTTATTACACGTTAAGTTGTTGTTACGTAAGATTAGTTAAATGTAAAATTTAAATTATTATAAGAATATGGAAATCCTGTAATTTATAAAATTAATTACGTGATGTGAAGGCAACCTTGTGTTTGTTTAAATGCTCGGGAGTCGAATATTGCAACCTTCTTTGGTTTACTTCCAAAATCAATTAATTTGAACAGTTGACGACGGGAAGTCAATTGGGCTATCGTTTTCAGAAAAGAGTGAACACAACTTGTAAGATTGGTCGTTATTCAAGACCGTGGAATGTCTTTTTTTTTTACTTGGGACGAGATTTTGTTATAATTTGGTTTCGATTTAAAAAATTTGTCTTAAATTTGAGATATTGATGTCAGATAGAAGATAAATCACTGAAAATTGCATTTTGATATTGTTGTAAGTATTTTAACAAAAGGGTCAAAAAAATCTTGTTCTATTTAATTTTTTGATCTTTCTTTATCACTTGTTATCAAATTATTTACCCCCTCTTGTAACTCAAACACATCGTTTTGCTATAATTGTTTTATCAAAGTCCATAGGTAGTAATATCCGAGCAAGTTAAATCTTTAATACCACGTCTCGTGAACTCTATTACGTGTCGTTTTACCAAAATTATTGTTGGCTTATTCGTTTCATTCAAATTTTTTAAACCGTTCAGCAGTTCACAAACATCATATTTCAATTGATGTGCCAACTATAATAGTTGTGACTCTCGTGGATTAATTTATTAAACCAAAAAACATTTAGACATATATAATATTGGAGATTTTATTCATGCTTGTTTCCTTTAATAAACTTTAAAGGGGCAGATGCACTTGACCGCAATTTTATTTGAAAATTTGTATTGTTTTTTTTTATTATTATTATTATAAAAGGGTAGCCATTTTGGTTATGCAAAGAGCCACTGTTTACGAATCTTCTTGCTTCACTTGTGTCTTCTTGCTTGCAACTTTTCATGGGATTTTTTTATCTGGTTGGACTTTTAAAAGCTTTTTTTAAAAAAATTTATTTTCTAGTTAGAAGGTTAGTAATTGGTTCTTTTCCATTTAGAATGTCAACAGGACAAAATAGTTGGTTGGTGAGTCCCCCATGATATTATTACTTGTAAGACAAAAACTTGTGTGAGACGGTTTCACGGATCGTATTTTGTGAAACAGATCTTTTATTTGGGTCATCCATGAAAAAGTATTACTTTTTATGCTAAGAGTATTACTTTTTATTGTGAATATCGGTAGGGTTGACCCGTCTCACAGATAAAGATTCGTGAGATAGTCTCAAAGAGACCTGCATTTTTTTTAAAAAATATATTAAATCAAATTAGTTTTAATCGTTTGACTGATTTTTTATTTATTTATGGATTTCGGACCAATTAATTAATTTTTTTTTTGCTGAAATAAATTAATTATTTCGGATTCAAATATATATTTAAAAATCTGGACTAAAATAATATTCTTGAATCCAAAAGTAGCTCATGTAATCAATCTCATCGGAGAAAATTTGCAATATTACTATTTACGTTGCTTTGAAATTCATCAAACACATTCAAATATTTTTCGAATGATATAAATAATTAGCTAGTTTTTAATTTTATAGGGGGAAAAACCATAAATTTGGTTATTTTATGGTTAAAATATATTGCACAAGAAAAAATATTCCGGGGGTGATGAAAAGTGTAAATAATAATAATTTGGACTTTTACTTAATTATATATTATATTGTAGAATACAAAATTATTAGAGAGTAATATTTTTGTTTTTTGAAGCAATTCTCCATTTGTTATACCAAATAATTGATTGATTTTTGTATCTTTGTTATTATGTTTTCTACTTCTAAATATATTTTAAATTTTTTACCATGAATATTAACGGCAGGTATTAAATTTGTACTAAATAATATATTAAATATCAATATAATATATAAATTTATATATATATATATATATATATATATATATATATATAAATTTTCGTCTTTAAAAGTGTAAAATATTTACCTATAATTAATTCTCACGTATAATGTTTTTATGTTGTACCAATATTATAAAACTGCACAACAATCCGAACTAGTTTTTTTTCTTAATCTTCTAAAATTCGATTTTAATTATCTTTCGGTTATATTTTCGTGTGTGTTTATTAATTTTTATGCTAGATTTTCCCCATTATTATTTTTGTTTTAAGTTTTTCAAAAACTAAAATTAGCAACTAAATATAAAAAAATGCTTATCAATTTAATTTTTTTTAAAAAAAATCTAAATGTATTATTGAATCGTAACGCGTTGATTGTTATACACTTTAAAATAAGTTGCTCTGTTATCCTTTACTATAGATTTTGGCCTAGTCGTAAACGTTTTATCAGAGCCAAGTTTACGGTTCAATCCATATTGATTACTGATAATACAATTATTAAAAGAAAGATTGTTGTAGTGGATTATTTGTCACGATAGATAAAACAATTGAAATGTTGCGTTTATACTATTTTACAATTTAAAATATTAAATGTTCGATAAATTCCAAATAAAAATGAAATTGGAAACCCTAGATACAATGGCAGATAGCAAATAATTGAAAGAGTAAGTTAGATTAGATGGGCAGCTAGCCGACCGAATTTTAATAAACAATTGCCGACTATCATGTCATTAGGGATATATGAATTGTTGACGAGTTTGACTTGTTTTAAATATCATAAATCAAATAATATGGAAACAAATATTTATTTATTTATTTATTTATTTATTCACTCAATAATCTTCTTTTCTTCTCATCCTCTCGCTGCTTATCCGCTGCTCCCTCCGTTCCTATCTTCACACGGAGAAAAAGACAACCCGTTGACAGAAATTTCTCTGCTAGTTTCATTCAAAAATTTTAAAAAAAAAATTAAAAATTTACAATCACATCTTATTTATTTTTATATATTTTTGTAAATAAAAAGATATGTTTGAATATTTTATTTTAATCAAGATTAAATAAAAGAAAATGTCGTCTTTTATATTTTTAAGTTCTTAATTTTTTGAATTTTCATTTTTAGATTATTTGTAATATTCCGATTTTTATGGAGATAGCATAGCACCAAATTTCCTCGTTTCATATGAATGAGATTCCTTTGTCATTTCTTCAACGTCGAATCATCTAAATTTCTACCCGGTTCCTTCCTTATAGACGTGCTTGTCACGTCCTGAGCCCGGGCCCGCGGTTACGTGACTGCACAATAGGCCCCTATAGCAACTACTTCGTATTCGTCCCCGCTTTACGAAAATGATTAATCAAAGTTGCTATAGAAGTCCATTGTAAGCCATTATAAACTCATTTTAAATCTTTCATTTTTCAGATGTGGGATAAGGGTATCACAATCACCTGACCCCTTGATTCACCAGCGCCGAGAATCTAGAGATGGGTCTTACAGGTTCAAGAGGTGGCTCTCGTTATGTAGCACTTTGCCCCGCAGGTTCAAGAGATGGCTCCCATACACGTAGCACTTTGCCCCATATAGCACTTATTTCTCGGTGTTCCATGCCGGTGACCGGCTCTGATACCATTCTATCACGCCCCGAGCCCGGGCCCGCGGCTGCGTGACTGCACAATGAGCCCCTATAGCAATTACTTCGTATTCGTTCCCGCTTTACGAAAATGATTAATCGAAGTTGCTATAGAAGTCCATTGTAAGTCATTATAAACTCATTTTAAATCTTTCATTTTTCAGATGTGAGACAAGGGTATCACAGTACTTGATAGATTTAGATCATCTACTGTGTTGAAAAATACTTATTACCCGAGATGATCACATAATTATCTCGTTTAATCTGATAATTTTTAAAATTTATCTCATATGGTGTGATGTTCACAAGATGATCATGTGATCATCTCGTGTAAAAAGTGCACATCATCTAGTATTGTATTTTCAACACAGTAGATGATCCAAATCCGTACTTAACATATAACATAGGATTAAGACAAATGTAATCGGGAAAATTCGAAAAACGACCCTCTTAAAAATGTTTTTAAATTTCAAAATTTATATTAAAAAAATTCAAATATTTTTATATGACATTTTCTTGTCTTGAAAAAAATAATATATAAAAGTACTTCGCTTAATTAAACTAAGAAATTAAATACATTAATATCGCATGCATATGAAATTCATGAATGGGAAGTGTGTGGATTATATTTATTACATTATAATTTTATAGTTATACCAAACGATATTTATAAAACCGCTTCTTCTGATGAACACTCGAACCTCCTGCTGTCCAAAAAAATAAGAGGCCACCGAGACTAGGAACCACGTCCCCCCGAACAAAAATAAAAGAAACAAATTACATAATTGTCGAGTGAGTTTTCAACTATAAATTAGTAATAGATAGATACATCGTAAAAGAATATATGAAACTTTTGTTTTGTAACAATTTTTAAATAATTAGTCACTTACAAGTTCAAAAAATTGACAAGGTATTGTGGCAAGAAAAACTTCAATAAAGACAAAAACATGTGTGAGACGGTCTCACGAATCGGATTTTGTGAGGCGTATCTTTTATTTGGGTCATCCATAAAAAAATATTATTTTTTATGCAATATTACTTTTTATTGTAAATATTGATAGGATTGATCCGTCTCACAAATAAAGATTTATGAGACCATCTCACAAGAGACATGTTACTTCGTCAAACACGAGAAGTGAAAGGTAAACCACTGAGAAAATTGTGCTACGAATAAAGAAATTCTCGGACATGAATTTGTAAAGCACCAAAAATCTCTGCAAGCTGTGCAGTAAATATAAATGCAACTGCTAGTATGCTACTGTTCATGCATTGAACCAAAGAGAGAGAGAGGGAGAGAGACAGAAGTCATTCTATAATCACAGAAAGACTTTCATTAATTGACATATTGAATTAATTCTCTTACATTATGAATTGATCTGTCATATGAAACAACAAAAAATGGAATCTGAATCCCAGATCCAATTCTCATTTCATTTCCAAGCTTCTGTAATCCAAAACTGCGGTTTTCAATCCAAGAAAATCGTATCTTTCAGAATCATTTCTCCTCCCATTGATCACCCTTCCTCCGGT
Organism: Primulina tabacum; assembly: GCF_025594145.1. Classification (NCBI taxonomy): domain Eukaryota; kingdom Viridiplantae; phylum Streptophyta; class Magnoliopsida; order Lamiales; family Gesneriaceae; genus Primulina; species Primulina tabacum. The sequence continues at coordinate 16,444,384 of NC_134554.1, forward strand.
CTTCAATGATTCTTGTTGTTGTTGCGGGTACGGAGGGCTGATTCGGAGCTCTAGATTCAAGTCCTGATAATCGATAATGCTATTTTCTTCCAATTTATTGATAAAAAAGCCGCATGCATTTCCTTCTTGAATAAGATAATCTTTTGCACCAGAAAAGGAGACGGTTTTAGTAGTTTCTTGTACTGCAGTTGGCGCAGGGTCGTCGATTGATCTGTGCGTCGTGGGATCAATCCCTCGGCCAATGAGCCTCCTCCTTATGTGTGTGTTCCAGTAATTTTTTATCTCGTTATCTGTTCTTCCTGGTAATTTCCCTGCAATAAGAGACCACCTATACAAAAATCAAGAAAATCCCATATTATTTCTCTCTCTTTTTTTCTTACGAATCAAGCTTATATATGTTTTATCTTTTAAACAGAAATTCAAATGTGTAATTTAGTTATAAACCATAGTTCTTGATTCGTTTTATTTACCCTAACTAAGAAAATTTATCAATAAATTTGAAGACTGGCGCATGCAACAAATAAAAAAATGGATCAACTTACTTGTTACCAAGAAGGCTATGGAGTTTGATTATGAGTTCATCTTCGTCTTCTGTGAAGTTTCCCCGCTTAAGATCAGGCCGCAAGTAATTGATCCATCTCAGGCGGCAGCTCTTCCCGCAGCGGAGTAGCCCTGCTGCTTTGGGTAGAGACCGCCAGCATCCCTCGCCATGAGCCTTGATGTAAGCTATGAGCCGATCGTCTTCTTCTTTAGTCCATGCCCCTTTGTTTGTGTGAGCTTTCTCACAACAAGGAGACCTTCCCATGATGTTATTGAAAACAAGTTCAAATTTTGAAATTGAAATCCCCACTTGTGAAGTATATTATAATTAACTAACTTTAAATTTTCGATTGGAAAAAATAAAAGAACCCTTATTTTGCTTTTTGTTTTTTTTTCCTAGAGAGATTTTTGGGGTACTGTTGATAGTGGATGGACTGTTTTTGTGTGTGTATATATGTATGAAAAGTGAAGAAAGTTTGGTGGTGCTTGAGATTGAAGGGCGGCGACTTGAGTAGTTTATGTAGATAATAATAATAATAATAATAATCATCGTCATCTATGAAGAAAAGGGGTGACTCAATATAAATTAATTATGGCAAAAACTTGTGTGCATTAGGTACTTGTACACAAATATTTAATTATCTATCACAACTCTAGATAATATTGGTAATATTTAAATGAAAAATATCTTTGATATTCTAATACAAAAATAATACAGGTTTTGGAAATTGTGGATTTTACAGATGAGCTTTTATCCACAAATTTTTCAGAATTGATTTGTTGGTTGTTTTATGCACTACATGTATGTGAACATTATTTGAGAGAAGAAGGTGCGTTCTCGTGATATATCAATATTTTTTTTTGCATAAAACGTATATTATGTTGAGAACTTTCCAGGTTAGTTGTATGCAAAACTAAAGAGCAAAAACAAGATTATTTATTATGTGTAGCAGAAAGTCGTGACTCGTGAGACAATCTTACATGTGAGTGCCACTTATTTCATTTTGATTTTAAGATTTCAATTATTGGCGGTGCCTAAATATTCAAAGCATCGTGATTCATTAATCGAGAGAGAAATGTGATCTTCTCCGGAGTTCAATTGAAATGGAATCAAATTCGAGTAATGCTCGTCGAATGAAGTCTTGGTAAAGCAACTCATGTGCCCGTGGTTAGTTATTACTACTAGTGCTAGTACAATACGCGTGTGAAAAATTAATTAATTAATCAGTGAAAAATATTTTGTCCATCAATTGTAAATTGGGTAGACGATTTTTTCAATCTTTTAAGTTTTATGTGTGTTCAAAAATATATATAAATGGAATAAATTGAAAATTACTTAAAGATAAGAGTTATTTTTACAAAATTTACAAAAAGTAAGTGAACAAATCAATCTACTAAATATAATTACTATATTAGCCACATTTTTAATAATATAATAAGAAAAGTAAGATATATTTTTTGTGAAAGTGTGTGTGTATTTTTGGTAAAAATAAAAACTGTGGGCAAAAAAGGTTCAAAGTTAGAAGTCACGAAGAATGGCACGAAATTTCTCCCTCCTTGAATTCAAATTATCCCTCCAGTTGCCCTGCCAAAACCCTAGTTTGCGATATTTCACGTTTCATTCTCAAATCACACCAAAACAATGACGAGTCTGAATCATCAATACGATCTCGATCTTCTCCTGTCGCTTCAAGATCGGGTTCTCGAAACCCCGCCCGCTTCTCCTTCTTCCTACTCTGCAGGTATCCAGACCCTGTTTATTTTTTATTTTATTTTTTGCCAATCGAGCATTAAGTTAGCTTCATTAATGTCCGAGGTTTCATTTTAAGTCTGTTAGATTTATATTGTTGATATTATGGTGCGGTGTTGATAGCACATACATATGGAATTTGCGATATTGGTGTAATGTGGAGTGATTCAAGATTTTTTTGTAAATTTAAATTTGTTCAAAATTATGCTAAATTTCTATTCTCATTGTATTTCTCCTATCGCGGTTATTTGAATGCCATCCCGAATTCAGAATCCATTCATTTATGCTTACATAGTTTTTGTATGATTATGCAGTCCCGTTCCAAGTAGCTGATTTCAATTATGTGCTAATATGTTTTGTATGTACGTGCATTCCAACACAGGGTATTCATCAGAAAATGAAATTCCAAAGCAAATGGGGAAGGTGGACATGTCCGTGTTTCGGGACTCAGTGCAAGATTGCATTGATTATGATCCTATAAGTGTGAAGAAATCTATTAAAATGAAGCAGACAGTGAGATCGAAAGACACTGGGGTTGAGAAGTTTTCAGGGCTGCGAATCAGGTAGGTGTACCTTGAATTTCAGCATACGAGAAATCTTGAGGGGTTAATTTTACAACTGGAATAATTTGTTGTATAAAGTTGAGTATATACCATATTATAGTGTTGTGAATGACTCGCGAAAACTTAACTAAAGAATTGTCGGTTTGCTCTGCAATTTGGATTCACTTTGGATCTTTCAAGATAATCTGGAATGTATCTATGTACCAGTTTGGATTACTGAATCAAACAAGAAGTAACAATGCGGTGGAAGTAAGATCAGCACAAAGATTTAACGTGGTTCGACGAATTCGTCTACATCCACGGCAATGTTCTAAAATTTTCTAGGCTCTAGGCGGATGCTAGAACAGCGTCTAGCGCCTAGGTCGCCTAAGCGGGGACTAGGCGTCGCTGGGTGGATTCCAAGATATCAACATAATAAGATGAAGTTTGGTGTATTAGATCAAGCCAACAAATCGTATTTCTTGTTAAACTTTTGTTTAGGTCTTGTAAAAAATTACTTTTCATTTTTTAAATTGGGCTTTTAATTTAAATTAAAAGTCCAGAAAACTTTTCTAAAAAAACAAAAAAAGTAATTTTTCGTGTACCTAGGCTGACCGACTGGCACTTTTTTGGTGTGGACAGCCGCCTGGGCCGGATTTAGATGCGGACAAGCAATACTCATTCTCATTAGATTCATAACCATTAATGGTACAGCATAAACAAGTTTCTCAAGATCACTCAAGTTCACAGATTCTTATCTCCAAGATTTTAAGTCTATCAGGAATACAAGAAAATGAATCAAATAACTGATCTCTCTCATTGTTTATATATTCCTATCCTTTATAACCACCAATCCAAATTGGTACCGACTCTTGACTGTTACCGAAGGAGAATAATTGCCACGCCTAGCAGTTGAGTGTTCAATCTTCTTGCTTTGTTTCAGTCCACTAACTCTTGAATCTAATAAATTCTGAAACAATAGACAACCTACCTCTACAATTATTTATTTCTCACAGTTGTCACTGCATGTGCACGCACAAGAAAATATTGCCCCTGTGGCTGAGTAAGCTTGAAATGGCAATTTCAAGCAATATACCTAGTGCCTTCGAACGCAAGGAAAGGACTTTAACGCCTATCCTATGCATCTAGATTCTAGTGTCTGATGAACAAAAGCTTGCTTGATTTTAATGGGGTTTGGAATTTTCAAGGACATGTTTGAGTTTCTTTACATTGCGAAGTCTGGATATAATACTGTTTGGCTCTTAATTGCTTTTATTTGGCGGCATTAAAAAAAATAATTTGTAGATACATCTAATACCGGCTATCTGTTTGTTCATCACAATTGGTTACATTTTCATGTTCAGGGATCAGGTGGTATCGCCTCTTGAGCTGAGCAATCGCTTATCGGATATTCGATTTGTCAGATTGCCTGCCATAAAGTATGCATGTTTCTATATGATCCTTACATTTTTAATTACTCTATTGTACAATGTTGTTTCTAATGTTACTTTCTGGGTTTTAGGAACTTACTAGGAGGAGATACACTTTCTGGGTGTTGGGCCACAGTTGGAATTTTAACTGAAATGGGGTTGCCGAGAATTAGTTCCATAGGAAAGAAGTTTGCAATTTGGAAAATGGGAGGTTTAGATGAAAATGTAATTTCTCTTTTCTTGTTTGGTGATGCTTATGAGAAAAATTGTAATGAGAAGGTAGGGACGGTCTTTGCTCTGTTCAATTGCAATGTCCGCAAGGAGAAGTCGGTAAGTGCTTTATAATATGTCCTTATCCTTTTCAGTTGAATATGGTACAGATTTCTAACTCATGCCTGGCCGCTATTTCAGGGAAGTGGATTTTCCTTGAGTATCTTTTCCGCTAAACACATTTTAAAATTGGGTGCTTCAGCGGATATTGGATTTTGCAAGGGAAACGGATATGATGGAAAGGAATGCACAGCAGTCGTCAATGTGTATGTGGTTATCTCCTGTGCATCTTCAGAATTAAGTTAATTGAAGAAGCCTTTCTCAGGCTGTATAATATTTATAATTCTTATTCTCCAATCGCATTCATAATGCCGAATGGACTTTTATTTGCAATTGAACGTTTGACCTAGTTTGTGCTTCAACTTCTAATTATTCACGTTTTGAGCTGTGGTTTTCTTTGTTGCTGTGTATTTTATTTATAATGCTTATATTTTAGTTCCATTCTTTGAACTACTACATATTTGTACATCTTCAGACGTCAAGGAAAATATTGCCGCTACCATAAACAGGTATAACCCATGTGGCAATCTTCTCATCTTCATCATGCAGTTAGGAATATAACTAGACGTTTTTTTCCTGCTTAATCTGTTCCTTTTTTTCCTGCTTAAACTTTGGAACAGAATGCATCAAAAAAGTATGTCAATACAAGAACAGAGCTCAAAGGAGGGTAGGTAGCTCTAACCAATATTTGAGATATTAGTAAGGATCCTGTTAAGAAGCCCTTTTTGAAAAATAATAGTTGAACTTCTTTTATCAGAAATTTAAAGACAGCATTCAGAGATCGTCTACAGTCAGAAGGAATTTACGTGGTTAATCCTAAGAGTGACAGGCCAACGTTTACAAAATCTGCTCAGCCTGTTAAATTATTGTCTGTAGAAGGATTAAGGAAGGCCTTAAGGTTTGTATTTCTCCTATTTTATTTATACTTTATCAGCGACAAGAAAATATTACAGTCAAAAACCAAAATTCTTACACCTTTGTAAAACCATAGTTTCTTCTCTTTTTTAAAACGCATTATTTGGGACTTTTTGATGACTTTTCATTCACTTTTGCTAACTCTCGGGGTTATATGCCAACACAACAGCAACGCTGACAAAGTCACAACAAAGGTATATTCACAAGGAATAAGATTTCTGAATCATGTCGCGGGTATGCTTACAATTCCATATGGTCCATGCTAATTCTGGCCATTGGATTTCCTTTACCAAATATATTTGGTTCAATCTCAGGGAAAAAGGGTCCAACTGAAACAGTTAATGTACATCTATCAAAGAGTAGAGAAGAGTTAAGGTAGTTGAAAATGGACTATTTTGTACACATATTTTTCTAACCTTTTTCATTCATTGGTATGCTTTCCTGCTGATGGTCTGATTGTTCAGGTTCAGACCAGATGAAGAGCCCAGAAGCAAAAAAATGAAAATGGAGAAGAGACAAGAAACTGAGCTTGTCGGCACTAAGATGATTGAGCTAGATTTTGCAAGTTCCGACGAAGACTGACGTTCTAATGCTCAGTTTGATATAAGAAGTACCCAAATTTGTAAAAATGCGTCGTATTTATAACAAAGAGATTAATGCTCCAATGCTTGCAGTAAAGTAGTTTTCTCGTGGATTTGCTCGATATGCACTCTCTCAGAACTAGTGCGGGGGTACTCTAATCGATGTTGACATCAATATAAACTTTAACTTCATCTAATAATTGAACATTTTCTTATGCATGTTGATCTACAGCGCACAAGGTTTTTCTGCACACGTTGGGATGTTACAATCACAAATCTTGTGATTGTAGAACTCCAACTTCTTATTCAATTAATTTTTTTAAAAAAACCTCTCTTTTTGGGAAATAGTTTGGGATCCACAAATCTTGAATAGTCTGCCTAAAAGTTGACCATTTGGAATACGAATTCTCACATAATTAAAAACATGTATTATATTATTTTGCTCTAAATGAGATTTCTTGGAGGGTCCAAGAAATCTAAATTAAAAAGAAGAAATATGAAACTGTAAAACACGAGATGAAGCCCACGAGGAGGAGAAAGAAGTTCTCAACAGGCAAATGCTTATCATTCGAGAACAAAACCATCGGCTTAAATTGGCACGATAATTGGAACAAAACCATCCGCTTGAAATGCTACGATTTCAGCAAAACCGACAAAAATTTGAATCGGCTATATTTGAACAGGAAACCCAAATCTTGTTGATAGATTTGAGCTCTATTCAAGATCTCGTTTGCGCGAGCATTTTCGAAAGGAGCAGTCAAGAATTTTACAAAGAAGACAAGAAATAGGACGTAAAAGAGTGAAGATGTAGGAGCATCTGAAGGACTTGCCTGATTGTTAAAAAATCGATGTATTATTTTATTTTATGTTTTTGCCTTAGTTTTTTTTTGTTTGTTTTTTTTTATCATGTAAATTTGCAGTTTACATAATTATCGTTTTTACGTAAAACTCATGTAATGTTCTTGGCAAAAGCTTGTCTGAGACGATCTCATGTCGTATTTTGTGAGACATATATTTTATTTGGGTCAACAATAAAAAATATTACTTTATATGCTAAGAAGATTATTTTTTATTGTGAATATCGATAGGGTTGACCCATCTCACAGATAAAGATTTGTGAGACCGTCTCACAAGAGATTACTCAATGTTCTTATATCTAGCGATTTCTCATTTGTAAGTGTTTGTTGAAAATAAATTATATAAATAATTATTTAGATAAACTTAAATTAATTACAACAATTTTTAATTATTTAACAAATCTTTGGGATTATAAAAACTAACAAAAAAACAAAAAAGGAAAAAATATATATCGACCAATGCATGATCAATTGTTGACTAACATAAAAACAATTGAATAGTTAATCCTTATTACTAACACTATGATACTGGATATCTAGTCATCTAAGGCTATGTTTGGTGTAAATTTTACATTTTTTGTTGTTGAGACAAAAATACCATAAATTAACATTGATGACAATTTGGTATATAAAATACTATTTGTAGCAATATTTTCAAAATCATGTGTTCAGCTATTAATAAATAAATATTTTATAAAATTTTAAATTATAGATTATGTATTTATCTGATAATTTAATTTTTAATAAAAATTAATATGATTTTGCATTTTATCTCCTTTTTTTCTCTATTTTTTTAACCGCAGAGGATGATACGTGGATTTCTAATTATTTTTTTCTCTATTTTTTAAATTTTATTTAGTTTCATCATGAAATTATTTATGTGATGTGTGTGCAAATAAAAAAAATATAAACCATCAATCGTGGGTAAAATGACAATTTACTTTATATTTTAGGAATTAGATTATTAATCCTCTCAAAACAATGAGGATGTCTTTTAACCCAAATAGGTTTTTTTTTTATCATATCTTATTGATTAATTGGACCAATAAAAAATGAGACAAACATGAGTTTAACAATCTATCATTTGCTTATCACTCATACCAAACATACCCTAAAATTACTCCTTCTTCAACTGCTTCATCTTCCATAGATTGTACTTCAGGTTCTTCCTTAGGATCTTCTTCTCCATTGATAGCAATCACAATTTGCAGGTGCTCGATGTGGTCTTGCATAGCAGCATTCTGCTTGTTGAGTACCTCATTAATGTTCTGCAGTCCATGGATTTGAGCCTCAACTTTCTAGCGGTACTGCCCATTCTTTGTCAAAGTCAGTTGCCTCTCAATCAGAAGGTTGTCGGTTCTTTTGGTCAAGTGACATTTTACCTCAGAGAGTTTTTATCATGTCACCCTGAATAGCTTCTAACATCTTTATGTTCTTTTCATGCCGCTGGCTTGCTTCGTTCAATTAAGCGATGTAGTGATCGATATCGCCATGAAGTTCCTTCTCTTGATGAGAACCAATGTCAATGTCATCTCGTCCAATGATGAAAAATCTTATTCAGTCGCTCTTATACTTCGGCCTTGGCTGCGACCATCATCTCTTTCTAACATGGACCTTCGACTAGCCTAGACCTCGAGCGTTTGATCAATTTGTCTTGATTTTTGAGGGCGAATTCCTTCATACGGATTGCGGCTTAAGCACGAGCACGAGGTTGGAAAGAGAGTCATTTCCTGAAATGATAAAAAAAAATGCTCAAAATATCTCAAGATGATGATAACAATAATCGAAAAGATAATTTTAGCAAAGTCATAGGTCAAACGATACTTACGAGAAATTTTAAAAAAATGTACAGTTCGAAAATTTTGATATATATGGAAAAGCTTACGACAAGAGGTTTCCGGAACATTTTTCAAAATCGAATCCGAGTTTCCTACATAAAAGTTATGGATTTTACAAGATGTATGAAAAATTGGCAGAAGCCAAAGCGCGGGGGAGGGGAAATTAAGGGCGTGTGCACGGAACCTACTGTCCGGCACGATAAAATTTTATTTCTGGAGATCGATTGTGCCTAAGGATAGTGCGGGGTACTCTATCAACTGTTCGGAACGTTGTTTTGAGCGCGGAGGCGCCACATATTCTATATTTAACACAAAAATTTCTTATTTACTTCTTTTAAATTTTCTCCAACCAAATTATGTAAATGATGCTATGCCAACCAAATTATGAAACTGGCGGGCTCTGATACTACTAAAATGTCACGTCTCAAGACTGAGGTGAGTCGATATACGACGTTGTTTCACAATCACACAATTATAAAACAACAAGCCTCAGTGTACAACCAAAATAGTATTTTTCATAAAAAAATAATAATAGACATTTTTTTTACAATGATACTAAACCAAATACAAAAAGAGCGAAACTGAATTACAATCTAATCAAGTATATTAAAATAGAACTTCGATATTTATCATCATCCCTAAAATATCTTTTGTTCCTTGTCGTCAAGTTTATCTTCGGTATTATCTAGAGATGGAGAGTAATGGGTGAGTATTTTGATAAATACTCACTAAATGACGGTCAATCGATCGTAATAAATAGCAAAATGCATATATTTATAGGAGTCGAAAAATAACATGTCAAAATCAAATATGAACAAAATGATGACACTGAATAAAGTTATATTATTATCTATGGTTTACTATCAGTTACTAATTTTTAATCTTTTAGTGGGCGATGCCATTTTATCAATTATTATATATTACCCGATAAGGGTCATAACAAACCAAATATCAATGGTCGAAAATTCTTTTATCATTTCAAAATGTAAATCTTAATAGCGTCTTCAAATAATTTCAAACATGCTTTTAATTATAACGATTGTGTTGAAATGAAACAAAACAAATAAATCATGTATCAAATTGAATGAATATATCATGTTGATCGTATTTTCAAATACGTACATATACTTTAAAGTATAAGTCCACTTACAATTTATGCTCCAAAATGTTCTTCGATTTAGACAGACATTTGGACAAAGAGTTGTTCGAATAACATCCGAGGTTCTTAGATTTTTTCTTCGTGTGGATTTTTCAGTAATGAAAGACGAATTTATATATGGTAAAAAATAATTTATGTTACTTTATCCCTCAATTCATGGCTTTTCTCACAATTGCAATTGTGATAAAATAAAAAATAAAAAAATGGCAGGAAACATGAGCAAATTGGCCGATGATCTCACAAAATCTAATTGGCCGATAGAAACCCACTAATTCAACCGATTTATTCACTTTTATAAATTATGATATATAATTATTAGTAATTTTCCCTTTTTTTATTTTATATTTTCAGTTAGAAGGTGACTAAAATTATTTCGGGCTTCTACATTTTAAAATTTTAAATTAAATTTCTTTGACCTAAAACCAACAATAAATTTTTTTTAGGCCGCATCTGCTTGGGCCTGATGGGGAATCTCTTAGACATCCCGTCGTGAGCAAAATTATTGAAATTATTTCGTGGGCTCACGTAATTTAGTTAATTGTACATGAACAAACTATATAATAATAAACCCAATAAAGTGATCTAATTAATTATGTATTTCTAAAGTATTAAATAAATTGGTATGATCCATCTTATGTGTAGAAATTCAACCCAATCAGGTCTTCTATAATGGGTTGAAGAGTGCTAAGATTATATAAAGTTATGGTACCCAAGTCACAGAGAATAACACATAATGTATATGACACATATTCTAGATCTTTCTACTTCTCCCATCAAAGACAAGGATAATGTGATCGATTTCTTGTTGTCTTGGAAGATTCATAATTCCGACGCTAGATCAATCGATGGATTCTGGTACGTGTTTACTGTTATTTATATTTTCTGATAATTCGAAATGAATTCCTGACGTGTTGTGATATATGAATTTAATCACATGATTTATAGATTTATTTTATCAAATCCCCGACAAAAATGTCTTCAAAAATTTGAAAAATCACTGTGCAGAAATGTACATGTACATGTATGCATGAGTTAATATGCAAGTTCTGTTTTAAGAACTCTGAGTGCTAAATTTGTCATTTAACAAGAAGATAGCTCCCCATTCCTCTACGGCCACCCGATGGTTGTATTATCTATTGCCAAACGAGAGGTCCAAATACTCTTCGCAATTCAACAATAATCTAGTGTTCAGCAAATCAAGAATTGTTTAAAAATTTGCCACCTCCAATGATACACAAATGAGATAACTGATAAACATTGAACACTACAAGCACACACTCTAGTGTGAAATTTATCTTCAAACAAATGGCAAAGCCTCTGCAAATTGAAGTCCACAATCCGAATGGAAAATACAGAGTTATCAGCACCAAACCCATGCCAGGAACCCGATGGATCAATCTCTTGATAGAACAAGATTGTCGGCTTGAAGTAATTTTCTTTGCTGAGAACCATAACCATTTATTCGGACTTTGTTTTTCCGGAACCTTTCGTATTGATTTTTGCTTTGATTCTTGTATTTTCTGAACTCTATGTGACACAGATATGCACAGAGAAGAAAACTATATTGTCTGTTGAAGACATCCTTGCTTTGATCGGTGACAAATGTGATGGAGTCATTGGGCAGGTTGATACACACATGTAGCCTTTTCTTTGCTCTGTATGAGTTAACGGATTTTGGGAGCCAAAACTTTCATGTTTTCCCATGGTTGTGTTTGATTTAGTCCATTTTTATGAGTGTTTTTTTTTTCTGCAGTTAACCGAGGACTGGGCGGAGACACTATTTTCTGCATTGAGCAGAGCAGGAGGAAAAGCATTTAGCAACATGGCTGTGGGGTACAACAATGTTGATGTGAATTCTGCTACTAAATATGGTGTTGCTGTTGGAAATACACCTGTAAGTTTATTTACTTTTGGTTGTTTGTGTATACCTTGACTTCATATAGAGATATAAACGTGGAAGAACAATTGTTTTGAATGTGTGACTTCCTGTGTGTGAAATGCTTGTTGACTGGATATTAGTGTAAGCATTTCATTCGGCATGATTGAAAATTTGTTCTTCCGTGAGAAAATACAGATGGGTATTCAAAATATTCTTGATTTTAACGGTGGCCGTGTTGCTTAGGGAGTACTGACAGAGACTACTGCTGAGTTAGCTGCTTCACTTTCATTAGCTGCTGCAAGAAGAATTGTTGAAGCAGATGAGTTCATGAGGGCAGGATTATACGATGGATGGCTTCCTCATCTGTATGATATTTAATCAACTTTTAATGCTTCTTGGCCAATGCAGCAACATAATTTGGCCATTTTTGGTTAAAGATTTGTAGGAAATTTACTCAAAGGACAGACAGTTGGAGTTATTGGAGCTGGTCGCATTGGATCTGCTTATGCTAGAATGATGGTAATTATATATAACTCTTGTAGGTCATATAACAAATCTGAAATGCTATGGGTACTGCTTCAAACTGATGATCTGTGATAGGTTGAAGGGTTTAAAATGAACTTGATTTACTATGACCTCTACCAAGCCACTCGTCTTGAAAAGTTCATCACAGGCACGCGCTCATCAATACTACTGATGCAGTTATAGTCCTATTCATTATCAGATATTTATTTACCTTGAAACTGCAGCTTATGGGCAGTTCTTGAAAGCCAATGGTGAAGAGCCTGTAACTTGGAGAAGGGCCACTTCGATGGATGAGGTTCTTCGAGAGGCTGATTTGGTAAGCTTCCTCCTGGTAAAACTTTGATTCCTGTGCAACTTATCACTGGGCCTTTGATTGTTCATTTTCTATGATTCAATATTTTGCAGATAAGCCTGCATCCGATCCTTGATAAAACAACTTACCATTTAGTCAATAAAGAAAGACTTTCAAAGATGAAGAAGGTAATGTAATATATGTTTTGAACTGATAAAATACCATAGCCTGTGGTGAACATAGAAGTTTCTTGGGGCACGACACACTTTACATGAAATTTGATTGCCTTTTCATTCGCCACAATTTCTATATATAGCTTCCTCTACTCATGCAAATCCCAATGTAGGAAGCGATATTAATAAACTGCAGCAGGGGGCCTGTTATAGATGAGGTAGCTCTGGTCGAGCATCTGAAAGCAAATCCTATGTTTCGAGTTGGTCTTGATGTGTTTGAGGTGATTGAATATTTATTCCTCCATCTTCCGAGACCTTAAAGCACTGTACTAAAACGACTAATCTACGAAAAAATGATCGATAGGATGAGCCATACATGAAACCTGGGCTAGCAGACATGAAGAATGCAGTTATTGTTCCTCACATAGCCTCTGCTTCCAAAGTAACATTATCTGTGCTTTTTTTCACCTCCTGAAACCATTTAAAAATCACGTTGAATACTTAAATTTCTACTCTTACGACGCAGTGGACGCGCGAGGGAATGGCTACACTGGCTGCTCTAAACGTTCTGGTACCCCATACCTAAATAAAATTACATAGCCATTATTAAGGCCTACAATTTTATTTGGCAACCTTTTCATGGTTTGCATTACAGGGAAAAATAAAAGGATATCCAGTTTGGTCTAATCCCAACAGCGTGGAGGCGTTTCTTGACGAGAAATCACCTCCGCCTGCTGCATGCCCGAGCATTGTCAATTCAAAAGCTTTAGGTAAATATCTGCCGTTCAAGCACAATATAATTCTTGATGTTCTTTCTTCCCCTAATCGTGGTTTCGTTAACTGGTCGCAGGTTTACGGATTTCGAAGCTCTAAACAAATGATATGCAGCCTGCAAGAATACTATGTATCTTATGCAAAGCACATAAACATGGAGGAAACTCCAAGTTTTTTTACCGTACTAAAAACTTTGGTGACACTGTTTTACGGGTGAATTTTACGAGAGGAACGAAAAATAATTATTATTTTAGATATGGATCTGATCGATCCGTCAAACTAATATAGACTATTTGTTATGTAATTATATTGTAGACAATAATGTCAAAACTTGAAGATAAGAAATATTTTAAAAAGATTTGAGGTTGGAAAGATAAATCAAAATTAAGGATCAAGGACTAACTGAGGTGTATTTAATTCAGAGTTTCGATGATTTTTTTAAATGATAAACTTTTATAGATTTGATAGATTTTTATTGACTTTTACAGAATCTCACATATTTATAAACAGATTTATCTAGATTCATGTAGATTTTTTTGCAATATTTTTATAGACTTTTGTGAATTTTTTTTTATATAATTTTATAAATTTTGTACTTAATTATAACATATTACTTTTTATTAATGTCTTTAAACCAATAATTAATTGACACACATAACCAATAATTTCTTTAAACCAATACCTCTAGACTTTTATAGAGTTTTTAAAAGTCAATGTTGAATACCACTTGACTTTTTAAAACTCTATGAAAGTCTATTTTGAATACCACTAGACTTCAATAGAGTATGTAAAAGTCGTAATTGAATACATCTAGACTTTTAAAATCTACAAAAGTCATTAAAAGTTAATAAATCACCTACATTGAGTACATCCCCCTACGATATTCACTTCAACGACGAGTTTATTTTTCAAATTCTATCTATATTTTATGATAAGAAATATATTTTTAAAATTATAATCCATTATGTACATGTAAAACGTACATTAGTCCGAGGTTCACCAAATATGCATCGGAGAATAAGGCAGCAGGTTTCCACATAAATACATAAGAGTTTGATTATTTATGATTTCATAATTAAAAGATTACAATCCAAAAGGAAATATATCTCTAAAGATTATATAAAAATACTTTTCAAACGATATCTTGGTAAGCAAGCAAGTTCGTGCAAAAATAGAAAAGTTCTCGCAGCCATATTTAATACGGTATAGATATTTTATTAGAGAATGTTTCCTTATCTAATATAATATAAAAAAAATTAATAAAATCAACAATTTCAATTTTAATTTTATAATTATAAAATATTTTGAATGGTTTTTTTTTAAAAAAAAAAAATTCCTAATGTTCCGTTCCGCGTATCCTAATGATTTTTCTATAAATATGACAACACATGCACAAAAGCTCCAATTTATTAATCTTTCTGTTGGGATTAAACAGTTAGAAATTCCAAAAAAATCATGTCTTCCAAGAAGATGATCAAGATGAAGAGTTCCGAGGGGGATATGTTCGAGGTGGAGGAGTTGGTGGCCATGGAATCGCAAACCATAAGACATATGATCGAAGATGACTGTGCTGATTCCGTCATCCCCCTGCCCAACGTCGCCTCCAATATATTGGCCAAGGTGATCGAGTACTGCAGGCGCCACGCGCAAACTGCTCCCGCTCCCAAGGCCGACGCTGATGTCCTCGGTATGATGGCCGATAGTGAACTGAACCAGTTCGATACCGAATTTGTGCGTGTTGATCAGGACACGCTGTTTGATCTCATATTGGTAATTCCAATCTCCCTCTCTCTCTGTGATTGATTATACAATTCTGCTGTTTTCAAACCTTCCCCCTTGTTTTTTTTTTTTTAAAAAAAAATTTACGTTTATGTTCATCTTTTGTCATCCAACTATTTTTCTTAATTTACCATTGTGATTGTATCTTTAACATGGATTTATTTGGATAAAGATAATGTAAATATATTAAATATGTAATTTTTAGAGATAATATATGAATTTTTTAAAGTGGATTTCGTGAAAACTAATTGGTGTGTCGATCTTTATATATAATATGGATTACTCCTTCACAAGACCTTGAAAGTTGTAGAAAATTAGTAGTATGGAAGAGATTGATCCTTGCAAATTCGAACCATCACTTCTATTTGAAGAATCAATGTTTTTTCTTCTCACATGGAAAGTTTTTGCGACGTACGTTGTTCTCGATTCATTGAGTAGGCATGTTGTGTTGCTCCTGAAGTTGGTATTGCCAGAATGTTTTGGTACTTATTTCAATCATCTTTATTTATTTTCAGGCTGCGAACTACTTGAACATCAAGGGCTTGCTTGATCTCACATGCCAAACTGTTGCCGACATGATCAAAGGGAAGACCCCGGAGCAAATCCGCAAGCAATTCAACATAAAAAACGACTACACCCCTGAGGAGGAAGAAGAAGTTCGCAGGGAAAACGCATGGGCATTCGAGTGACTTGTGCTTGCATAATCTTTACTTCTTGATATTCCTATCTCTTTATAGACCCGAGTAAATACAACGTGGGATTATGTTGTTGGTCTTTTCTTTTATTTTTAGTCGAATTGTTGATTCTGCTTTCTTAAGTAATATTTGATTACTCAAGTCTCATCGCTCCAATAACTTGAAACAATTTCTATCCACTAGTTTGAAACTTTGGATCCCATTAGGCATAACAAATCCAGCAACATACTCAAGTCGATCGATACACGTCCATTGTTCCTGCACTTCTTTGATGGAGGTGCGGTGGTATCGGGTGAGACCGACTGGACTAGAAGCCCGATCTCCTTTGATATGCAACTTAATTCAACTACTAAAAACCCATTGTTGGGGGCTGATTTTCAAGTTGATTCAGTTATGAGCTGGTGAATCAGTCCATGTCCAATGTTTCGGGGCCTTTTACGATGATTTATACACTTTCATATTGAATTTTTTTTATCAGTCCGTATTTTATCTTAAAAAAACCTATCTACAATTTTTTTTATATAAAACTTAAAATTATATGTTTTGTTACCAGAACATCCCTACCTTTATATATTAAATTACTGATTAATCGTATTCACTTCAAGTTCGAAACTAAATAATCATGAGCAAAGAGCTTTATCTAGCATAATTTATTGTGTCAACATGATTTGCAGATTACTATATTAAATTCGATGTTTACCCAATGTACAACCAAAGTAATCGTTTAGCCCGTGGGTTTGTGTTAAAAAAAATTAAAGAAAAACTAAATAATTTGCAAAATTATAATAAAAATTAAATAATACATAAATAAGAACGAATAAATTTGAGTAAAATACTTTTTCTCATCTTTAAATTAAGATTCAGTACCTAGTTATAATTTTTTTTATAAATCAGTACATGACAATGCCATAATTTTAGTTTTTAACTCCCCACAAATTCCAGTTTACATTTTTGCCTTTTTTGTTATTTACAATGGAATAAGAGTAAAATTTTTTTTGACTCACAAAATACTTATTTTGGAGTTTCAGATACTTGATTTGGATATTTGAATACTCCAGATGAGTAAAAAATAATGGATCTTCGAGGATTATCATAAATTCAATCATTGTTGGTTTTTCATTGAAAATGCATTAAGATATTTTATTTAGTTCATTTATTTAAAAAAAAAACATAGTTTATTCCTTGTCATGGAATAAGAAAAAAGTACATATTTTGAGTCTTTGACATAAAAAGTACATATTTTGGGGTTTCAATATTGATTTGGCTATTCGAATATCCAAATATTTAAGAAAATAATCGATCTTCGAACGATCACCATAAATTCAATCATTGTTGGACTTTTCATGAAAAAAATATTAGGATGACTTTTTCATGTCATATAATTTTATTAAAAAAAATATAGTTCATCACTCATAATGGAATTAAAGTATTTATTTTGAGATATAATGTACCTATTATAGGGTTTCAAATACTTGATTTAACTATTTGTATACTCCAGGTGTCTAAAAAAATACTGGATTTTCGAGCGATCACCAGAAATTCAGTAATTATTGATCTTTTCATTGAAAATACATTAGGATACTTATTCATATAATTTAATTTTTAAAAAAACATAGTTCATCACTCATCGTGAAATAAGAGTAATCACTTATTTTGACTTACAAAATACCTATTTTGGGGATCCAGATATTTGATTTGACTCTTTTAATACTCCGAATATGTAAGAAAGTACTGGATCTCGGGCGATCACCATAAATTCAATCATTGTTGGTATTTTTTTGAAAAATGCATTATGTAGTATTTGCAATCAGTACCTTATTAGTATTCATCCATAATATTTAAGTAGTGTTTGCAATCACTATCTTGTTAATATTCATCCAAAATATTTATTGATATTCATAAAACACCAAAAATATATCTAATTTGCTATCATACTTATTAGTATTATTCACAATACTGTTGATATAAAAAATACACAATTTTTTTCATGAGATACTTGACGTAGCCTCTTAAATACCAAAATTTGTTTATTTTTACTTTCAAAAATACACTTTGAATTTAATCTTGAATGATTTACTTGGCGTTCATGAAATAACAATATGATATATTTATATATAGGTATAAAAATACCTAATTTTTGTCATGAGATACTTGATGTGATATCATAAATACCAAAAAAAAAATATTTGTATTGTCAAAAAATAAATTTGGAATATAATCTTGAATGACTTATTTAGAATTCATAAAATGACATTATGATACCTAAATTGGTAAAGAAAGTACCTAATTTTGGTCAAGTGATACTTGATGTTGTCCCTTAAATATTAGTTTTTTTTACCAATATTCTTTCATTATATTTATGACTATTCATTTATAATAATCATTGATATTCATTCAAAATATTTATTGGTATTCATTAAATAATAACAGAATACTTAATTTGATATCATCCTTAGTAGTATTCATCAATAATACTTGTTGGTAATCATTCATTATATTTATCAATATTATGTCACTATACTTATAGTGTTCATTTATAATACCCATTAATATTAATTCATAATATTTGTTGGTACTCAATAAATAACATGTGAATACTTTTTGATATCATCCTTATTAGTATTCATCCACAATATCTATTGGTGGTTCATTATACTAAGGACTATTCATGTACAATAATCATTAATATTCATTCACAATACTACTTAGTATTCAAAAAATAAAAAATGAATACGTAATTTGATATCATACTTGTTATTGAGTGATTTGTGTTGGTGACGTACGTGAACCCAAAATATTATACCTAAATTGATACTTAAATTACCTAGTTCGAGTCAATAGATATTTTATTTGGTCTTTTAAATATGTTTATTCTATTATTTGAGGATTTGAAAAAATATATATATATATTTAAATTGGTAGTTAAAGTACCTAAATTGAGTTAGCGGGTACTCAATTTGACCTCAAAATTACCTAATTCGTTTTAATAGATAATTGATTTGGCATCGTTAATATCATATTTCATTATTTGGCTATGTAAAAAATATATTACGAAGTTAATATTGGGTGTCTTTGTTGGTGGCATCCGTAAAGTCAAAATATGATGCATAAATTAGTACTAAAGTACTTAATTTGAGTAAGTGGGTACTAGATTTGGCCTCATAAATATATAATTCGAGACAATAGATACTTGATTTTGCCCCGTAAATACCTTTATTCTATTATTTGGGGATGTAAAAAAATATATAACGGAGTTGATGTTGAGTGGCTTTTGTTGGTATCTTCATGAATTTAAAATAAGATATCTAAATTGATACTTAGAATACTTAATTCGAGTCAACGGGTACTTGATTTGGCCTCAGAAGTACATAATTAGTCAATAAGTACTTGATTTGACATCGTAAATATCATTATTTCATTATTTGGGGATGTAAAAAATATATTATACTGTTGATATTGAGTGGCTTTTGTTGATGGTATCGGCAATTCAAAATACGATACCTAAATTGATACCTAAAGTGCATAATTCGAGTCCATGGATACTTGATTTCGCCTCAGAGATACCTAAATCGAGTCAATAGGTATTTGATTTGGTCTCGTAAATACCCTTATTCCATTATATAAAAAAGCTCTATTGTGTTATAATTACGAGCCAAAATATTTTAACTATACCAAGTAACATATCATCGATACCAAATATCAAATAAATAATATCATCATTGCTAAAAAAAATTTATTATATTAATTCAAAATGAATTATATAAAATAACATGTTATTAATACCAAGTATCATGTTAATGTTACCTAAATATCACATTAATTATACTAACATATAAATGTCGAAACATTTAAGTGATCATATTACACTGATACCATTCAATCAACTACATACTTACATTTTCTAAATATATTTTTCCAACAATCATCAAGATAAAACACAAAATTTTCAGCATTCAATATCATTAAACAAATTCTTTTACTATTAACTTTAGTTGGATTATTAGTAAAAAAAAACACATAAGAAATGATTCGTATATTAAGTTAAAAATTGAGTAGATAAAAAATTGTCAAATATTTAAGACTAAAATAGTAAAATGACTATTTTTAGGGAGCTAAAATAAACATAAGTTGGTGTCAAGGACCGCAGAAAAAAAACTCATGAATACTAAATCTTAATCAAAACTAGTGCACCGACGCACGCGGTGCGTGCTTTTATAATATTTTTTATAATTTAATTGGTTTATATCTAAATGAGGATCAAAATATAATTATAAGAAATAGTGAGAGATTACACTGTAATTTAGATATATAAATTAAAAAATAAGTAGAAAAATAGAAGAATAAAAAAAATGATCTCAATAAGAATTGAAACCTATAACCTAATTTTTAAAAAATAATAACTTTATCCACTGAACTACACATAACTTATATTAAAATTTTAATATTTTATTAATATATATAATTATTAAAATAGACCATGACATCAAAATTAAATATTCTGATGTCAAATTTAATAGAACAGCATGGACATGGACCGATAGATTTTTTACCAATTAACCAAATAAGTTATTGCCCCACCAACCCTGTCCTTTTTCGATCGATCACCGCTTACCAAACTTTTCCCCTACACTGACGAAACCAAACACAAACGGCGGGCTCTGTTCAAACATGGCCTCTAAGTTGTGGGCGACGAGAGCTGCTTCGTACCTTAGGATCTCTGTTTCCAACAGATGTTTTGCCACCGGTACGTTTATCCATATTTGGTTCTTATTTGCGGATTTCTGGATCTTTCTTTTCGGTAGTATGAATCTTATTCATGACTTATTTGATCTGTGATTCTTGGTTTTGAAGATCTGATCTGTCTGACAGGAGTTCATGGATGGTTTTGTTTTAATTATGCATGCATTTCTTTGTGTGTGTATTATCTTATTCTTTGTGCATTTTTGGACTACTTACGAAATTATGTTTACGTTCTTGAGAACGATAAATAATTGCTGTGGAATTTTATCAGTTTGTTTAGCATGCCAATGTGTTTTAAAAGTGATCTGTCTTTTACGTGACGAAAAGTTAGCAATTTGCTGTTACCAACTCATCCTTCGAATATTTGAGACATTTATTACACTACTATCACATTTGTGATCAGTTTTGATGTGTTTGAATGTTAAAACCGAGTATTAGTTGGCCCATTCCAAATGTTAAAACGAACACAGATTGTTCTGATGTGGAAGTATTCGATATTGCTTCGTCTTCTTCGGAATCTTCCATATTCTATATTTGAGATTTGTTTAGCTCAATGCGTGTATGTTAGCTTTTTTCCAAATAGCCTCAATCTGCAAAGCGTATAAAAGCACCGGCTTGACTTGACATTAGTCACAATAATTAAAGTTGGTTGTTCAGGAGTAACAACAATTTCCAATGTAGTCCTTTGTTGTTGGTTACATGTTACGTCGATTGAAACAATGTAACGTGACACTTGAGCTCCTATTTTTGGTTTAGTGGCAAATACTAGTTTCTACTAAGTAAAACTATATGAACTTTCAAACTCAAGTAACTAAGTATGGTAGAATTGGTTTACAAACATGTTTTGTTCATTCATGGTAGCTAATATTGGAAAGATATTAACTTGCCTTGATCTGAATATATCTTATTTGAACTATCATGTTCATGAAATTCGACAAGGTTTTGTTCACATGATATCTATCATCAAGATCTCTCGTTTGACCTCTGCAGTCATCAAGGATCTAAAGTATGCCGATTCTCATGAATGGGTGAAAGTGGAAGGCAATTCTGCTACCGTAGGCATTACTGATCATGCCCAAGAACACTTGGGTGATGTTGTATATGTCGAACTACCTGATAAGGGTGTTGAAGTGAAGCAAGGTGCTAGTTTTGGTGCAGTTGAAAGCGTCAAAGCAACTAGCGACATCAACTCTCCTATTTCAGGGAAAGTGGTTGAAGTCAACACAGAACTCAATGTTTCTCCTGGTCTGGTGAGTGCTTCTGCTATCAAATTTTGAATCTGTCCTTCGGTGTTTTCACCAATTCGCAAATGGTGGTCGCAACCCTTTCTTCAGTAATTTCTTTCTTTGTCATTTTGTTTCCACCGGTAGTTTTTCCAATACTTCAGCTTGTGAAATGGAAGAATGAATGAGAATGGGACAGAAGAAAAAAATTCATCGGAAGAAAAAGTCCTGAAAAAAATAAAATAACAGCAAAAATAATATTAACAAAAGAGGAAGGGCTAGGAAGCAAGATGCCCATGTGGAGTTAGTGCTGATCTTATTGTGTTACATTATTGCGTGCTTGTTTGAGTTTGCTTTGAAATCCCCAACATGCCAAAATAACTGATTTATGCATTTGGTTGCTATGGCTCTAGTGAATCATAATTGATACTGCAGCAGAGTTACCTGATCAGAGTGTACCATGAACAACATAACAATGCGATTGATATGTTGTGTTTTTTATTGTCTTTCTTTCTAGTATTTTAGTACGTACCTTTGCTGACGTTTATTGCGCGCAGTGATGTTATTTTGAGAATCAGTGATACAATCTACAGACTCAAAAACTATACAACCACTCAATTTTTATAACGTCTCAGGTTTGAATAATTTATATCCAAATAATTATCAGCTATCAAGTCAAAATTTAACTTGGCACTTCCTATTCAGTGTCACCCGTTCTTTTCACGTCAGTGTATATATTTGCACTAATTATCTTGTAAAGAGGTTTAGGCAGCTATAATTCTTGGCACAAAAGCTGTTTGAATAGATGAATTTGGCAATGCTTAAAGGTTACTTATTCAGGTCGAGTGAAAATGCTAAAAGACTCCTTTTTGTTATATGATTTTGTGGTGCAGAATTTTGAGTGTTTGTTTTCATAGTTTGATCAAATTGTTTTATTGTGTAGAATATAACCGATGGTGAAGAGATTTATAGTAGGTAAGTTAGAGAACCATAAAGACTAATCTGCTGCTCAAGACCTTTATTGTAGCTATATTCTGATTGACGCCTAGCAATCTATACTTGATGAGTTGCTCTCTTTAGAAAATAAAATGTTACCATTGGCACAAACTTCAGTGCCGTGCTTGTCCCCATTATTATTCTCACCAACTGTGTTCATGAATTCTGCATTAAGATAAATGCTAGCCCGTATGAGAAAGGATGGATCATAAAGGTCGAGATAAGCGAAGCCGATGAAGTGAACAACCTAATGGGCCATGATCATTACACCAAGTTTTGTGAAGAAGAAGAAGCCAAACACTGATGGACAAGTCCTGTAATTCTTTGGAAAAATCTTTTCTTTTTTCAAAAAATAGTACTGAAGAGCTCAAGGTTGAAGAAGTTTAGGGAAGCTCCGTTTTCTTTTTCATTTTTAGCAAAAGACAGGTTGAAGTTCTTTGTGACATTATTGTTGAGCTTAAGAATAAAAGTTCTCACTCCAGAACCTGATTCTTTATGGATATTTGACTAAATCAAGGTATGTGTGTGATCTCTTAGATATCGAGTACGTAATTTTAATATGTCAAAGACAATGGGAGATTTTTAAAATCATCCTTCAAATCGTGTTTTCAAAGTTAACATTGGAGTTTCATCTGGATGTACAGTCTTAACTTGGATTTCCTTAACATAGAGAATTAGAGATAGAGACGGGGACGGGGATGGGGAATTGATCCCAATCCCCAAATCCGAAAAAGCGGGGATCAGGGCGGGTATGGGGGTGGGGATGAAATTTTCGAATCTGACATCGTCTTGCCATATTAATATTTTTGAAACGAGGATGGAAACGGGGATGAGAAATTGATCCCCGAAGTTTCGGTTTTGGGGATTCTCTGAACCAGAAAAAGCGGGGATCGGGGCGGGTATGGGGGTGGGGATGGAATTCGGGGACGGGGATGGCGAACCCATCCCCGTCTCGTACCATTGCCATCCCTATTTAAAGCACATGAAAATCAACTTTGACCCTACTTTTATTTATTTTTAATAAATAAATTGAAAAACTAATAATATTTTATGATATAATCATTAAAACTTTGAAGCACATTAAAACTTTGAAAGATATTTATTTCTGGTTCTACCTTCCATATTAGAACAAAACTTTGAATTCGATCGGAAATCAAAACTCCAGTCCTATAATTGTGGTTATCCTTATCTTTTGTCCCGTGAAAATGAGGCCTTGAAAGTTTAATTAGTTCAAACTAGGTAACCAAGAGGGAAAATAATAAGTGTTGGTATATGTTCAACTATGAACGATATCATTAGACCATGTAAGTGCCTCACATCTTTACGAAAACTAACATCATATATATATTGTCGAATGACTAAAATTAAGTCAGAGAAACACCACATAGAAAAATCCAAAAACAATGTTAAGAAAATATATAAAAACATGTGAATAACAACCAAATTGAGCTAAATAGAGAGCTTATTTTCAATTGTATGCCTCAGAGTTTTCGGACAATCTTTGCCATAAGAATCAAGCATGAAGTAATATTTCTTTAACCCAAGTCTTATTATTATTATTTTTCTGTTTCCTTTTAATTTTCCCAATGTAAAAGCTGACACATTCCCTAAGAGGGAGTGAATTGGTTGCCTACTTTTGACTAAAGTCCAAAGAATATATGAAGAAAGCAAAAAGGAACTGGGGGAAATTACACATAGAGGCTGGGAGTGTTTTACCTTCGCTCATGTGATATGCGCTGTGTGTGGCGACTTTCACGAGAGATGTCTTCTTGA
Source organism: Primulina tabacum (assembly GCF_025594145.1). Lineage (NCBI taxonomy): Eukaryota > Viridiplantae > Streptophyta > Magnoliopsida > Lamiales > Gesneriaceae > Primulina > Primulina tabacum. The sequence continues at coordinate 16,469,175 of NC_134554.1, forward strand.
TGCGTGATTCTTGAGTCATTACATTTGTATATATATCCGCACGCATAGAAACTGAAGTCCAACGGCCTCGATTCATTTGCTGTTGCGAGGAGGTCCATGTCTGAGACCGCGGTGGGATTCCACGTAAAGACGCCCAACCCAAGTAAAATAATTCCAATTTCCTAGAAATTTATGACCTACTAAGCTAAAAAAATGAATTAAATAACATAAAATCCAAAAAGTAACTAAAAAATATGAGGATATTTCTGTAAACTCGCAATAATATATATATATATATATATAGAACAAATAAAATAAAATTTAAATTGAACAAAAAATGGAAACCAAGAAGAATAATGATAAAATCTGAATTTAGACAATCAAAATCAAATTATCAAAATAATTTAATATATAATCATAACTACGTATTAAAAGATGATATCAAATTTGATGAAAATTTTGAATAATTAATAAACCAAGTCATGTGAAATTCATTGCAACACAAACTTAACAAACGAAATTATGCTAATAACATTAGCAAATAATTGGAAAAGACTATCAATATCATCATTAATGATAAAAAAAACAAAATAAAACAAAACCACAAAGATATAACCGTAATTTCATAATTCAAGTGCCACTTTATAAAGTAAAAATATATAAATATAAATATAGATATAATATAAGGCAAAAACTTGTGTGAGACGGTCTCAAAGGTCGTATTTTGTGAGACGGATCTCTTATTTGGGTCATCCATTAAAAAGTATTACTTTTTATTGTGAATATCGGTAGGGTTGACCCGTCTTACAGATAAATATTTATGAGACCGTCTCACAAGAGACCTATTCATAACATAAACATTTGGTCATTGCAGTTTCACATATGTTTTTTTTTTTGGGCCAAATGCGCATATTTTATACAAGTTAACGTGTATAAGATAATGTTTAAATAAACTTATTTAAAATAACTCATGACCTCTCACGTCATATAAATTGTTTTATAATTTATGACTGGATCGATTAGGTTATCATTTTTGGCTACAATAGCTCGGTTCTTGAAATATCGAATACCGATGAATTAAATTGAGTTTGATTTTCAAACCAAACGAAAGATACTCAAAAGAATCTTTCGTAGAAACCGATTAAATATTTTTGCAAAGCATTTAAAATATATGTAAGTTGAATGAGTAAAAATATTTAAGTTGAAACATTTTATCAAACACTTGGTATGCAATATTTTGGTATTTGAAGAATACATAAAATGCTTCAACAATGCATCTTTAAAAGCAATGAAAATGATAAGTAAATGCAATAAATAAATAGACACAAATTTGTTTATGGATGTTCGTAGATAAACAACTTTTATGTCAACCCTTCTTCCCCTCGGGAAGAATTTACTAGAAAACTTTGATTTATATATTACCTTGTACAAACCCATTTCAACGTAGGAATTATCTCTTGCCTAATTGAAACTCCTAGCACACTCTTGATTGTAGGCCGCAACCTCACAATCCGCATAATATTTAATGTCTCTTATGCCAAGACTATAAACACAATATTTAATGTCTTTGTGTGAAAACTCACTAAACTAAACTTTGAAGTTCAACTCTTTTGTATATGTGTGAGTGATTGTGTGTGAGGAATTTATCCTTTACAGTGTACATCTCAAATGTATCATCACACAAGGGCTTGTGCTCTCAACTAGCAGATTTCTTCATACTAACTGCACATGCTTTGAATGCCCTTCAAAAGCTCTTGTTTGATCTTCAAAATGTTATATTTATAGGCTCCAACAATGATATATACGTTAGACCCAAGAATATGATCGTTTGGAAAGTTTTTGTACTGTTTCTGAAATTGCAACGGTCAAATTCGCCTTGTTAGACATTTTCTCAAGCTTTAATTGGTCGTTCAGCGGTTGGTCAGTGGTTGAAACTGGTAAACGGTTGAAACTGAACTGGTCAACGGCTCAATCTAGTGTGCTGAAATCAGTAAGGATGATTTCAGTTTGTGCCAAACTATTAGCTTCATCGTCATTTATCAACATCTTAAGCTTTGATTCAGACTTCGAATTCTGAAGATGATTTGTAGATCAACGTCTTATCTTTCCAACGCATACTGAATCGCTTCATTCCAATAATCGAGCTGAGAGATATGGTCAAAATATCGCAACTGCTCATACCCAACTGATTGTTATTTTCGTGCAATCAGTTTGGTCATTCAGCGAATAGTTTGGCCTAGATAACATCTGATTTTGCCCAACTGACGTGAGATACGAAATGTTTCAAATTGAATTTTCTGATCGGTCAAGTTATCGGATTGTTATTTGAATTATCCAACTAAGAGGTATCATCAAAATACTGAAACTCACTAGAAATTCAGTTTGACTAAACTCAATTTCGATTTCCTTCTTGTGTTAATATGTTATAAACGCAATAATAAGTTTTGTTAACATCAAAATCAGTATTATGAACATGAAATTTTCCAACCATTTATATATGATCTTATTTTAAAAACAAGTTGTTAAAGTGTTCGATAAAATAAGATAATGAAGCTTAAAGTTGTCCATGTGTTTGATATTATAAGATCTTTTTGTTACGATAATTATCAAAATAGCATGATATTATAAAATTGATACACATGATTATTTTTAACATGTACATGTAATATATAGTTTTATATTTTGACTAATATAATAATTGTTATTAATATAATAATATTCAATTTTATAATAAATATTATAGTAATTATAATAATTATTGTAATGCACATTTTTTTTAATGAAAATTGTGAATTTTTTTATATTAATTATATTTATGAATGTATACGTGTAAAATTAATAATCAGAAATTTTATTGATATTTTTTATAAATATTTATTTATGAGATAAAATGAAATTTTGGGCAAACTAGAAATTGAGGGGAGGATTTTGTTGGGCTCATGTGAGTCGGCTTGCGTGTATTGGGCTTTGGAAATCAAATGGGAAGGATACTAAATGGCCCACAAAACTGATCTGTGTGTGTAACTATATATGCACGTATTTACGTAAATGATGAATAAAACAATAATATTAACAATAAATTATTACAACTAATATCTTCATTAATTTATAACAAGTAAATTACAAAACCATATAAAACAAATATAATCTACAAAAAATATTTTTACATAAAACAAATACACAACTATAAAAATAAAATAATAAATAATATATAATGATGACAATTTTAAACATAATAAATGAAATCATTTCAATCTTATTATAGTTCATATTTAATATAACATAATGACAAATAACGATAACATAATAAAATTAAGAGAATAATTGTTACATGAAATTATGATATAAAAAAAAACCCTACGACAAAATGGTATAATGAGTTTTCTAATTGCAAATCATGTATTTATTTCACATTTAATAAGTTCAATTTAATTAATTAACTATTATTGGACCACTCATACCATAAAGTGGATACACAATTATATATGAGATCTACAAGAAAATTATTCATAACTAAAAACTCATAATACTCATATCTCATATCTGATACTGATTGATGTTTTCATTTCATCTTCTCTAATTCATATCTGATGATATATTGACCTCAAATCAATCTTCGAATATACTGAGGTTCACTGTAACTGATCAAACAAATCATCGATACGAGGGAGGGGATATTTATCTTTAATCGTTAATAGAAAAATAATTATTATTTTTTGTAACAAAATAAAAATGAATTATAAAATGTTAGGGAGTAGAATATTAAATGATTGGGAAGTTTAACTAAAACGTCAAGTAATTAAGGAAGTTTTCAAATTCCAACTCTATAGTCGTATTGTCATTAATATAGTTGAATTTTTCCTAAAAAAATCTAAGTAGACTAAATCAAGAATTCGAATATATATAGGTTTAATTTCAAGGCTACGTACGAATCTACTTATTTCTACGTACGAGTACCATCAAATTTAATGGGTTCCTCCAAAATTCCAAGTTTGAACATTAAAAACAATAACCCACAAGTTAAATAATAATTAATAGATTTTTTAGTAAGTCAGTGTGAGACGATCTCACGAATCTTTATCTGTGAGACGGGTCAACCCTACCGATATTCACAATAAAAAATAATACTCTTACCATAAAAAGTAATAATTTTTTCATGGATGACCCAAATAAAAGATCCGTCTCACAAAATACGACCCGTGAGACCGTCTCACACAAGTTTTTGCCTAGTTTTTTATATATTTTTTCATAAGCTAGTTCGAATTAGAAATCAGTCTTACAAAATTTGATCTGTAAGACGATCTCATAGAAATTTTCGTTTTTTTTTTTTTATTTCAGAAAACAATTTATAACTAAAAGAGGGTTATTTTGTATATTATTTAAAAACGTTAAAATTTTACAATTTTAAAATAGTTATAAATAAATTTAGTTTTTTATTATTATTTAGAGAATCGACTATTCTAATTAGTCGTAGTACCTTACTCTTGAGCAGCCCAGCTTAAGATATGTTATTATAATTAGTACTTTCCTTGCCTAGAAAAAAACAACATATATTAATGCTATTTCAAAATATATGTACGTATATAATAGATTAGGGCGATACAAAACGTCAGTATTTCTTCCATTGTATTTGGTGATGGAAAAATAGGGACGCAAACGAAATATGTCGTTCGTACGTATTCAGAGTTCGACTTAGTAAAAAACACGTTTGAGATTTTTCGTTAAGATTATCGAGACGAGCTCGATTTCAATTTCAAGCTCGACAATTTTACTAAGCCAAATTCGATCTTAAGGATATTCGATTCGTTTATATCGAGCTCGATTAGTTTATTGGGCTTTGAGTATACAATAACAATATGCATTGTCTCATATTGAAATCTGAGTGTAAGTGAAATGATTGAAACACTATAAAACGATAAGTCATACCTTAAATTATCGTATCTTAGTTAAGAATGTTCGACGAACTCGAAAATGATATTGTTTAACTGACCCATTTCACGAGCCGAGCTCGTTAAACACGGTAAATGAGCTATCAACGAGCCATCTCGAGCTCAAGCCTATAGATATTTTAAACGAGTTGAGCCCGAGCCTGATACTGTTCGTTTTGATTCGACTCGACTCGTTTACATCCCTAGACGTATGTAACAAATGATAACTCAATATTATTTTCTTAATTGTTTTAGTACATGAGATGAACCTGCATATTCTATTTGTTGGGCTGAATTCATTCAATTTCATCACCGGCAGACTCTAATTTTGAACAGTACAATTATCATTACTAGCTACTTTGTACACACAGTGTACAGTTTTTTTTATATCTATTGAGAGATAAAGTGAAATTTGACAAATTATCGAAGGACTAGACTGTTATTTGAATTGTTGTAATTAAAAAAAAATAAAAACAAAAGTATTTGTTGAAATTAAAAACAAAAACAAAAACAAAAACAAAAGTGTAATATTGGTATAACATGAAGACAAAATTAGAAGATCAAAAAACAGATCAAAACACTATTTTTGTCTCTGGTACAGAGATTCTGAATAATAGTAATAGATTACCTAAAATATACAAAATGTTACTTTTTTTTGAGTACGACGAAATAAGGTCATTATTATTTGAAAATGGCTGGCCGGCTTAATAATTGTGTGCATTGTATATATTATCAATTGCTCATAATAGATTGAATTCATTCTATACGAGTAACAAATTATATATATATATATATATATATATATATATATTACCTAGCCCTATTGATTTTTGAGAATCAAATGTTGGGCAACCTATTTATTAGGTTCAGTAAATTATTGACTTCTACTTTGGTCAAACCTATGATTTCGAGTTCATATTTGATCGTTACACGTATCTTCCCATATTCCACAGAAATATAGACATCTTTATTGATTACGTAAATTTATAAACGTCAGTTATACGTTTAGAAAAGTGATTAAATTTGCAGAAAGCTAAGTGATAAAAAATGAGAAGTGGAGCCGTTTTTTTTTTTTTTTAAATTACGATGCGAAGAAATTAAAAAAAAACGATTTTTGTTTTTTTAAGTGAATAATGAATAATCACTTTTTTGTAAAAGCAGCAAATAATCTCTATGGTTGAAAACTTATATTAGAAGAATAAATAAGAACATTGTTGGATGCAATAATTATCTATGTTGGTTAAAACAATCGAAACGTGGTATTTGAGCTATTGTACACGCAGTGTAAAAAATTTGAATTATACATTAAACTTCTCGGAAAGCTACTCAATATACTCGGTGTTAATTATAAACTGTTCAAATATCCACTCATAAGACTATTCAGTGTTGGAAGCTAATGTCTTAACTAGGTATTCATCCCCTGTTCTTCTTCTGACCAAAATCCGTTTTATCCCTCCAAATTTGATAATTGTAGATTACAATGCGTTCCCAGTTCCAAAATCTTACCTCTTTATTTGTTTCGTTCCAATTTTATCGGGACCAATGTTGACGTATTTATATATGCAGCTGCTGCGTTTTCATTTCGTCAAGTCTGAACCCATGCCACCGACTTGGTTTGGTTTATGCGCTGTTGCTGTCAAATTCTTTGGCTGTTCAAACTTGTTGGCCGAAAGAGAGATATTACGTTCGAGAAAGAGCTCATCTCTAGCCAAAATAAAATCACGTACGCCAATAGTAATTGAACAAGTTTTAATTATTTACAACGTGCGATTGATACTATTCAATTAATCTTGACCAAAAAGTAAAATGAGAGATTATATATTCATCCGTTTGTTTAGCTAACTTTTTCAAGCGCATTTTACAAGTAGAGATGGCTATATGTTTCCTACTTTCCTACCATCATTTTTGTAAATGGTAGTTTTATTGAGCATATTTACTCGAGGAAAACATAATGGAAGGCCACCACAACATTCCTTAATTGTTTGATCGAGTAGGCTGTTGATGTAACTAACAAAGTTGTTTTACAGTGTTGGACTTAGAGTATTTGGCCTATTGGGCTTGTTCATATTGAATGGAATATTGGACGAGTAAGGTCTTGATAAGTAGATGGTAAGTGAGAATGTCTCACATAGGAAAATAATAATAGCATTAGCGAGCTTATATTGAGTTACACTTTGTGAATATGTAAGAATGATTGGTCAAGAGACTCTCTCTCGCGCACGTAGACGAATGAGGTGCAAATCATGAGCTCGATTTGCACTGAAAAATGCTTGGCTTGTGTGCAAGTGTACGAGCCGACCAAGGTACACTTCGTGTCTATTGCTATTTTTATTTTCAAAATTCAATTTTGGATGACCTTCCATCTGCCTGACTCTCCTTATGGTCTGCCTGTTGGTGCTCATGCTGGACTGACTTTTGGCCTTTCGGTATGGAACCCGAATGTCTATATATAGAGGCAGCCTCAAGTCTTTCAAGAACACACAACTCACTCTCCTATATTTTCGTTCAACTCTCTTCTTTGTTTCAGCTGCTGCTCCTCTGCTCTATCTCGTGATAAATTTCAGGTATTTTTCAGTTCGTTGTTGTAGTGTCTCGTGCTAGGTTACTGCTGGTTGTTCCGTTGTATCTTGTGAATCAGACGTCCAATTTCATCCTCGAAGTACATACCGGAGGAGACAAATATGTTTTAAAGATAATGTACTTCGTACAGGCCTTGGTTTGGTTTATTTTAAGATTTACTGTGCTGTATTTTTTTCATCATATTGTTCACTGGTTTTTAACGAAAGTTTTCTGTAATTTATCCTCATATATATTATGCAACATACACAAGATGTAACACCTTCACGACATGTACAATTTTATTGGTCTTAGTTTTGAGCGAATAACAAACAGTCATGTTTTTGGTAAATTTTCATCTCAAATACATATAAATTGCATATAAGAATTATCCAATGCACCATTTAGTACTGTCTGAACAAGCAAGTAGAAAATTACCAAGTCAATCCTCTATTTTATGTGGTGGGACGAACTTAACCAAATTCGACAACTTTTAACACCATTTTGGTCAGTCGAGAAATTGCCAATCCAACCCAACCAGCTTGTTTTTATATGACGGGACAGACGGATCTTGCTGTTTAGTCCGGTTTTTCTACAGCTCTAACATCATTCTTATATATATATATATATATATATATGTATATCGATTTATCATTCTTATCGTATCATGCCAAATGTGGTATAATATACACACATACGCATAATTGATAATTTATGTGTGAAGTTGATGGATACATATGGCCTCTAGTTTTTAAATTTTCTCCTATCAAAATATTTTTTTTGTTAAACATTTAATTGATTTATCTAATCTAAATATAAAAAAGTATTTAGAATGTTTTTTTTTTAAAAACAGATGTTTATTCATTTTCTCTCTCTATATTTTCTCTATCTAAAAGTGTGTGTGGAGCCCAGAACCGGACCTCTCCTTTGCTGGCTTGAACCTCTCCATTGTTGAACTTTAATGGGGTTTGTCCACACTTTCCCTTGCCTCAATCAAGCACGCAATTCTATAAATACTCTGCCTCTCCTCTCCCTCTCCCTATAAATCTTTTGGGGTTCTTTTTTTTACTATTTCATCACCACTTCACATTCACAAATCTTGCTCTGCTTGAAAAAGAGAACTCAAAACAAAAACCCACTTCAGTTTTTTCCTTTTCCCTTGGATTTGATGGATCTAAAGATCTAATTCCTCTCACTTTCAGATTTTTTTTTCCAAATTAATTGTAAAGGTAACTTCTTTTCCATATCTCAATCTTGTGTATTGTTCTATTAAAAAAAGTTGTAAATTGAATTGATGCTGTTGGCGGCTCAAGGATTTGAAGACTTTTTTTGTTCCCTCCTGCTTTTGGGAGGTTGAACCTTCTAGAATTTCAACCAGTTGACCCAAAAATGGCCCGAGAAATCAGTTAATTTTAACCACTTTGTATTTCGGAGCCCTCCCTTCCCTCTTTCCCTCGGAGCTGAATTTTCTTGACACAGAGTCAGGTTCCTGGGTTTTTTGGATTATTAATATAGGACCTGTGTTTACTGGAAGGTCGTTTTATACTTTTATTAGTTTCCTTGTATCAACTTTCCGGAATCGGGCGTAAAGTAGGTGATCATAATGCATGTATATTGGTTTTCATTTTCTTAGATTGTTGATATTCGTTCATATTCTAAATCTGTTTGTTTTGTGTTGTGCTGGTCTCTGGTCTTACTTTGTGCTTGTAGGCGAGAGATTGATTTATGGTGATGCAATCGAGTTTAATCTAGGAAAACAGTTAGCCTCAGTGCTTGTTGGATGCTGATAATTTGATGGTGTTTCAGATGAGATGAGGGATGTTTTCTGGGTTATTGAAATTATTGAGGGCCTGCTTTCGGCCAAAGCCTGAGCGATATGCTCGCACAAGTTCAGACTCCGGTGGTCAACAAGATGGACTTCTGTGGTATAAGGACTCAGGGCAGCATTCTTGCGGAGATTTTTCGATGGCTGTAGTTCAAGCAAATAATTTACTTGAGGATCAGAGCCAACTTGAATCTGGTTGTCTCAGCTCGAATGATTCAGGTCCATATGGTACTTTTGTGGGAATTTATGATGGACATGGCGGTCCTGAGGCTTCTCGTTTCATCAATGAGCACCTCTTTCAACATCTGAAGAGTAAGTCCTGTAATTATTGTTCAATTGAGAAATTGGATCGGTGGTGATCTTGAGAAACCAAGTTTTATTTATCATATGCATCGATTTTTTCAGGGTTCACTGCAGAACATCAAACAATGTCAGTAGAGGTTATTCGGAAGGCATTTGAAGTTACGGAAGATGGCTTTTTCTCAGTCGTCAGCAGGCAATGGCCAATGAAACCCCAGATAGCAGCGGTGGGCTCCTGCTGCCTTGTTGGAATCATCTGCAGTGGAACTCTTTATATTGCTAGTCTTGGTGATTCTCGTGCTGTTTTGGGGAGACTTGTCAAGGCTACAGAGGAGGTCCTCGCCATTCAACTCTCGATTGAGCACAATGCGAGTCATGAGTCTGTGAGAAAGGAGCTGCAATCTCTACACCCCGATGACCCACAAATTGTTGTTCTAAAACATAATGTATGGCGTGTGAAAGGTCTTATACAGGTTGGTTCATTTGACCACATTTTGCTGCAAACCTTTATTCTGTGCTGCTATCGTTTCTGTTGGCTATTAATTCATGATGGGAACTACCGTGTCCTTGAAGTGGAAAAATCTTAATCAGATTTCTGTTGTACATTTCTATTATGAAGAGATGGTTTGGGGCCTCATTTGCTTTTGAAACTGTTCCTTCCTAAACGTGAAAGGCTGATGCTGTGGTGACATGTTTTTTGCCAGCTTCTCATGCATGATTTCTACATGATTAGCTGTGGCTTAGAAATGTGAGTTCATTATCTGCCAATTTGGTTCCATCATGATCCTCTTTCGATAGAAGAAATAATTGCACTGACCATTATGAAATCTAGAACTACTGAACAATTAGAGATGCATCCTTTAAGACAAAACGGTTGGACAAAATTTTTCTTTAATTCGCGTTATTTTTTGGAAATTCTGCAAAAAATTTCTTACCATTTATTTATCTATTTACTATTTGTGGGATTTGTGTTTAAGCCAGCAAATCATCTCTAAATATTCATTCTGCATGGGATGTCTGTCTTATCTTTGGACGAGCTACTGTTGCATTTGACCTTGGTCAGTGTTTTGTTGGTCTGAACGTGTCATTTTACAGATCTCAAGATCTATCGGAGACGTGTATTTGAAGAAGGCTGAATATAACAGGGAGCCACTGTATGCAAAATTTCGTCTGCGTGAACCCTTTAAAAGACCAATTTTAAGCGCAGAACCAGCAATTACTGTCCAACCGTTACTACCTCATGACCAGTTCGTCATATTTGCCTCAGATGGCCTTTGGGAGCATCTTACCAACCAAGAAGCAGTTGATCTGGTCCAAAATCATCCACACAGTGTAAGATATCTAACCCATGGAGACGATATTGCCTTTATTGTTTGGATTAACATAGTGCACTGCATGCTTACACATATTGAAACTACTACATGGACATCTGAGTGCTGTCTTCTCCTGTGTACCTTCTGTTCTTTATAAATTTATGAGAGATCGGCTCTATACAAGCATCTATCATAACTTGAAAAGAATGGTGACTCCTAGAATCTTAGTTTTGGTCCTTGTTAGCTCCAATTTCTGACCAACTGTAGCTGTTGTTATATTGATAACAAGTTTCTTGGCATGATGATCAAATACTATAAATTATGTTCGATAATATGTGTGCTGGCCAATGTCTAAAAAGACTAATGACGCTACTTTAAGTGGGAAAATATGAATCAGAGGCTGCATAGGACAAAGTAAGGGAAACAAACAGTGTCTACGTGCTGATGGTAAAAAAAGTATTATGTATTTAATTTCCATGTTGCATTCCATTTCATAAAAAATAAAATCAAAATTACCTTCTAGTCAGAAGAAAAGTATCAATTTTTTTACCTTAATTGTGCAGGGCATTGCAAGAAGATTAGTGAAAACGGCATTGCAAGAGGCCGCAAAGAAGAGGGAGATGAGGTACTCAGACCTGAAGAAAATTGATCGCGGGGTGCGTCGTCATTTCCATGATGACATCACAGTTGTGGTGTTATTTCTTGACTCAAATCTGGTGAGTCGGGCTAGTTCAGTCAAGACACCTAAAATATCCATTAAGGGAGGTGGCATCAATCTTCCTCCCAACATTCTTGCACCATTTACCGTGCCTATGGAAACTGGCTCTACTTGACTGTTCAACTGTTTCTTCTGACGTTATGTGAATACGGGCAGGTAGCTAATAGCAAAAGGGGAGCAGCAGCGTGGAATTCTTTAATGTGCTCTGTAATTTTAAATCGAAGACGAATCTCCCTATTATTTTGGTGCCAAAGTGAAGCAGGAAAGAAACCCAACTTCAAGGTGACATCCACTATAGTTTGTTTTTTGGAGCAGATTTACATCTGCATTTGTCTTCTATATCCCTATGCTCTTCACCTGTATTTTCTTTCTATCTTCTTATCCCTTGTAGATACTTGTGAAACTTGAGGCTAAATGACCTTGTTGACTCTTATTTTGAGATAAGTTTAAGCTAATAAGATAAAGGAAAACAGCTTGCAGTGGAAAGAGAATAGCTACTTATAAGTTATGCATATTTGTTCTTATGAGAAGATATAGATTGTTGGTTTCGATGATGGTGGTGATTCACAATGCAGCTTCAAGTTTAATTCTTTTCATTTAGATCTAGTCGATGACTCTCAATGGTTTGAGTTTGTGACTCAATTCTTTTTCTTTTGAAAAGTGGCGATCCTTGTACCTCGAACAGATAAACAACTTGAGGAGTTATTATCACGAGTTGATTAATTTCCCGGCAATTATTTGGGAAGAATCAGACTTTACAAATTATGTAATATTTGAGTTGGAAAAAGCTTAAACCATCCTTCAGCACTTTGACGTCATTCCCTGAACCATTTTTCGTAGAAAAAAATGACAAATTTCCAATCTGTTTCCGTGTAACAAGCAAATCAACAAAGTAAACTACCATGGACAACGTTTTCGGCAATAGTTTCTGTCCAAAATGCACGAAAAATATAATGACGGCTTAGGTGCCATCCAAAGTTTCAAGGCAACTGAGTACAATAAAGATGACTATTTTCAAGATTAATCCAGGACAGACACAAAACTGCTGTATAGATATAGATGGAAGCGAATATATTTACTACACATATTCTACCACATTGTACTTGATGGACAAATGACAGCATGGATTGGCTTTTGCGAGGAATTTCACACACACGCACCACCATAGCATGATAGAATATGCCGTATATGTCATCACTTTGTGAGTCATCCTATCTCAAGTATAAGGACACCAAAAGCTGTGAGAATAGTATAAATTCACTCACAACGGTAGCGGGAGAGTGTGTTCCCATAAACGGGACGATATCAACTTGCAACCAACTCTCAACTGCTGAACCCACTACTGCACCAGCCACAAGCCCTCCAATAGTAATCATCGTTGCCTTCCCTGCATAGACGTTATTATTCATGCTAAAATTCAAATATTAAATCCTAAAACCAGATTTGATATAACTAAAATTAAGACGCAAGTGATTTAGTTATAGGGTAGACTTCCTGCCATATCACCTATGTAAGAAGGTGGTAACTGTGTACTAAATTGACAGAGATTAATGTAGTTTTGGTCTGCTACTGTGCACGTAAAAAATTGTGGCCCAATTACATAAATGTTGTATGCATCACACGCTCTATTCACTCTATATCTACTATTTTAAAATAGTTCTATTATGACGGAATCTAGTAAAAAGAGTAAAACCAGAAATGGAATGAAGCTTATATATCCTAACTTCCAAGGACGTGATCTGGAAGCCACCCAGAGAATCCTCATCAAGACACACAAAACAAAATCACATTCGTAGCACGACGAGACTCGTTATATATAACTCAAGATCCAACAAGAACAATAGCATATTTCTGGAATGAGTATTCAAGCATGACACGAGGCAGATAAAAAAAAATGATTTCTGTAATATCAGTAAATTCAATGTTGTTACGTGCTCATTGGGAGCAGTGTTACAAATTTTTAACTTCATCAATTTTCAGACCTCGAACTTAAGGTTCCCAAGAATAACCAACATATGTTAAGAATCGGTCAACGATCTTTCATGTCTCTCTTTCGCTCAAGGAGCAAAATACAATGCTTATAGTTCCCCCACAAGTTTCTGTGAGTGAAAAGGAAAAATTACAAAGAAATCAAGGAGAAAGTTTCTTCAACGTTCTTCACAAGTCCTTTCACCTTGAACTACTACAGCATACCGACTAGCTTAGAGTTATTTTTTCTGGTTCCCCTGAAAGGAGCTTTAGTATCCTTGCTTGTTACATGTATCCACATACACTTACTCAACACGAATCAAGAATTTCAAGTGCAGTACGTTATTTCAAGAAAGTGAAATGGTCATACTGGAAAACAGCCTGCTTAATAGTTTCTAAACCTGTGAAGTCTGACAAGTGCTACCGTAGACAATCATATAAAAATAGGTTTTTTTTCGACGTTCAGAGAATTGCAAAACCAAGGACTTAAATCAATTAAATATGGTTAAACGAGCTCCTAACCAGAAACACGACATCAAACCTTTGCCCAAAGTACTATTATAGACAACCATTGACAGCCAAAAAATGCAAAACCAATAATTCAAATCAGCCTAGAATAGTTAAATTTAAAAGGGGGTTTACCAGAAATATAGCGTCAAACACCCTGCTAATGAATAATGTCATATGTTTTCTTACCCAACTTGATATTTTTCTTGGTCATGAAATACAAGGATGTCCCAAAACTAGTTGCTAAGATCAGGCCAGGCACATCAGCCCCTGCATATGGCGCCGTGGAAGATGCTGAAACTCCATTTACATATGTCAAGACCATTAAAGCCCCATAAACTCCAGCTTGCACACCCAAGTCACTGGTTGATGGTACTTCAACCGAGAGGGGTGAATTTTTTACAGTACTCTGTAGCCATTTAGGCATTGAATCCATTTTAGGAGCATTTACAGGTTTAACATCAGCATAACGAATGTTGCTATCCACAACTTTCCCCGCTCTCCTTTGCGATAAGCTTTTCATCAGCAGCATATCATATGCAGCCTCTAACTGTATGGTGATAAGCCATATTAAACCATGTATTGGCAAGAATGAAATAGCTCTATGCAAAGTCCTGATATATACTGCAGGGCACATATTTAAAAAAGATTGAAGTTAACTGGTCTACAATTTCAGAAGCTATGCATCTCTTATGTGGAAGCTTATGATAATCCAATCACTAAATGTTTCAACTCGTGTCTTTCATCAAATGAGCACATTTTCATGTGCATGCAATACGGGCACATTATCCTAACTCTGGTGGATTTTCTCTCATCTTTTATTTAATGCAGTTGCTTTTCTTTTTTCTTTTCGCGATTGTGGATTAGTGGAGTCTAGATTATCTGGTTTCTTTAGAATGAACGAATGATTGTTTAGCACCTACAGTTCCCCGTTCCCTCAACAAATTGATTTTCAAAGCTCAAATCCATCTTCATTTTTCCATACTTAAGGAAAACTGGGCAGTGCACACGGGTATTCAAGTTACAGTTCTCTCTTCTGCTAAATTGAATCAAATGTATCCTAGTTATTCATAGGGTAAAAAGAAATACTATAATTTCTTTTAAAATGTAGAAGTGACGAAATATAATTTTAATGCAGGCCACTCTCCCTCTTCCACTGAAGTCACTAATTGATATTGGATTCTAATTTGGTGTGTCTACAAAGTTAGGTGATAATCCTTGTACAGAACCGAAGACATGTTTCTTATATTCAACGTCTAATTAAAACCATGGATGAACAAAACTTGCTAGCAAATTACACGAAAACTAACAAAAATCAAGAACTTTTGTTCTCCTCAATTCCTCAAATCTTAAAACAAAACAGAAACAAAATTTTCACATAAATATATATATAAAGCCACAAACTTGAGCAGAAACCCGTAATTCCCAAACCATGAAATGGAAATATAAACACTATATCTACTGTAATAAGCAAATCCCACAACTTAGTTTCCACGAAAACATGAGTAATCGCTATTAGCAAATAGTAAAGACCCTCCCAAAAAAAATGTACAGGAAATTTCAACAGACCTGAGAAATTGCTTGCTGGTCATCTTTACAAGCAGCAACAAGTGAATTCTTGGCTCGAAGAATATCCTCAAACGAAGCCTCCTCAGGAACACCGAGGAGTTTAAGGGCATTCTCAACGGACATCTCGAAAGACGCCGAATCGTCAGCTCGTGAGCCAGCTTGGATCGGCAAAGCTAACACTCGCCGGGTGAACAGTGTACCCCAAGAACCACGACGGTCTGGCTTGAACGCCTTGATTATGGGAAACGAAGGAGGCCAGCGACCAGTTGGGGGACTGGGACCATATGAACCGGCCGGTCCGCAGGCCAGAAGTGAGTGATTTGGCCGGACCAATAGAGCTGTAACCATTTTCGTACGTGGCCGTGTGAAGAATGAAAGGGGCAAATGGCAGAAGCAATCAAGATTATTGGGGAGCTATCATGGTTAAGTAGTGTAGAAGCGAGGGAGATGATGATGTCGCCTTTTTGGCAGTAAGCTATTGAAATTCTTCACATGTATAATAATCATGTAATAAAATCATGTTTAAGATAAATTTTGATTTTTTTTGGCTTTCAAAGTTAATTTTGGAAGTACCAATAACATTTTTTGATCTTCTTCTCACGTGGAATTAACCAAATAAATGAGAGCAATATTTACCTATCTTGAATTAACATGTTTTATAAAATAAGTGAAAATCAGTGGTCCAATGTGTGCATAGGTTTGTCAAAGCTGACATCTATAATCTATGGATTGGAAAACGTGTGAAATGAAGATCACAATTAAAAGAATGGACAAAAATAATAGTTGAGATCGATGAATAAATACGTACTTGATGGTTAACATTGATGAAAATGTAATTTTATTCCTTTACTCCTGAGCACAACTAAACTAACTATATTACTATGTTGAAATACCTATTTATTTAATCATACTAACATCAATTAATATGTTGAGTGTGTGGTTGTTGGAAGGCCTGTCAAAGCATTGGAGCCAACACACTCTGCGTGTGATAATGGCCGAATGATGGCCTGAGTGGTGCCTAAAGTTGGCTTATTGTATGCCAATTCTGTGGCTGGGAACTCCACTCTTCGTAGTGAAGTGCCTTGGAACCTATGAATGGTCCGTTGTGAACCGCTGCATATTTTTCCATAGATAAGCAGAAAGAAATACGGCCACGACGAAGAGATTGTCACAAGATGTTTGCTTGCTGGAGGGTTTGCCCAGCTTTTCCCAGCAGTTAGCCATGCTAGTTTCAGAAGTGGGTTTTGTTGCAGAGCAGGGGATCGAGTTGTATCTCTTACTGAACGTAAGAGCAACAAGAAAGTAATAATTGTTGGTTCGGGCTGGGCTGGGTTGGGCTCATCACTTTGCTAACAGGTCCTCTTAAATTGCTTGATTGCGTGGATAACAAGTGTGCCACATTTGATACCATTTGGCAAGAAGTGTAGATGATACCAAACGGTGCCATATATGATGTTAAATATGGTTCTGGAATTTGGTTACTGTTCTTGAAGGTGGTTATGATTTTGGGCCCAAAATAAAGTCCCTCAGCCCTGATGATGCGAGTATCCGTGGCAAGTATCATGTTCTTGAATTTGGTCTCTCTTTGTGAGATGCGTACATGGTGTAGTTCCAGAGCTTGCATCTTAAAAAATCAACGCTTTACCATTGCTCATTGATTGGGAAATCTTGACTTCTACTTTATAGTGACTCTGTTGTGGGTTAAACTGTGTCATTGAGAATCTCCATGAAGTACATATATCATGAAGTGAAAGAGAGGGAACTTTTGCCCTTTAGAATTTCGAACTATGGCTGGTTACATTACTTAATACCAGTGAGTGATATTGGTTTGCCTTCGTTATGTATATTCTGTTTGAAAATAAGGATGAACATTGAAGTGTATTGGACTCGATGATTGCCGCTATGTCAAAAAGTATAACCTGTGGGCTGTAGTTAAAGTTCTAGCCAAACTTACTTATAACATACCAGAGCCCACACTATACATTTTTGTCAGTCCGTCGGTTTGTTGGCTTAGGTATTTTGTTGCTCCACAAAAATTTCATTCCAATAGTTTCGTTAAGTTGCAATTTATGTCAATCTAATGCATGACCTTTTTTCTTTTACAAATCGTTGATTAAGTTTTTGTTGTTGTACCAAAACTTATAAACGATTGTAAATGTGCAACTTAAATATTTGTAAATCGCATTACAATTCAAATACCATGTTTTGATTGCTATGCTAGCTGGGACAACCAACATAGTATGATGTGCTTGAATCAGCATGCAAGTTTTCCTTCAGGTTGAATATCCAATATTTCAAGATGTCCAGCAATTGTCAACTCCATTTTGCACATTATTTTACACTCAGGTGTGTCTCCCCTGGAGCAGTTAGACTATTTGAAACAAAACAACATTCTGATTATCACTAACTGAATTATCTCGCTACCATAGTTTGTTCAACTGGCATTCTTTGACCGGTTGACATCCCTTGATCTAATGACCGCAAGTATGCTCAATCACAAATTTACCTGGTTTGCAAAATAAAGCATCATAAATCTAATAATCCTTTTTGGCTTTAATAACTTCCGTTTGCAGCTATCGATTTTTACAATACAGACGCTGCTTGGAGGAAATATGATCCTGGTGAGAAGATTTGAAATTTCCATGGATTCTTTTCTATTGAAACTTGTGATCATGTTTGAGTAAATACATTTGATGAGAATATCTTTGTGCTTCTACACATTTTGTTCCACTTTAGCAATGTCGAGGGAAAAAAATATTTCAACCATGGATGGATTTCTTGAAATCCCAAGGCTGCAGGTTTTTGGAAGGCAGAAAAGTTACAGATATCCTCCTTAATGAGGAAACAGGTTGCATTCCTCAATTAATTTGTGAGAAAGAGAGTTTTAAGGCTGATGCCTTCGTATTGGCTGTTGGTGTCTCCACTCTGCAGGAAATAATACACAGCAGGCATATCCCATCAAAGATTTTCCGCTCCCTGTCAAATCTCTATCCTTCATCAAATTTGAAATGAAAACCTGAGCTACTTATAAGTTTTGTTTAGAAACCCAAGTGAATAACTGGATGTCAATTTCCAGTTGTGGTTAACATAGCTAATATCCAGGTTTTACTCGGTGGATTATGTGGCAGCTCAAACATTTACTGCTGAAATAGCTAATGTTAGTATGTTACCATTGCCTAAACCAACACTGATGTTCGACATGGGCCTGTGGGTTTTGAAGTGTGGCACTTGTGATATTCATTGTTGTGCTCTGTCAATTTGTTTTTACATACTGTTATTTTCACTTTATTGTAGTATTACGTGCACTTTCTGAAAATTCTGAACTTGAAAAGCATATATTTGCTCACTGTGAAGATTCGGCTTGATGGGAAGTTACCTATGCCTTAATAATTTTTGTTTTTTCATAAAGCTGCAAGAAATATGTAAAACATCTCTAGCTTCAAATTTGATACTGGTTCGTTTACTTTGTTCATCCTTTCTACACATCCATATGAACAGGTTAACATTCCATATGCGAGCAATGTATCATCTGGATTCGATGGTTCTTGTGCTTGGACATTTTTGACTTGAGCATTCATTATGACGAACTAAAAGGCAGTACATCGACAGTTATTGAAACTAAATTTTTAAGAAAACACCTCTCTTCAGTCTTATCCTCTTTGTATCTCATTTTTCTTTACATCTGCTTCATGAACAAACATAATAAAAATACAGTATAAACTGTATGTCTGATAATTAATAGTTGATATTTTTAGTGCAGTATCATGCCAATGACTTGTTGCCTTTGAAGATGACAAAATTATTCATAAAGTCGTTTTTGGCTCTCAAAATGTGTCAAGGACTTTGAAAATGCGAGGGTCATCGATAAGGAAATGGAAAAATTTCCAAAATTTCTGACTCGTTATTTTCCAGGTAACATTTTGAAAGTTTTGTCATTAACAACTTTGTCCATACTTCTTTTTCACCTCCGTCATCTGGCGAAAATTTTTAAGATTCAATATTTGGCATTTTATTTCTCGATCAAGTCTCCTTCACTTAGAGATGATAATTTTTTACCTCGAATCTTCTTTCATTGTGTTTGGGTTTGTACAAGTATATGATGCGAGGATCTACTTCGTTTCCGAATTTGTTCATGGCTGGAGATTGGATAATAAACCGCCATGGTTCTTGGTCACAGGTACTTTAAAAGAAAATGGAAATCTGAAATCATTTCAATTACTTAAAAAATGATCTTATCTAACATGAATCATTGGACTGCATTTTTGTCTTTTGATAGGAAAAATCTTATGTGACTGGACTGGAGGCTGCCAATAGAGTGGTGGATTATCTTGAAGAAGGAGCATTTGCCAAAATGATACCACTTGAAGAAGACGAACCTCACATTCAGTCGCTGCGATTCTTGAATCGAAATCTCAATGACATAAGGGCTCAGCTTCCATTTTCAAACTATTTCCTGCAATAGCGGCTGACCGATGAGCTAAATATGGAGCAGCCAGCCAGCTACGTAAATGCCAGTTTATGTCCATGAATTGGATAAAATATCTTAATATGTAAAGTTTGCTATATTGTACGTTAACATTTTTGGTTTTCATGTTTCTTAGTTTGGATGAAAGAAGGGAAAAGTTTCATATTCCTCTCCAATTGCTGAATATTTTCGTTTACTTTTTGGATAGATGCTTCATTCCCCGGTTACCTCAGTTTCCTTTACTTTATTCCTGAATATTTTCATGAATCTTTCCACTAGTTCTTCTGTCTACGTCGTTTCCCGAACACTTTGATATGCTTTCCTAAAAGATGCATCCAACTCCAAATTGGAGATAACAGAATATGCTGGTATGGACCAACGAGAATTTTACATGGTTCTGATATATGCTGTTTGAATCGCATTGGGCTTGTGCTTAAGAAACCAAACACATGGTTCAGGTCTAGTCTAAATGTACGCGGTGTAAGATGAGTCTCATGCTTATTTCTTTAGGATGTCAATTGTATTCGAGTTGATGGTTCAATTTCAAGACGAGTCTCATGCTCTATGTGCCATTCGAGTTTGGTGTAAATCCATCTTCAGTTCAGTTCAAATTGTTAATATGGATGCAGAAATCATGTTTCAAAAAACCACTATTATTTTTGGCCTTTCAAGTTATTTTATAGAGTCAAATAGAAGTCCAAAAGCCACAATTGCCTTGTTCTAAAAGTCGGGTACTTTTTTTTGCAATAGCTCCTCAATTTGAACAATTTTTTTGTAAAAGATTTGTTTCTAAACATTTACCTGAACCTTTTCTTAATAATATAAAATATAATAATAACAATAACAATAACAATAACAATAACAATAATAATAATAATAATAATAATAATAATAATAATAATAATATAAAACTATTTTAATAGTTTTGTATTTTACAAAAATGTTTAAATATAGCTTCTGTTTTTA
The DNA here is from genome assembly GCF_025594145.1 of Primulina tabacum. Lineage (NCBI taxonomy): Eukaryota > Viridiplantae > Streptophyta > Magnoliopsida > Lamiales > Gesneriaceae > Primulina > Primulina tabacum. The sequence continues at coordinate 16,490,269 of NC_134554.1, forward strand.
TTTATTTTTTTGAGCAGAATTGTCGATCAATTATTGAATTTAAATATGAGGACAAAATAAAAATGATGATAAAATTGTTATCATTCTTTTTCAACCTTTAGATCTCGCTTTCTGTTTTTATATGCAAACAATCATAATTATTGTGTTCGTTGCAATCTCATCTCTTCCTCCTCTCCCCAATTTGATTCAGAGCAAAAAGTAGGTATGTAACATTTCAGATCCAGTTTCTGTATTCAGCTTCATGTTTTCTGATGTTATGTGGAGTAACTTCTGATTTTCGTCGTTTGTTCATATGATGTACGTGAATCATTATCATGTCTGCGGATTTGGTTCATTATTTCGGCTTTGAAGTGAAATGAAACTCACTGCAACTGAATTCGATTGCTTTGAGTACCTTTTTTGTTAACCTTTATTATTTGGTGTGGACTGGTGATTCGTGGATTAGATTTAGTATGGGCGTGGCGGAAAACAACGTTGAAATGGAGGAAGGAACTTTGGAGATTGGAATGGGTACGTTCCTTTGTCACTTGTCTTTTCTGCTGTAACTGTATTCGTGCCAGCAATGATGGAGTCATACACATTCGTAAAATATTCATTCTTTTGCCATTATTAATGTGTACTTTCATGACACAAGTTTCTTAATGTGTGTTTTTGGAACACATATTAGTACCATGTATGCATAATGATGAGTTTTTTATAATCTAGTTTGTCACCGACTGATTTCTACGAGTAAATAATGTAGAATATATATTCCTTCAAGCATTATTTGGTCACCAAGCGAACACTTTAATTCTCTTCATTTTTTATAATTTTAATTTTTTTGCAGAATACAGAACTGTCTCGGGAGTTGCTGGACCTCTGGTTATTCTTGACAAAGTCAAGGTGAGTGCAGTCCTGCAGTGTATCTTATCATTCAGTATTCTTTGTCTCTCAGTATTCACTTGTAATTTTCTAAGTACTGTTCTGATATATCTGAGTAGTGTATAATAATGAATTTTACTTTAAATTGTTCAGGGACCTAAGTACCAAGAAATTGTCAATATACGCCTAGGAGATGGAACAACCCGACGTGGGCAGGTTTTGGAAGTTGATGGGGAGAAGGCTGTTGTTCAGGTGAATACCATCCAAGTTTATCAGTCTTAGTTTTTTGTCGGGTTCATCTTCTTATTTCCCACCAATTTTTTTGTGAGATCTTGGCTTATTTGGCTTGCCTTCAAAAATTTTCCTTTGCACAGAAAATCACAGAATCATGGTGTCACTAGCCTTTATGGCAAGTGGTGGATGCCACTTTTTTCTTTCTGTAGAAACTTAAAGAGTTTTAATGAGGACTCAGTTGAACTTCCTACCGACGAGATCCTTTTGTAGGAGTTATTTGTGTTATACAAATTTTACATGGTGCATTAATGTTTTATCACCACCTGTGCTTTGAATATACTTCTTACTTTAAAAAAGAAAAATACACACACACACACATACTTCTTGAGTTTGAAGGATTCTATCACTTTTTTGCCAGGTTTTTGAAGGAACATCTGGAATCGATAACAAATATACAACTGTTCAGTTTACTGGAGAGGTGCGGCTGTGCAGTAGTCCTCCCTTACGCTTTTTTTCTTTTGAATTTACAATGTGTCGGACTACTGTCGCCGAAGCATTGTGAACTTGTTGCTCCATGAGTATTATTGTTAACCCAAATATTTCGTCTTGCAATCAAAATAAAAGAAAATACACTTGTTTATTTGTTCGTATATATCATTGCTATTTCTTCGGTTTTATTTATCATAAAGTTTTTTTATTAGTCTCCCTGGATATCGCAAATTTTCCAGGAGTGGAATTTGTATTTGCTACTGAATCACAATACATTCACATTCTTGAACTGTCGGATTTGTCTTTCATCTCTCACTGTGCCCTTGTAGTACTATTGCTTCAACATTGCCTTTCCTTATCAAAATAGTTGAATCTATGGCTGGGATCCACCTGTTTAAAATTGGGTTGAAAACTGCTGTTGAACTTTGGTTGTAGCACTTTAGTTCATGGTCTATAAGCTCCAGGCAGTAAATTGACAAAAAATTTTTTACGGATAGCATTTGTTTACAAATTCTGATGAATGCTGAGAAATTAACTATTGATTTATGATTATGTTTTTGTATGGGAATGATAATTGTGATAATTTATGAAATTTCATTTCTTATGATCCTCAAGTTTTTGTTCATATTTTTTTGATAATGTATCTATAACTTGCTTCCAGGTTTTAAAAACACCTGTCTCGTTGGATATGCTTGGCCGTATTTTTAATGGTTCTGGGAAACCCATTGACAATGGGCCCCCTATTCTTCCGGAGGCTTATTTGGATATTTCTGGCAAGTAACACTGATGTATGAGTTAACTTATGTCCTTGTGTATACATGTTACCTGCATACTTGATGTACTCTTTACTCTATTTTCTTCAGGGAGTTCCATCAATCCTAGTGAGAGAACGTATCCCGAAGAAATGATACAGACTGGAATTTCTACTATTGATGTCATGAACTCAATTGCCCGAGGGCAAAAAATTCCTCTTTTTTCTGCTGCTGGTCTTCCTCACAATGAAATTGCTGCCCAAATCTGTCGTCAGGCTGGTTTGGTCAAACGGTTGGAGAAATCCGATGATCTTCTTGAGGTATGTGATCCCTCTACTGAAGTTCCGAGCAACTATTATTGATCCCTATGTGCCTGTTGCTGAGTTGAACTTTATCTTTCTATGCATGATATTATACATTTAGTTTTTGTTGCTTTGTGCCTTGTTTGTGTTGTTGAGTGAATTGCTGAAGCCCATATAAATGTAACATGGTGTTCTGCAGAGAGAATATTCTCTCTTTCTTGTTGGGAGAACCTTCATTCAGACCTTTGGACATGTTGTTAAGGCTTTCTATTACATGGGATAATTTATTACTGTATTTTGTACTTGGTTTTCTTACCTTTGATATCCTCAGCAGTCACTTTTTTGTTGGTTCTTATTATCTGCTTTTATGCTACAGCATGATGGAGAAGACAATTTTGCCATTGTCTTTGCAGCTATGGGAGTCAACATGGAGACAGCACAGTTCTTTAAACGTGATTTTGAGGAAAATGGATCCATGGAGAGAGTGACCCTTTTCCTTAACTTGGTAATTGTGCCCATTCGTTTATGTTTGCCCTTGTAAACTGTGCTGTTGTACTGTTTTCATTGGGTTATGATGTCCTCTGTAGGCCAATGACCCAACAATAGAACGCATCATTACTCCACGTATTGCTCTGACAACTGCAGAATACTTGGCATACGAATGTGGGAAGCATGTTCTGGTCATATTGACAGATATGAGTTCTTATGCTGATGCCCTCCGTGAGGTAACAGCACCACCAATGTCTGTCTTTGCTATCTATTTCAAATGAGAATCCTCTTATTTTCTTAGTCATTAGAAGTATATTGTACCACTTTTCTCTTATTTCAAGTGTTATTAGAAGTATTAATGCGTCTATGTCTATTATTGTAACAGTTGATGCGACATGCCTCTATATTTATAGCTCTTCATCTTTGCTGCAATTTACTACTTAAGTCAGGATATTTTTTTCTTAAATTTCTTATTATAGCTATGAGTGGCTACTGGAGTATGGATTTCTTTGTAGGTATCTGCGGCTCGAGAAGAAGTTCCTGGAAGGCGTGGATATCCTGGTTATATGTACACTGATCTTGCTACTATCTACGAACGAGCTGGACGTATTGAAGGAAGAAAGGGATCCATCACACAAATCCCTATTCTGACTATGCCTAATGATGGTAACTCGAAAGTAACAAAAAATCTGTTTCACTTGCTCTGTAATTTTAATTGAGCCTGATTTGATTTCTTTTTTCTTTATTTTATTTCAATTGGTCAGACATCACGCATCCTACTCCAGATCTTACTGGTTACATTACTGAGGGGCAAATATATATCGACAGACAACTTCATAATCGGCAGGTACAGATAGATTGACGCATGCCAATTAGCTTCTGATAGTACCTGTACAAACCATGGCACAACATTTGATAGTAATTATTTTGATAACTTTATTTGAATTATATTTACAAGAGGTTTTACTCTGAAACTTATGGAACAAAAAAATTATTTCCTGCTAAATTTTATGATAAAAGAATTTGATTCCGAAATCACCTTCACATCACAATTCTCTTTTTTCCCCTTCATCGAGTTTATGATGGTCTCCCTTGATATGGAGAGAGAGAGAGAGATGCATTTATCTTTTGTGTTGGGCAAAATTAACAAGATCAAATTATGTGCTCTGAACTGACAGATATACCCTCCAATAAATGTGCTGCCATCCTTGTCTCGTCTGATGAAGGTATGTAGATGGTCTTGTGTTGAGTAAATATGGGAAGGGGGTAATGTGGGCACACTATATGTTATATCTCATCTCAATGTATTGCAGAGTGCCATTGGGGAGGGCATGACCCGTAGGGATCACTCCGATGTATCTAACCAGGTATATAGTCTAATGTACAAAACCGATTCTGGTCTCCGAGGGCAGGCTCAGGCAAACTGCAGTTGCCTTTCTTGATTGTACTAATTTAATAATGTACTCTAAATTCAATATTCACAGTTATATGCAAACTATGCCATTGGAAAAGATGTCCAGGCAATGAAAGCTGTGGTTGGAGAAGAAGCACTTTCCTCAGAAGATCTGGTCAGTCACTTACTGAACACAAATTTGTTGTATCAATTTTTCCGGCTACAAAATAAGTGAGATAAACTAATTGAGCCACCCCTCATTTAAAAACAGCTATATCTTGAGTTTCTTGACAAATTTGAGAGGAAGTTTGTTGCGCAAGGAGCGTACGACACACGTAACATCTTCCAGTCACTAGATCTGGCATGGACACTGCTCCGGATCTTTCCTCGGGAGCTTCTTCACCGTATTCCAGCTAAAACTCTTGATCAATACTACAGCAGGGATGCAGCAAACTAACGAGAAGGAAATTCTTATGCTGGAGTCTGTGTTTGTTCTGGAGTCTGTGTTTGTTCGACTCTCCCTGTGCTATGTGATGTGTTATTATATGTACATTTTTTAAAGGATGTTGTATCCCCGTTATCTGGTTTGAAATAAGGGTCGAGTGAGATGTTCGACGAGCCCCAAGGAAAACAAGACTCTCCTGCCATGAAGAACATTATGTTTTTTTTGGTACAGACGACGTGCCTTTATTGAGTAAATTACACTATTTTAGAATATCGTTTCAACGAATTTGTTAGAAAATGTGGGGAGACGCCCTCGCAGTCGCTGAAAATGAATGCTTAAAATTGAGAAATTAACCTTTTTCAAACATCGAAAGATATCTCCCAAGATGAATTTTCCCCAATACAATGAACATGCACCAGATAATGGTTATTTGTAAAATATTAAATACTATTATTCTTTTTAATTACTCATTAAAAATCATCCTACAACCGCAATGATACTAAATTTACAGATATAAAATATAATTTTTTAAAAAAAATTATGACAGGCAATCTGCGTGATAATAATTTGATATGCTGCAATTTTCACAAATATAATTTCACTTTTAGCGTTATTGTGTGTAAACACGCGATAGCACTTCCAACAAGTCAATAACATAGCTTTTAGATATAACAAAGAAAAAACATTGCTTATTAAACTGCAAGTATTAGGTAATCACGTGCATTGTGTTAATTTAAAGTTATGTTCTAAAATAAAATAGTACTTTAGCAATTAAAAGTGAAAATCAACATTAACAAACATGTTGTCAGCTAATTTTGAAAAATAGATTTGAAAGAACAATGGACAAGTAAAAAGGAATAAAATATTCCACCAAAGTGAAGGTCAAAGAGCAGATCAAAAAAAGACATTTTAGATGAGATAAACCAAAACTGTTCGTCAGTGTTAATTTGTGGGCATTTTAAAATACCTTTGTATATAGCATCATTATGTTGATGGATTACAAGTACTTGCAAGTTACAAAAGGAATGTATACAACGAAAGTAAAAGACAAGAATCAGCCTGCTTTTGAGGTTCTGGCTATAGGTGGTAATACAACCAAATCAAGGTTTCCAGGATAAGTAGTCCACAGTCCCATTCCTCCCCTACTCTCTAACAATTCAGGATGTTTCTTAATCTCACCTATGGTTTTTGCCCATTCTACTTTAGACGAATGCTCACGGTTATGAGGATGCAATATAAAGATTGAATTGTATTCGCAGTTTGGAAACATAAAAGGTTTGAATAGTCCACCTGACCTATATACGACGTATCCAAAGCTTAGCTGATCTCTCGGTGTCAAGAGATGGACCTCGTTAAACCATAAGCAACTAAACAGATCGTTCAATGCAGTATGTTCACGAATGATGATGGCTCCTTCAGGCACATCTGAATTAAAGAAACCTCTGTTACTAAAAGAAGGAAATCTTAAAGCAGCAATATGGCTTGTGTGATTTGTGTGCTCAACACTTTATCACGACAGTTAGCAACATAATAGTGGTAAAAATATGGGTTTAGGATGAGATGTGACTAAGTGGTACAATACAAAAATCTACACTTCTTAATTCCTTGAATTTTTTGAGGATATATTTTTGGGAATGGTGGTTAGTCTAAAGGCATAGGCTCCATCTTCTACTTCCGTCAGAAGGAAATAAATACAAATATAAAACCACTAAAGAGGACAACACAGAAATGATGATGACATGCATAGTAAAATCATGTCTTACCACTTACGACACCCTTTTGTGGACTCCATGGCTCCATTCCTTCGTAGCGATACATTTTCATCTGTAGGTCAATTAGGGGGCGAGCATATCGCTTCCTTCGTTTGTTTGAATCCGCTTCTTCATATATACTCCGATGATGTTTATGCTGAGCAATGGCAAATGTTTGCTTACCACGCCACAAGTACCTGCAAAAGTGATCCCAATAACGACTCCGTTTGATTGGTTACATGTGAAAATCAGTAGCCAAAATCACGAGAATGTGTAGCACCTTACTGACCTTAGCAATAAATAATTTAAGACACTGTATTCCTAATTTTCCCATCAAGATATATAATAAGAGATGTACCCAACTCAACTATTTTACCATTCCTGCTGCAGCTTCAACCCAATCTCGATTCATAAAGGGGAGTCGGACACAGCTAATCAAGTAAAAGATATAAATAAATACGTTAGGATTCAATCATACCTCTCCAATAGAAGTAAGGGGTCAACTATAAGTTCCATTTTACCATCAATCCAGACGCTGTATCGTGCTTCCGGAAATAACCTGTGTGTTAATATCTTGGGAACCTTCCCGTTTCTTCTAGGTTCATCATAAGGCTGATTCTTAAGCAGAATCAGCCGCCAAACACCCACCCATAGCCCTCCATCAATATCCTCTTTTACCGTAACATTTTCCTTAATGAAGTCCAGAGATACTTCATCAACCACCATAAGAAAACAAAATAGACCCTGTGAACGCTGACTAATGTTGGATGGCTGGTGAGGCGTGTCATAAGCATCAAAGATGCCAGTCGCAACAACAAATTTACATTTCTTCACATATTTGATGTCACTTGAAGCCATTTCTGCACCGCCACCTTTCATAAAACCACAATGCACCTGAAGATATTATACATCTGTGGTTGTTAATATCGGATGTGTTAACAACAGCGAAAAATATAACCATCTATGATCTAGATTTTGGGCATAATAATAAATGGGCTATGTGGATGAGAATTTGGGTCAATTTCTGCAGATATCAACAAAATCAAATACGTAAAAGTGGAAGACCAATATTCAATTTCTCTAGAACGAAAGAAAGAAAAGAAAACTTTAAAAAAAAGCTCAATAAGTAATTCACCCTCATTGTAGGTTTGATTTTGAAGCTCTCCTCTCTTTGCTGCCACGTCTGATGGCCACCAAAGAGAGGAGATTGAGATCCATTGCCGGCAATATTGTCCTCCATAATGTATGACAGTCTCTGGACAAACTTTTCAGGTGATTTCGTCTTGGGAATAGCCACTTTATTTGGGTGATCAGCAACAGGAATTGGACAGCCTGATTGTGAATGAAAAGAAACAGGTTCAATACATCATTCCTTTACTTTATAATAAATTAATGTGCCAAATTTATAGTCTTACGATGTGGTGGAGTCACAAATCCCATTGTGTTTAGCATGCCAAAAATTTTGCTTTCTTTGTTACAAAGAGCTGTAAATACAATAAACAAATAAATAATTTGATAAAAAGGACTATCCTAGACTCATGTTTTATTCATTGTGGAAAGGTAAAGCGAAATCTTAACCATAAAAGCATATTACCTAGGCATCTTTACACTAGCAAATTATGGTACCACTTCAATTTCACTCAAACTTACTACTATTTCCATGGTTCCTCTTAAACATTGCAGAACTGGGGGATGGTCTAGAGCATCAGCAGCAAATGGGGAAGAAAGGAGAGGTGATTTACCAACAAAAAAGGCAACAGAAGACTGGCAAGACCAAACGTGAAACAGCAAAACGGCGAGAATCAACATCATCCATATAATCCCAGCTGTAAGAACCAATCGAATCAAACCCCTTTTCCAAATAATCCTCATCGTGTAATCTTGCGACACTTTCCCGCTATACAAGGAATCTCCTCCAGCAACTGCACCCAGACCATTCTTGAATAAACACAACCAAAATATCAAACCCGGCCAAATCAAAAGTCCACCACATAATGTTAAATGTACCTTTAGTGTGGTGATGCGGCTGATTTCTCCGGGAAGCCCGTAAAGAAACTGCGCGCTGAAAATCATTATCCATGAGCCTGGTTAATGCTTCAGTCCAGTATAAATGGGCTGTATCTCTTCTTCATCGGAATAACGTGTACACGAATCGAACAGCGGAAAGGATGAATATAACAAACACATTCACAAGATTTGAAATTGGAATGGGTTTTCAGTGTTTCTTGAAATCCTGCAGACAACAAGGCATAAGAATGCATACACAATTCAAAGTGTGCTGCTTCCAAATCTGCTGTCTTCCTTCTCCTTTTGTTTTCTGAATATCCGATTTCCACAACCTGTTCATGGATCTTCAAAATTTTCAACTGGGCCGAGCACTCCTCCATCGGGCTTAAATCGTGAAGCCCGACCCAATTATCTCAATTTCTCATATGTAAAATCTAAAGTTGTATATTTTACTGAAATTATTTCACAATTCTATATCAGATTTGCAAAAAATCTAAACACCTGCTATATGATAAAAACATTATATTCAAAAATAAAAAGGAATTTCAACAATTAATTCAATTGTATTATCTCAAAAGCAATCATTAGCCTCTTAATATATATTTTTTTAAAACCAAAATCCTCATAAAATATTGAAAATACGTAATTTACTTCATACAAAAGACAAAAACTTGTCTTTAAAAAAATATTACGTCCAATGGATACGTAAAACCCAAGATCGAGTTGAGTTTTCCCATACAAGAAACCATGTAATATTTCTCTTAAATTCTATGGTTTCTTACTCAACCTTACCGTGTGGATTGGAAAATATATATTCTGATAGATATATTGTGTGGATTTTGGAAAATATTTTAGATAAATAAAAATGACATTTTTGCACATTCGATATAATATTATTCAAAAAATTGATTTCTTAGTCGTAACACGAGATTGAGTTTAAAAAAAACACGTTAACAAGGGTAAATTATACAATTTTTATGAAAAAATCAAGTGTTGATAGACTTATTATATTTTTATGAGGGTGAGGTTTTGGAGCAAAAATTTTCACAGAAATAAATATAGTGTGTGTTGGGTCCGGAATGCTAACAATATTTATTTTGATACTAACAAAATTTGTTACTGTGTTTTTAATATATTTACTCAAGTGTGTAGTTGCTTGTTCAAGTTGGAAGTTTTGGATGCTAAAATACGGAATCAGCAAGGCTGAATTCAACGGACCTTAAATCAGCAGTGCATAATTCAACAGTTTTCGGAATTCAGCAGCGATCAAATTCAGCAAATAACCAGCAATGCGAATATGATCGTTTCAATATCACAAACATAACTACTTAAATCAGTAGTATTGAAATCATGAGTGCTGAAAGCAGTAGACCCCGAAAAACAGCAGAGTCCAAACCAATAGAGATGTCTACTGAAAAATAAGTAGCCGATGTAACCAGTAGCCGCTGCAATCAGTAGACAACACGTAGGTGCTGCTGCATCCATTAGATCCCAAAATTAGCAGAAAATATGATCGTTTCGATATTAGAAATAGAACAGAAATTTTAATAACATTATATTCTTGTATCTAACATTTATATAATACTTGAAGGCCATAAGTACAACTTAGAATATCAAATACAAGTTTTGGAAATAGATTCAAAGTATAGGCAGACTACATAAAGAAATTTAATAAAATGAGAACAAGCCCTAGTGTGATGATACATTTGAGATATACATACACTATAAAGGATTAAATTATTACAAACAATCATCCACACATATACATGAGAGTTGAGCTTCAAAGTTTAGATGAGTGAGTCTTCATACAAGGGTATTAAAGATTGTGTATGTAGTTTTGACATTATGTGGATTGTGAGGTTGTGACCTACAATCGAGTGTGCTAATGGTTTCAATTAGGCAAGAGATAAGTTTTGAGTTGAAATAGGTTTGTATAAGAGTTGTATAAACTAAAGTCTTCTATCTTCCTAGGTGGAAGAAGGGGGTGACATAGGAGTTGTTATTCTCCAAACATCTATAAACAAATTTGTTCATTTTTATTTTATTTCTTCTTGATGTAGTTTTAAGATGTATTGTTGAAGTATTTTTTGTGTTCTACAAATACTAAAATATTGCATATCAAGTGTTTGATAAAAAGTTTCATCCAAAATATTTTTACACATTGAATTTGCATATCTTTTTTAAATGTTTTCCGAAATGTTTAATTGGTTTTACGATAGATTATTTTGAGTGCTTTCCGTTCGATTGAATAACAAAACTTGATTTAATTTCTTAATGTTTAATATTTCAAGAAATGTGCTATTATAGCTCAATGCTTGTCCCCCAAACGATCCTATAATTTGGTATCAGAGCCGGTTGTTATTGAAAGAATATTTGAAACTGATTTTTATCTTAAAAATTTTCCGTTTTCAGAATTTTCTAACATATGTATGCATGGTTGAATTTTCGCAGCAACTTGGAAAACATTACATAAATCCTGAGTGTCCAAATGACAAACTGTTTTTTTACATTGAAAATTAGACTTATAGAAGATGACAACGGTATAAAATTTGCAACTTAATTATACACGAGATAAAACAGTTTATTGGTTAAAGTCAGACTATATGTGTTGTCACAGAAAATATGCTATGAAGAAATTTGGTTAGTCATCCCTAACTTTTAACAATTTTAAACTTTCAAAATTATAGGGGGTGATTAATTTTAAACATTGAGTGAAAGATAAACTTTGTGTTAAAATTATATTTTTAAAATCTATCTTTTTTATTCACATAAAAGGGTGATAAATATATTAGATGAAATCATTGTTTATCTAAATTTTGTTACTTTAAAAAAGAGGGAGATTGTTGGGTTTCAGAATGCTAAAAATCTTGATTTTGATGATAATAAAACTTGTAATTAAATTTTTAACATATTAACTCAAGTTTGTAGTTGTTTGTTCAAATCGAAAAATTTGGATGCTGAAATCGGAAATCAGCAAGACTGAATTCAGCAAAGTTGTTGTCCGCTGAATTCAGCGGACCTTGAATCGGCAATGTAGAACTCAACAGAGCATGATTCAGCACCGCAAAATCAGCAGCGTAGAATTCAGTAGCGGTCAAATTCAGCAAATTGCAAGCGACGTGAATATGATCGTTTCAATATCAGAAACATGACTACTGAAATAAATAATGCTGAAATCATGATTGCTAAAAAGCAGTAGATCCCGAATACAACAGAACCCAAACTAGTAGATATGGTTACTGAAAACAAGTAGTCGTTGTAACCAGTAGCTGCTGCAACCAATATACAACCAGTAGAGCCCAAAATCAAGAAAAGATGAGGAAAGTGGCTAGAAATACGAATATGACTGTTTCAATGTTAGAAACAGTACATAAACTTTACTAACAGTCATATTATTTTATCTAACATTTATATCATTCTTAAAGTTATAAATACAACAACTTGAAGATCTAATAAAAGTTTTGGAAGATGATTCAAATCATAAACAACCTACATGAAGTAATTAACTAAAATGAGAGCAAGTTCAAGTGTGAAAATACATTTGATATATACATATACTATAAAAGATTAAATCCTCACACACAATCACTTGTACATGTACATGAGAGTTGAGTTTCAAAGTTTAGATGGACGACTCTTCACACAAAGAAATTAAAGATTGTGTGTCTTACTATAATATCTCATTCCTATTCTCCGATTTAATGCAAATCACCGAAAATAATGGAGATCACAAAACATAAAACAAGCTAAAATATGACATATATTATTTTTAAACACGCTTAAGAGATAGACAACTAAAAATAGAGGTACTTGTCGATTATTTATAGCTCATCTGACACTAATGTTTCAAATTTAGAACAAAATATCGAATTCAAAACCTGATGATAACATACTTCTCGCCAACTAAAATAAACAGAGGTACTCATGCTAGAGGTGTGGTCTAAAAAGGACCACCGAACATATCCAACATAAGTCATGAATATGGATGGCATTTGTATTTATTTGAAAGTTGATGTATTTGTACTTACTTGAAGTTGATGTATATGGATGAAATTTGTATTTAAAACGTGATTAATATTGATTTATTTGTAGTCTGTCTTTTTGAAAGTTGATTAATGTATTTTAAATTAATACACTTGAATGAAACTAGAAAAGTGCACGTGCAACGTGCGTTGCACGTGAACAACTAAACTGCTGAAATATATGAATAAAATTTTGATAATATTTAAATGAATTAATATATGGATAGTAGTATTTATCGATTGAAATAAATCAAACCACAAAAATTAAAAATCATGATCATAGACGGTATATGAATCAGAAAAGTTGTCTTATCCACATGGCACATTTTTCAATATGTTTCTTGGTTGATTTTGACAACTCAACAACTGTTTGTCGTAGTTTTTATAATATGCGTATAACTATTTTGGTATACTCAACAAGTATATGATCATTTTTAACTTATTATGTTATTTAGAATCCTCATCGAAGATTTGACATGCTTGTAGTTTGCTTATCTATCACGACATTTTTTCAGTTTTCTACATTATTTTTATCCGGTAATCTTATATTTCGACTATTTATTATTATTTTTTGAATGATTTTTCAGTTTATGACAATCATCAACTGTAACTCCTAAGAAAAAATTCTTTTAGTCGTGATAGGTTTTCACTTGTGAGTAAAAATATGTATAACCTATATATCCTTCAACAACATAATCAATGAATGATGTTGTAATTTCTTCAAACATCGTGATATTTGTAATATCAATTTTATATATTTAATATCAATATTATTAACATATAGCTATAAAGTTAATAAATTAGAACTGTTTATATATAGCTACTCGGTTAATATAGCTACTCAAATTATTATATTAGAACTATTTCCTCGTTTGATTTGACGTAATTCAGGAAAGTCATCTTGTTAGTTATTTTTTTAGAAGCTTTGGAACGATGATTGCGTTCATCATATCATGGGGATATTATAGTTTCATTCTCATTTGTTGTGTCTAGAACATAATATTATATTATTCATTGAAACAAAACAAATGTTCTTCTATCGAGTTTACATTTTGTTTATAATATTTTATATCTTGTGGAACGACATACAAAATTAATTATTGTATTTTAAAAATTTTGAGAAGAGACATGAATAACATAATTAAGATGCAAATGAGATAATAAATATCATTCAAATATATATAAAAGTATTTATTTTATTCAATATCTCATCTAATAATACAACTGTTTAGATTTCATAAGCATTTTATGATAGTCAAAATTAATTTGATGAAATATTGTAGAATTTTATTTGCATTTCACTATTTGGCTAAGTGAATGTATTTGACGAGAAGTTTTCAATACTACCATTTTATATCTTATGAATTAGCTGATTAGTCACTTTGACTAAAAAAAAGACAAAAACAACCTCTTAACCACCTCGGAATATATCGAGATTATATTGGATAAAATAAAGTGCAATTGACTCAATGTCTCAATTTACTAAAAATTCACAAAATTGATCTATTGTGTCCACAAAGCTTTAAAATTATTCTCATATCATTATAAATAGAATGAGAATTGTGTACAATTTGTTTTTCATGTGTTTCTTTTTCTGGATGAAGAATTTTTTCTTTTTGAAAACAATTTTATTTTCTTAGAAATATTGACATTTTATATGATATTCATACAACATAACCAACTCTAGGGTAAAAAACTCATCTCATTGCAAGAACACTAAATGACAAATGAATCATATTATTTAGTAATATTTATTTAGCAGCATATATAAAAAATTGACCAAATGGCTTAAAAATAGTGTTTGAAATCAGTTACATACAAACATTTCTCTCAATCACGTATCTCAATTGACACATAAAGAGTCTGAAAATATCTCTATTCTAAATGGGAGAAAGAATTTTTATATGAACTTAATATTTATTAATAATTTATTTTTATTCAATCCGTCTCATCGATCTCCCTTCGTCTTCCCATTATTATCTATCATTAATATGATAAAGATTTTCATAAATTTGACTGCAATGTATACATTTAAGAAATTAATATTAAATTAAAATAATAATTATTTTGATTTAGTTAAGTACACTATTAATGATCATTTTATACTAATATAAAAAATGACTTAAATAACATCATGAATATGATGAATATTGTAAAACAAAAAATTGGTAAAATAGTAAGCTCACAATTAAAAGTCATATATTTAATAGATATTATTAATAGATAATATATTATTTAAGGATATTTTTTTAGCATCATATATCGAAATTGATTAAATACTTAAATATTTGTATTTGTATTGAAATCACTTACATACAAACTTTTTCTCTCAATTATGTATCTATGTTGATACATAAGTAGTTTAAAAATATATCTATTTTAAATGAGAAAAATATGTTTTATATGATTTTAATTTTATTAATAATTTAATTTTATTCAACCTCACTCATCTACATTCGTCTTCACATTATTACCTTAATATTCGGAATATTAACAAATTTTTAATTTATAACATTATTAAACAAAATGGTAAAATAATAATCCTATTAAACTAACGTAGAAAATAATTTAAAGAACCTTATGAACATGACAATTTATAAAACAAATAAAATGGTAAATAGTAAGTTTACAAATGAAAATCATATATTTATAAAAGTAAAATAGATGTAATATTATTATTTTTTTAAAATATGTAAATTAAATTAAATTTAAAAGTAAAATCAAATTAATAATTATATTGATTGAATTAAGTAGATTATTAATGATCATATTAAATTAACATAGAAAATTACTTAAAGAACCTCATAAACATAACAAATTGTAAATAAATGAAAAGGTAAAATTGTAAGCTCACAATTCAAACTCATATATTTATAATAGTATTAGATTATTATAATAGTTTTCTATGAATTTGATGTCAATGAATAATTTAAGTTTATTATAGTACTTTTCTATGAATTTAATGTCAATATATAATTAAAGTAATTAAATTTAAATTTAAAAGTAAAATTGAAATAATAAATACCTTAACTAAGTACTCTATTAATAATCATATTAAACTAATGTAGAAAATAATTTAAAGAACCTCATGAACATGACAGATTATAAAACAAACAAAATGGTAAAATAATAATCCTATTAAACTAACGTAGAAAATAATTTAAAGAATCTCATGAACATGACAATTTATAAAACAAATAAAATGGTGAAATAGTAAGTTTACAAATGAAAATCATATATTTATAAAAGTAAAATAGATGTAATATTATTATTATTTTTAAATATGTAAATTAAATTAAATTTAAAAGTAAAATCAAATTAATAATTATATTGATTGAATTAAGTAGACTATTAATGATCATATTAAATTAACATAGAAAATTACTTAAAGAACCTCGTAAACATAACAAATTGTAAATAAATGAAAAGGTAAAATAGTAAACTCACAATTCAAACTCATATATTTATAATAGTATTAGATTTGAACGTTCAAAGTTATTATAATCTTGAATACGCCACAAGTTTGAACATGCTTGTCCATTATATTTCAAATTTTATTCAAAAATTAAATGTCTCAATCTAAGTCATTTCATGACAAAGTTCCTCAAACGTACATAACAAATTGAGCTTGAGTAGGGATTGTTTCAAAATATTCATGTTCGAGAACATGTATAGATATATAAGAAAGCAATATTCGACTCATTTCCAAATCTAAATCTCGAGCAGTCGATGGCTTTCATTCTCATTTTCACCACAATCTCTGAAAAAAGGTGGCTAACCTCGTTTATTTTGTAAACTAAATATAACAGGTGAGAAATGTAACCAACAGAAAAAAAGAAAATTATGGGTGGATGATCCTGCAATATGAGGAATAACAATCAGGAAGGTCGGAACTTATTGAGAATCTGAACCATTGTTTTCTCTCACTGTACTTCAAACATGGCTGTAGCACAAGTCCTACCGCAAATGCAATCAGGCTAAGGGTCATCACTTTGAAAGAAGCCAAGCAAAGAACAGCCAATATTAGTGAAGTTGGAGGAATGCACAACAATACTGCCCCAAGGGTACCTACAGGGACCTTGTAAGGTCGAGTTGCGTCCGGATATTTCATCCTTAGCTTCACGAAAGCTATGAATTCCATAAGCATTCCAAAACAGTAGAGGAAGTTCTCTGCGGCAACAATCTCTTGAAAACTCAGCCAAGAAAGCAACATGACACCTGATGCAGAGAAAAGAATTCCCACTATAGGGGTTCCGAAGCGTGATCTCTTGCTAAAACACTCAGGAAGCATGCCTCGTTCCGCCATCCCAAGAAGCTGGAACGAGTCGCTGCTCATCTCAGCCACAAACATTCCCATGTTTGATAGAGCAGAAGCTCCTTGTACCCAGAATCTCAACCACACCCCTCCAAGAATCTTGGCAATATCTGAGAAATATCCATCGCTCCACAACTCACGGTCAAGCGGAATAGCTCCTGTGCTGATCAGGAGCGGAAAGAAGTATCCAAACACAACTAAAATCAGGGCATAAAACAGAGCCTTAGGGAGTGTTTTACCTGGATTCTCTACCTCTCCAGTTAGAGTACTGATTGAATCCCAGTAATTCAAATTCCAGAACAGGGTATTTAAGTACAACGCCCAATCGACGTTGTTAAAATCAAGCACAAACCATCTTGAAGGTTTCAATCTAGGAATAGCAACAATTCCCATAAATAGAAAAGGAAGCAGAGAAACCACCCCTAAGAATATAGCAACACTTCCAACTATGGTTAAACCCCTGTAGTTCATGTAAGTTAGTGCAACGGTCAGCACTAGAACTGCAATCATCCGAGGGAATCCATTTGCTAGAATTGGCATAGCTGATTTGAGATAGTCCAGGAATAGAACGGGATAAAGTGCATTATCGATAACACCACTCAACCACTTCATCCATCCTTGCTGAAATCCCCAGTAAGGACCCAATGCTGATGAAACCCAAATCACATATCCTCCATTCTCGGGGAACATGGTGCCCAATTCTGCTGTTATTAATACTTCTGGTATGCTCCATATGAATGGAAAGAGCAGAAAACCAAGCAAGGCCAAAAGAGGGCCAGCCGCCTGAACACTATCCTCAACACCAAAAGGTCCCCCAGATACCTCATAAAAAATCAGGAAAACGAGAGGAGTGATTGAAACTTTGCCAAAGGTTTCCAACTTGGATGCGACTCCATCCTCCAAACGGGCATACTCGGCATTATTTGCTTCCTCCATTTGGATCGATGTTAACTTAGTTGCTAAAACACGTTGCTTCTACATGTAATAAATGGTGAAAAGAAAAACAATTTTAGAGAAAAATGCGGACAATTACTGAAGTCAAGAAAGAAGAATCATGTCAATGGACATGTGAAGACAATTGTGTAACAATAGACTTGGATTGATTTCTTTTCTTTTAAGTCTGGTTTTTTTATTAATGAACTTCAAGCCAAAATGGCCTCCTATGCAGAAGAAAAGATAGCTTTAGAGCATGTATTCTATAACTCATTCAAGCACATTACCCATCAATTGAAATAGGTCAATACCCCAAGTTGGGTTTTTAAAATATGCATGTGAACATCAAACACGAATAAATATTTAGAAAAAGGTTCAATGAATGAACATAAAATCTCAGATTCCTCCATCATGCAAATTACCAAGAAACGAACCACAAAAAGCGAACGAGTTATAGACAAACAATCATGCCTCCCCAAAACATCACATAGGATACTAGCGACCACATAACCACACCACAATATCAAAAAAGTTGATTTCCACCAAACATAACAAGGTAGCGCAATTTGTAAAAGAAAAGTCCATAATCATTTGCAAACACTACATAGATATCACCCCATTTTTTTATGGGGAAAAAAAGCTAATCTTGCACCCTAAAATGATCGAAAGCAGTGTATACAGTGAGTATATGTCAGATACCAAAATCAGCGAAATGTTTGCCAGTTTCTAGAAATCTAATAGGCGTTCAACGAGAGAGCGAGAAATGCATTGCACATTTAAAATAAGATCAATGGCGAGGATCCAACAACTACATATGCATCCATCGAAAGAGCTTCAATATGCGAATCCCGTTACAGCAATCTCAAAACTTCACCAAAACCATGATGGATCCCTACCATGGAAATCTTGAGACGCTGTTTGGATGGCCACGTGTCATCGCTACTGGTCGCCACGTGTCTTTCTGCAGTAAGAAGGCAGAACCCCCATGCCAGGCGTCACAACCCGGTAGGAATTCTACCCTATCTACTTGCGTTTTACTTCCGATCAAATAAAGAATATATTTATCAACAGCTATGTTACTTTGGATTCCTATTTGGAGCAAAAACTAAAACAATTTTTTTGATTTCATTTATGTGTTAATAAATGGCTTTATTGTTTAAATTCATATATGTTTTAAGTATTAAAAATCGAAGACTCGCAGAACTTTCGTAAAAACTAGTGAACTAAATGGTGAAGAAAATATAGTAGAGCAAAACTTAAATTGAATCAAAACGAGGCCTGTACGAAGTACAATGTCCTTAAAACAGATTTGTCCCCTCCTGTATGTGCTTCGAGGATCATCTTGGACGTCTATTTCCCAGAATACAACGGAACAACCAGCAATAACTTAGCACGAGACACTACTACGACGAACTGAAAACATATATTTACTTTATCATCGAGATTTAACGGAGGCCAAATGAAAAGCTAACCATATGAATGCAAGAGAATACTTGAAAGAGATAAGATTTTCATATATTTGAAATGAGGAAATGAATACACTATCTATAAGCCTCAAAATGCACACCAAAAGTCATGCAAGATTAATTAACTCAATTAATCTTCCCAACTCAAGAATATGAAGAGCCAAAACTCTTCAATTAACTCAAGAATGTGGAAAGTCAAAAGACACCTCCACAATAATGAGTCACAACTAACTCAAGAATGTGGAGAGCCAAAAAACACTCCCATATTCATGAGACATAAATTTGATTCAAATTTTCAACACATACAGACTTTAAAGGTAATTTTTTATTTGAAGAAGGACGAAGCATGAGATATGAAAATACTCGGGTGTTGCGGGGTGTGCAACACACGAGATTGCCGAAATGTAAAAATCTAACTTTTAGTCAAACGAACTTGAAGTTAGATAACAAGGCCATAATTTGGCTAAAATATAAAATATGACCTTAAAGGTCATTATAATAGCACATACATTAATTTATATAGTTCCTCACATTGTTCCTTGTTGCATACTAAGAACATACGGTTTTAAGTACTTACAATCGATGCATCTTGTGTGAGGTTCCACATCCATACTTGCCAATCAGTAGACATTTCCATCCATGACTCGGTGAGCCTTAAATGGTCCTTCTCAATCGGGAGACCATTTCCAGGGTTCCTTGTCATTCGCTAATTCCAGACTCTACTGTACATATGCATTTTTTTATGGTGGCTGCAGCGCCTGTACTCCATCTCTCCACCCTCAAATTCAATCATATATCTCATTAACAATTGGATGGATCATCGGCCTTGGAGGTGCAATGATCACCAAAAAAGACTGGAAATAGAAGACTTACTCCCCACCATAACATCAGTTGGGGACACCCCAATGGTTTTTGTGGCTACACCCGTGAATGCAGTGACTGCCACTTCTGTTGGAATGAGATAATTTTCGTTCTTTCCCTAGTTCCTAAACACCCTAAAAGGCAGGATGTTCACTACCCTTGAAATAGGTTGACCATTAACATGTGAATTTATATATAATGGTATAATATGCTCAATCTATTATCCTATCTCCTCGACGATATAAAATTTTCCTTGGCCCTCCGACCATAGCTCCTCGAAGAACGGACTTTTCCATATCCACATAGTTTTGTAAGGTGAGGGAAGTTCCGTGACCCCCGGGCCATGGTTCCCTCAGTATAGAATTGATTCATTGGCCTGTGGCTGGAGGTTCTCTGTTGTCTGTGTGGCACACTTTTACTCTTATCTGTCAAAGGAACATTGACGGATGACACAACAACTTTTCGAGGAACTTGAACGCTCTCTTATTAATCTTGTTAGGAACTAAATTTCGAAAGACCCGACACGAGTTAATGGAATGATTGTAAGAGTTTTAATACTTACAATATTTAGTTCCTCCTTTTTCAGTGTCAACTTTGTTAGTTCCACAATGCAAATTTTTTGTTCAATCCGAAAGAACACTGGGTGTGGAACCGCCTATCTATTTCATGCCAAGTGATGGAATTTCGAGGAAGTCGTGCATAATAGGAAAATGGCGCACTTTCTAGGCAATTTGGGAACATTCTCAGCTTCATATTAGAAAAGTTGTCGAGGTTCGCCAGTTCTCCGCATAGTTTGGTGAACCTAGTGATGCTCCCTATTGTTGGCCGACCATCTTCCCTAGAAAATAGTGAGAATTTCAACACCCTGAAACCTTTTGGGTAAGAATTGTTGACGTCGATGAACTCTGGATAGAGTTTTTGAAATTCTGGCCTTCCAACCGGCAGCACCATAGAGTTCTTGCACCATCTCATTGATCGTTTCTGGGTCCATCATATGTACCACAGGTAATGTGTATGGGTGACTCGATGCCCCCAAAGGGACTTAAAAGGTCAATAGACGAGGACTAGGATACATTGAATCAAAGAGGGATGTTGTTCTAAGAACTGCTCAAAGGAGTTATCCTAAGACTAGTCAGTTCAAAAAATATCACTGTATGATAAGTCTTTGGTACGTGGATAGGACAAATGAGAGATGTCTAATGATAATTAAGGATAAATAACTAGTGTGAGTACTGATATGTTTGGTTTGTATGACTATGAAATAATGATATAATTTGAAATATGTTCAGTATAATCGATAAGAGAATGATAGTATTTGTAAATTAGCTCAGATACTTAAACTAACCCCGAATAAAATATAAAAATTATGGGGCTTTTTTATTGTGGAAACTGTGGAGAGATCATTTGCGCGAAAAGTGCATTCACCACCATCCGTACTGTGCAAATTTGAATAGACATCACTTGGGTGGGCAGGAGGACTACAACGGCATAATCCAGATTTCTTACGGATTAAATTGGGACTTACCAAATGCCAGAAGGACAAAGGATGTGAATGGATTGTTAACTAATCATATATTAATCCCTTGAACCAAACGTTTACAACCTAGTTTTTAACGTACTTCAAATGATGATCTTCAACCAAAGGCAAAAGGAGAAAAAGAAAAAGAAGAAAATCGTAACAAATCAAGGCAATAATACTGGCTCAACAATCTGAGTAATCCATTAGCAGATCCTCGCTTTGCATGGAATACAGGGTAGCACAAGGAACTGTACAGCGAAAATTTTATAACAACAAATTCAATAAATAAATTTGCTCAAAATTGGTGGTGAAGTGAGTTGAGTATATTATATGTTAAAGCATGCAACTGTTTCTCTCCGTAATCTATTGATGTCGCCCATGCCTCAAGCTGGAAAAAAATCCTCGACGTTTGTCTGTTCCATCTCCTCCAACCTGCACCAAATACATTGATCGTCATCTACACCAATCAACTCAGAAAATCGGGCACCCCCAAGTTTAAAGGCAGCCAAAACTTTGTAAAAGACATGTGCAATGTGATAATGATAATGGTAACCACATTTCCCTCGGGTAAAAATATGAACATAATGAACAAGGATAGCAGTTTTCAGGAAAGCAATAGAGTTGGTCGGTTATCCATTATGTCTTAAAGTGAGAGTTGGTTCAGTGTGAATCAGTTAGATGCTAGCTAATAAGCAAGCAAAAGATCCATCCGCTGCATTTACATTGATTGCAACATATTACATTAGAGATCAGCAATTACCTAGATGAAACAATACTTCAGGCAATTCAAACTGTGATTTGTTAAGTATTGAATCCAAACATCATTTGAGGGGGGAAAGGGGTGGATGGAGAGGCACTACAAGATCATTCAACAATATATGACGAAACAATACCTCCTTCGAAATTTTCTGTAAGCTTTCCGTTATTTCAGTGAAGTCAGGTCTCAAAGTAGGATCTTGCTGCCAACATCTCTCAAGCAGTTCAGCAAGCTTTGGATGAGTGCGTGTAGGAATAGTCGGTCGAAGACCCTAGAAAAAGAACGGAATCATGTTACTTAAACCATGGAGGAGAAAAGATTTGATTTAGAATAAATACATCCAAAACTTTTCTCCTTTCAATTAACATAAGAATTAGACGTAAAAAGCTATACCTTTTGCACCACTCCAACTGCCGCTTGCAAAGGGGTCAAGTGCTCATATGGAAGCTGACAAGTCAACAATGAATATGCTCAACTAAAGCAAGAAATGCTGCTTTCACATTTTTTATGGCAAAATTATACCTGTCCTGTCAGCAGTTCCCATAGAACCACCCCAAAACTGAAGGCATCAACTTTATGATCATAGGGTTTGTGTTCTATGACCTTCAAAAAGAACCAACTTCATGAGCAGGAGCAAATAGCAAGTACAAAGGTTTAAAACTAGAAACAGCATAATAAAGAGTAGGACATATGATAAGCCAGAAATGAATTGCATTTAAGACTGACTACAAGTTTATCACTAGCCTACATATGAAAATCCAGCAATTAAAAAATTAACTATAAAATTACACCACTATAAACACTCTCACTATCTTCAGATAGAACTGTATAAAACCCAAGTTCTGATTTATTATAAAAAGGACCACCTCAGGAGCCATCCACCGATATGTCCCAGTTTCAGATGTCATCACACCAGTTTCTGCTCTCACTCTGGCCACGCCAAAATCACCAACCTTAACAACCTGCAAACAAAGTTCATCTTGAGACCTCAACACAAATTCTTAATATGGACAATGCATGCTAAAGCACATTTGTTTTCTGGGTTTAAAAATGGATCAACCAAATATCCAGAAACTCACTATAAGATGCCAGGTACCCAAACAATTTTGTAGTTCCAACCAAAGAAGCAAAACGATTATATGCAACCCCATGCATGCAACTAATATCAAGTTTCAATTATCTAAGCTTTTCAATGTAAGAAGTACATCACACATAAAACAGATGCTAAATTCATATACTTATAATAAGAGAGCCTTCAGCTGCAAATTTATCACAAGTTAGGACGAGTCTGCAATTTGAAATATCAGATGCCATGCAATGCGATGAAGTAACTTTAGCAACATGATGTTATTCGTGCATTTGATGCTAATTCTTACTTCATTTTCATCCATCAAAAGATTGGCAGCCTTTAAGTCCCTATGGATTATATTGTTCTGATGCAAATAGTTCATTCCCTTTGATACATCGATAGCCACTTTGAGTAAAGATGGAAGCTTAAAGGTACCCTTTTGCTTGTGTAAATAATCATACACACTTCCCCCAGACATGTATTCTGCAATTCAAGACGTGCAAAATTTAAAACCAAGATTGCTGAAACAGCAACCGGAAAAAAGTTTTACAGTTCAAATTTATTCACGTGCTAAAGTAATCTGAGATGTGTATTTCAAAATGCATAGGTACTATAAATGATACCTGTCACTATACAGAGATTTGGAGGTTTAGTGCACGCTCCTAGGAACTGAACAACATTTTTGTGTCGAACTTTTCTGCAAGTTAAAAGTTCTGATGATAGGATTTTGCATTTGCACAAATACAAGGTTTTCAGATAGAATAATCTCTTCAATAGACGTCATCAGCAGGGATTAAAGCTAACAAAAAAACACCCCACTGTAGGTGGATGGTCAATGAATTCATAGAAGTGATGCGGCAAACCTCATTATGTATACTTCTTGGGCAAACTCTTTCTGCAGTTCCGCATTCAATCGCTCTGCCTTGAGAATTTTGATTGCTACTTCCTGACTGCAGTAAGTACCTTTATATCTGGAACAATGGACTCTCTTACTTACATAAACTGAACACTTAGCACCAAGCATAAACTTCAAGGTAGCATCAATTACACATACAGCTCACCATATGATCCTGATGCTACTTTGTAATCGTATTTCAACAAGTTTGAATCCATTTCCCAAACATCAGTGCCATCACTGGGTATTTCCAAACGATCAGATTCACGCTTTATCTCTAAGCACTTATGCTCGATAAGAGGAGACAAAGAATGCGGATTTGGCCGAAAAGTTTTCTGCATGGCAAAAACTATCATCAAAATAGTCTCACACTAGTGACTTCACTTCTGTATTATATACACAAGATATCAATAGATAACTTCAAAAGAACCATAGTCATAAATGAGGAGCACGACAGTGATATTTTCAAAACCACAAGCAATAGCTAGTTGCCTAAGTATTATGTTGTGATAAGTGTGAATCAATAAAAGCTCCAAATAAATATTGTGCATGAGTGAATAACCAAGAAGCAAAGTAATTCAATAATAAATCATGTAGATTTAGCCTTGCAAAATGCAATCCACATGAATTTCACGAAAGTCAGTTATCCGACGATGAAATAAATTACCTCAATTTTCAGAACTTCTTCCTCCAGTGCAATTTGGAGTTGCTCAACCTCCTGAAAAGTATAAAAAATTTGTTTTAACCCCAAAAAAAGTTAATGAAGAAAGAAACCTCATATATTCTCATCCATTTGCTAGAATGCATGACAGTATTGCGATCGTGGCATGACATAAAGCTTCACGCCATTCTTGAAGTTACATTCACCAAAATGAAGCACTCTAAACAATGCAAATGATAGTTTAGAAAAAAGATGGATGTGCCTCAAATGGCCAACCATCAACAACAAAAAAGTATAGAGAATAACCATCCACGGTCGAAAAAGCATGTGCTTCCTGGATGTTTAGCCCAGCTTCAGCTAATAAGGAAGTCAACTGCAAGGTAAAATCTTAATGGTTCATTCACTAAACAACGAAAACTTGCTCTTCTAACAGTACATGGAACAACAAAATGCCAGCCTTGTTGAAAATAATGACAAGAAAGCTCACTCTAGAACACTGGCTTCGTATTTAGGCAAAAAAATCTTAATAATCAGAATCATTGACATGTTCTACGATGTTTACCGAAGATCATAAGGCTTATGTCTTTATAGACTGAAATGGGATGTTGAAAAATTCTTCCAAATGAATTTTTCATTAAAAAATACAACAATAAATCCATTCCAGAAACCATCTAAATTTGGTCATCTCAGATTCTGCAAGAAAAATCCTGTCGATGTTGACGAGACTGATGTATGAGTTAGCAATCACATAAATAACCTGACTTAGTTTTGGCTTGTCTACTGTTGAGAAAGTAATTTCATGCATGGGCCTGCATAACATTCAATTATCAGAAGATGTGAGGATTATATTGCATAAAGCACATATATGACAATTTAGTGAAACAATAAATCATACATGGGCCTGCATAATATTCAATTATCAGAAGTTATGAGAATTATGTCATATAAAGCGAAGTGTGCATGACAGTGCTTTGAAACAGTAAAGCCACTTCCTTGAAAAAAAAAATGAGAAAACAGTAAAACCCCTTCCATTCAAAAATTGTCAGGTTAAGAACATTACGTAAGTTCATGTAACATCGTATCACAAGACTTAAGAGATTTGAAGGATTAGGAATGTTAAATTTTTCGCTTTAATAACACAGAAAGTATACATCAAAAGAATTAGGTAAGAATCCCCTTTAAATCAACAATAGTTTTCACATAGGACTTAAATTACTGGAACGAATTTGACAAAATGGATTACTTTTTGTGGCACAAAAATGAGAAGTTCAGGTGTCCTAGTACCTAAAATTTGTTGTTGTTAGAAGTTAAAGAGTCGAGCATTATCAAACAAAAACTAACTCAAAAGCTTACCATCCATTAGATTATACCTTGGACACTTTTCACCAGCATTTACAGCTCTGTTCCCATCTTGATCTTCTAAATTGCTTGCTTCCAGAGCAAGTAATTCAAGATTAGGACAAGAGCCAAAGGCAGGTGGTGGATGGATGCTTACGAAAAAAGGGAGTACAGATTTCAGAATATCTAATGAAAAACAAAACATTTAGGGGTCACAAACGCCGGTATTTTGATTATTTTAAATTATTAAGAGCCAAGATGTTTAAGGAAAGCATCAAAATGTTGGAATTAATAATTTACCGGTGTCCTTGGAATAGTTAAGCGTTTCAATACCTTCCCTTTTGTGGTTGGCGTGAATGGATCGAATCTCCTGAATTCCCGTCAGAGACGGTAAAACCTATAATGACAATCATATATGGCCACAAAAATAAATTAAAACCAAGGGAGAGAGATTTAATGAGAGCAATAGAAGAGAGTACATTTGATTTACTCCTGATAACATCCATTCACGAACCTTCAAATAACAAAATAAAGTTTTACCAGTAGACTTATCGCTGGAAGAGAACATGCAAAGCAAGAATTAAAATGTCACATGCCATCTTTTCAGACAAACAATTAGAAAACCAGATAAATACATGATTTGTAGGAACTAGGAAGATTCATTATTTAACACACTGATAATGAAATAAATTACAATTGCAACTTATCTGAATACTTATGAAAAAATATTTGATTTCTTACAATCTTTGACCGAAAAAAAAGAAAGAAAGAACACGGCAACACGCTAGTCATTAGAATAAGTTGCTAGTGATTTGCATACAATGCAAATCAGATATGTATAAAATCTGACTATCCTTTTCCTTCAAAAACTCATTTCAGCTATAGCCTATAGCTGAAGTAATACTTACCAAGACCTATGTTAAGAATTATGGTCCTGATTTTTTATTGTCGAAAGTGACAAAAGATGACAAAAAATAAACACAGGAACACACATGACTTATAGTGGTTCACTCTCGATGTGAGAGGTATGTCCGCTTGTCACCGCTATAAATTTCATGAAACCAAGAAAACAAAGATAATTTTACAAAAAACATGTCCTCTCCCATAACTCTTTTCTTGTCACTCCTTGTCTATCTATTCGTGAATTCTAATACAATGACGGCTACCAACAGAAATAAATAATATCAGAGATACATTAATAAATACAAAATACCTAAAATGCCCTTAAATAAATAATTAGGCTCCACACAAAATTAACAATCCCCCACTTGGAGATTAATTCACCATCATCGTTTCCACCTGCAGTGGCAACGACTCCCCATTCCTAAATGCAAAAGTCCAACTTAAGTTGCACATAACTTCAATGTCTCAACTGTCACATTCTTCATCAACATTGCAGCTGGATAACGACTTCATTCAATCTTCTCAAGAGCCAGAATTCCATCCTCCAACGCTAATCTTATGAAGCAATATCGAACATGTATGTGTTGAGTCCCTAGCATGATAAACATGATTTTTTGCCAAATGAATGGGATGCATACTGTCACAATATAACACGTTCTTTTCATATTTGTGACCCAGCTCTTCCAAAAGACTGCAACCAGATCATTTCTTTATTAGCCCCTGTTACTGCAGCATACTCAGCCTCAGTTGTAGGAAGTGCGACTACCTTTTGCAAAATCGAAACCCAACTAATTGCAATACCACCCAGAGTGTAAACAAATCTAGTAGTACTCTTTCTACCATCTACATCACCAGCCACATCAGCATCAACATATTCATGCAAGCCAAAATCCGATTTTATGAAGCATAAAGCCGAATTTTCAATATCTCTCAAATATCTGAGAATCCATTTCACCGCTTCCCAATTTTGTTTTACTGGATTACTCATAATTCCGCTTACATTCACTGCACGTGCTATGTCTAGTCTAGTAAATATCATTGCATACAAGAAAAAACCCATAACAGAAGATATGATACTTTGTTCATGTAAGCTCGCTCTTTCTCACATGAAGATGACTGGTCTTTGGATAGACAAAAGCGACAAGCTTAAGGTGTGTTCACTAGCTTTGCTCTATCCATGTAAAATCTGTGAAATACTTTCTTCACATATTCTTCTTGAGAAAACTTTAGAATCTCTTTGTCGCTTATAATTCTCATCCCACAGATTTGTTTTGCAGAACCCAAATCTTTCATCGCACACACTTCAGAAATTTCTTTTTCAACTTATCCATCTCCAACAGACTACCTCATATCATCAACATAGAGTAGTAGAATGATATAAGAGCTATCAAACCTTTTATACCATTGTATAGGTGTTTGTTTCAAACCGTACAAACTCTTTTAAAGTTTAGACATCATTTTCTCCTTTCCTTTTACATCAAAACACTGTGGCTGTTGCCTGTAAATTTCTTCCTCCAAATTATCACAAAGAAAGGTCGTTTTTACATCCATCTGCTGCTAAAGATGCAGATTTTCTTGCACCACTAACCCAACAATAGTTCAACCACCGGAGAGAAAATTTCAGTGTAATCAACTCCTTCTTTCTGCTGAAACAATCAATCTTGCTTTATAGCGCTTGCTACCATCATGCACTTTTTTTATTCAATAAGTCTATTTATTCTGCAATATTTTCTTCTTTTGTGGTAACTCTACTAAGTGTCATATTATATTAGACATCAAAGAACCCATCTCATAACGCATGACTAACTGTCACGTAATTGATTCATCAACCTGCATTGCCTCCTCATAACTTTCCGGTTCACACTTGTCAGTCAACAAAATATAATTGAGAGAATCTCAATAGTGGCCAAGAAATTCTAGACAATCTCCTCAATTATGGCGCATGAGTAGTTTCTGGTTTTACATTATCTTGGTCTGTCGGGAGTACGTTTTCTTCATTAATTGGAGCATCTCGTTGCCAATTATTCACTGGAAAATCTTTCAACTGAACTAACTCGGAATTGTTTACTTCAGAATTTGCATTTTATGAATGTTTAACTTGTATGTTCTTTGTAGAACACCTGCTCATGAATATTACATCTTTACTCCTCATAATTTTTCGATTTTGAATATCCCAAAACCGATAGCCAAACTCAGTATCACCATAGCCGATAAAGAAACATTTGTTAGACTTTGGATCAAGTTTGTTTCTAGCAGAAGCATCAACATAAACATAATAGAGATAACGAAACACTTTAAGAAAATAATAATTTACCTCTTTGCCGCTCCAAACATCCTCTGATATGTTGTAATTTAGAGGCACTGATGGACCCCTATTAATCAAATAAATTGTTGTTTTAATTGAATCAACCCAAAATGCCTTAGACAATCTTGCATGAATCTGCATGCTCCTTGCACGCTCATTCAGGGTACTATTCATCATATCAGCCGCACAGTTTTGTTGAGGATTTCTAGAAACAGTTTTCATCATTTTGATCTCATTCTCAGCACAATAATGCTTAAATTCAGCAGCTATGTATTGAGCTCCTTTATCAGATTTCAGACACTTCATTTTTAAATTTGTCTCATTTTCTACCATGATTTTCCACTTTTAAAAAGTATCAAACACATCACATTTATTTTTCAAAAAATAAAATCACACCTTCCTATAGAATCATCAATGAATGTCACGTAATAGTTAGATCCTTCAAGAGAACTCACAGTTTGAAGGTCCCAAACATCAGTATGCACCAACTCCAATTATTTTCTCTCATATCTTCTCCAAATTTAGAGAAACTGACTTTTTTTTTATTTCCAAAAACACAATTTTCACATTACTGAAGATCAAAATATTTCAATTTTGGTATTTTCTCATTCGATACAAGAATCTTCATCTCCTTTCCATTCATGTGTTTGAGTCTGCAATGCCACGAATCTGACTTGGCATAGCTGTCAGCAATAACAATCATATCTCTACAATTTGAAGTTATATAAAGAGTTCCAGTTTTATTGTCACGTGCAACAACCATAGAACCTTTTGTAATCCTTCACGCACCACAACAGAACGTAACATTATGCCTTTCATAATCAAGTTGTCCACTGAATTAAATTTCGCATCAACTTCGGTACATGTCTCAGCTTTTTGTACTTTCCACACAAGCCCGTTTAACATCTTTAACGAATATCTCCGATACCCATAATATCCAAAAGTTCTCCATCACCCATATATATTTTCCCATAATTTCCAGCAACATAATTTTCCATAGTTTCATGATGAGGAATAGTATGAAATGACGCACCTAAATCCAAAACCCATGAATCAATAGGACTGTCAACAGACAAAATTAACGTATCCTGAATCTCATCAGTTGCAGTGTTTGCAACATTGTTCTAGTTTTGTCTTTCTTTGGTGCCATACAATTATTTTCAGATGTCCTCGTCCCTCACAGTTCCAACACTCCAGATTTTTGCCAGTTATGGAATTACTTCTACCGTCTCTTGATTGTTATATGTCTCTGTTCCGATTAGATATTTTGTTATTCCCTTTGCCTCTGCCTTAAATATTTAAGATAGAACTTGATATTGTAGTTTCACCATAATCGATTATGCGAACCTCTTCTGCAAGAATTCTATATCTGATATCGTTAAATTTCATTTTTTCAATCCCAACAAAATTACTAACAGCAGCCGCATTGGTTCCCAACTGTTTGGTAAAGACGCCAATATACCAAGGCACAAACCTCATCATCAATATTAATTTCAACGGAAGACAATTGATTGACAATTGTATTAAACTCTTTCAGACATGCTGCCACAAAAGCCCCTTCTATCATCTTCAAATTAAAAAGCTTTTTCATAAGAAATATCTTACTATTAGTAAAAAGCTTCTCGTACATATCTGACAGAACCTTCATCAGGCTCGAAGTTGATTTCTCATTTCCGACTTTATGAGCCACGTTATTCGATAGTGTCAATCGAATGACACCCAACACCTGTCTATCAAGGAAATTTCAATAATCTTCTGAAATATTTATGGTTTCTTCACTGCGAGCGGTAAATGCAGCTTTTCAATTTTCACCACACAGATAGTCTTCTATTTGCATTCTCCAAAAATCAAAATAGTTGCTATCATATTTTTCAATCTCAAGTGACAAACCTTCTTCGCTAGCCATCAATCTCAAATTCAACATGACTCTCTATATCAGTTGTTAGGAATATGATCCCGATTTTGATTATCAAAAGTGATAAAAGATGACAAAAAATAAACACAATAACTACACAGGACTTATAGTGGTTCACTCTCGATGTGCGAGTTACATCCACTTGTCACGGATGCAAATTTCCACTATAATGAAACCAAGAAAACAAAGATAATTTTACAAAAACATGTCGTACTCTCATAACTTTTTTCTTGTCACTCTGTCTCTGTCAATTCGTGACAACTACCTAAAGATATAAATAATGTAAGGACTACATTAATAAATGCAAAATACCTAAAATACCCTTAAATAAACAATGAGGCTCCACACATGTATTAACAACCTAAGTAGCCTCGCTCGCTCGCTCAAATGTCATTCGCTTTGGCGGATCGTTTCAGCATTTCATTAATTTGTAAAGGTTTATCACTAAAGGTCTCGACTGTGACCTTTATAAGCTGCTGACAGAGAGAGACACCAAGCCCATTTATGTAAACCCATCCAGATATGTAGGGTTTCGAATAATAATATCAAGATAAACCACAGAATAAATCCAGAAATAAGAAGAGGGAGGTCAAATAATTAGTCTAGCTAACGCTCGAGACCGGGATTACATAATCTAATATTAATAACTATTCACCTGAACAAGTCGTACTTCAAATGCGGGCCTATTAGCAGGATCACGAGCCAGATCCAATAATCTCTTGTGAGTGATAACATCTTCTGCCATATCCACATTCACATCCATCGCGTACCTTCAAGTATTAGAACCATCGATCTTACAGTCATTACGTGTTACGTACAGATAGAGAGAAAGAGAAAGAGAAAGAGTCGTTCTTTCTAACATGCATGGTTTGAAAAACATGGCATAATAATTGATTTGCTACCTTACACCACGACTAGATCGGGAAGTAACGATATAAGTCGAAAAATTCTGTCTACTAAAAGATCAACGTGAATCATATGAAACAAAAAAATTAACCTGGTGGGAAGGCGTTTGAAATGCTTCCATAGATGATCGTTGAAAGCTGGCTCCTGAGCCTCCGGGTGGTCGACTTCCTGAAGCCGGCGCAGAACATTATTGTACACCTCCAACTTCTTCCCATGTAGCCCGCTCTTCCTTGGAGACGATTCCACCACTTTACTGCCGCAGCTGTCGTTAAGTTCCATCACCATTTAAATATCCGCCGGGAATCTGAGTCAATTCGCATACGACGTTCCTGATTTTGACACCAATCTTCAGGAATCACGCTCCGGGGTGGCGCAATTCACCTCAGCATTGGATTCAAGCGCTTCAGAGGTTTACGTGCAGTGAAATCTTCATGAAAATCACGTAGCAGATGCAGATTTTCGGAGGCTTATACCAAGATTTAACAAAATTATCCGTAACAAGTGGCGAAATAAAACAAAATTAAAATAATTATACAGGCGGAGATTATTTAAATAATGAAATCAATCGATATGCAGAAAGGGATTTTAGCGTTGATTTGAGGGGGGTTGGACTTGGGTTTTGAATACATTCATCCTTCCATCCATTTCTTCCGGCTCTATCCATGATGACTGTAATATATTATATTATTTATATTAAAAAGGTATGCTTTGATATATCCAAGTCGATTGGAATTGTCACGCCCCGGGACGAGGTTGGTTGACACCGGCGTTACTCTCAAATTTACATTCGAAAACAACAAGCCTCAGAGTACAGAATTCAGAAAACAGTCTTTTATTCATAATACGAAATAAATCAATTGTCTGTTACAACTCGAATACTGATGTTTTACAGCGGAAATGTAAAACCAGACATAACATTGTCTTAACAGATGCAGCGGAATTAACATAACATAAACTGAGAATAACAATCTTCTTCACCAGCCCTAGAATTGGATCTGCTCTTTTTCTTCTAATATTTCTTCCTCGTTATTATCTGAGATATGTTTGGTGGGTGAGTGATATGATTGTCACTCAGTAAGCAGGGGCGGGAATAACTCCCAGTTTTCGAAATCGTTTTCAACATAAACAGTAATACAATAATATACAGAAACTCATCTTTTCAGAACAGAAACTAGATTTCAGAAATCACAGGTTTCAGAACAGAAATCAGAATTAGTAAGCACTGAGCACGTTAGTGAATTTCATGGCTAAACTGATATCAGTCCCCTATATGTTCTCTCCTCTAAGGGGTGAGGTCAGAATCAGAATCAGAATCAGAATTCAGAAATGTTCAGAATATATATTCCTACCATTAGTTCACTAGGGAGTTTCAGTGCTTCAAAATCATATATCAGAAATCAAACATACAGAAACTGAACTTAGAAACAGAAGTATCAAACGGTTTTCAAGATATTTATATATAAGCCCACTTACTGTAATTTGCTAGAAATTTCGGTTGCTGAAGTCTGGTATCTGCTTGTCTCGCTACTGGTTTTTCCTCTGCTCTAGAATAAGCACTCTCTTAACTCAAATTCAAGTGATAACTCAGGATTTGTGTAACATCAATTTCAGAGGTTTTCGAGTGTTATTTATAGATAACTCAGGATTTGTGTAACACCAATTTCAGAGGTTTTCGAGTGTTATTTATAGGTCAAATTCTGACTGTTAGCCTCCAAATTAATAACCATAATCTGCATTTAACAGCCTTGATTCCATTTTAAATGCTTCAGTTACAAGTCTGAGTTGGATTAGTAACTGTCTGCCGGAATCTCGTTCTTCTGCTGCTAGATTATATCTGCTGGAATTCTATCTGCTGGAAAATATCAACTTCTGAATATCAGCTGATGCTGGACTTGTTAGCTTCTGCTGGAATTTTTGTTTGCTACTGAATATTACTAGCTGCTGTAAATATTAACTTCTGCTGGAGTTTTGCATAGCTGCTGAAATGCTGGAAATTCGGGTTCTCACATCCCTCCCTTCTTATGAGAAATTTCGTCCTCGAAACTTGGCTATACATGATCCTCGAAGAGATAAGGGTATTGCCCTCGCATCTTTTCTTTCAATTCCCACATAGCTTCTCTTTCGGTGTGGTTGGACCATTGTACTTTGACATATGGAATAGTTCGTCTCCTCAGTACTTGGTCTTTGTTATCCACAATACGAATCGGAATTTCTTCGTACTTCAATTCTTCATTCAAATTGCCCTCGACCAGAAGTGGTCCGGCTTCAAGAACATGACTTGGATCGAAAATATATCTTCTTAGCTGCGATACGTGGAAAACATTGTGGATCCTTGACATATCGGGTGGAAGTGCTAATCTGTAAGCAAGTGTCCCCACTTTCCCAAGAATCTCAAATGGTCCGACGTATCTGGGATTCAGTTCCCAGCCTTATTGAATCGGATTACACCCTTCATGGGTGACACTTTCACATATGCCTTCTCTCCAACTTCAAATTCCACGGGCCTTCTTTTCTTGTCAGCCCAGCTTTTCTGTCGATCTTGTGCAGCTTTTAGTCGCTCTTTGATCATAGCAACTTTATCTACTGTTTCTTGTATCAGTTCGGGTCCAACGATGGCTTTTTCCCCGACTTCATCCCAATATAGTGGTGATCGACATTTTCGTCCATACAAAGCTTCGTATGGTGCCATTCCAATACTGCTGTGGTAACTATTATTGTATGCGAACTCGATTAAGGGCAGTTGTTCGCTCCAATTACCACTGAAGTCTAGAGCACAAGCTCTCAGCATATCTTCTAGAGTCTGAATTGTCCTCTCTGTTTGGCCATCGGTCTGAGGGTGATATGCCGTACTAAGAGTAACCTTAGTCCCCATAGCTTGTTGTAAGCTCTTCCAAAAGCGGGATGTAAACCTCAGATCTCTGTCTGATAGTATGCTAGCTGGAACTCCATGCAATCGTACGATCTCGTTCATGTACAATGTTGCTAGCTTGTCCAAATTATAGTTCATG
Source organism: Primulina tabacum (assembly GCF_025594145.1). Classification (NCBI taxonomy): domain Eukaryota; kingdom Viridiplantae; phylum Streptophyta; class Magnoliopsida; order Lamiales; family Gesneriaceae; genus Primulina; species Primulina tabacum. The sequence goes on from NC_134554.1 coordinate 16,525,865, forward strand.
CGGACAGGTAAGAAATGCGCTGATTTTGTGAGTCTATCTACGATTACCCATATTCCGTCATGACCTTGTCTCGACTTTGGTAAACCAACTACAAAATCCATGGAAATATGTTCCCATTTCCATTCCGGGATTTCTAATGGTTGAAGAAGTCCACCAGGTCTTTGGTGTTCTCCTTTGACTTGTTGGCACACGTGACACTTGGAGACAAATGTCGCAACATCCTTTTTCATTCCATTCCACCAGAAATTTTTCTTCAAATCTTTGTACATCTTTGTACTGCCAGGATGTACTGAAAATTTTGACTTATGTGCTTCAGACATTACTTCTTGTCGAAGGTCATCAATGTCTGGTACGCACAATCGTCCTTTCATCCACATTATTCCTTTGTTATCCGTCTCGAATTCTGGTGATTTTCCTTCTTTAGCTTGCTCTTTCAGCTTCACTAAAGCGGAATCTCTATCTTGACTCATTTTGATTGTCTCTCGAAGACATGGTTGTGCTGAAAGTGATGTCAGGATCACCTTACTCATATTCTTTCAACTTAAAGCATCTGCTACTTTGTTGGCTTTGCCTGGATGGTAGCTTATCGTCAAGTCGTAATCCTTCATGAGTTCAATACACCGTCTTTGTCTCATATTTAGCTTTTTTTGAGTGAACAAATACTTGAGAGTTTGATGATCGGTGAAAATCTCGCACTTGGCTCCATAAAGATAATGTCTCCAAATTCTTAGTGCAAATACCACTGCAGCTAGTTCGAGGTCATGCGTTGGGTAATTTTGTTCATACGGCTTCAACTGTCTTGATGCGTATGCAATCACCCTTCCCTCTTGCATGAGTACACATCCTAAACCTTCTTTAGATGCATCACTGTAGATTGTGAAGTCTTTGTCTTCCATCGGTAATACCAACACTGGCGTGGAGGTAAGTTTTTTTTTCAAAGTCTCGAAGCTTTGCTCACATTTTTCATTCCATTGAAACTTAGAGTTCTTCTGTGTGAGCTTTGTGAGGGGTATGGCTATTGAAGAGAATCCTTCAACAAATTTTCGATAATAGCCTGCTAATCCCAAGAAACTTCTAATTTCTGTCACAGTCTTTGGTCTAGGCCAATCTGAGATTGCTTCGACTTTCTTAGGGTCCACAGATACTCCTGCTGCTGATATTATGTGTCCCAAGAATGCGACGCTCTCTAGCCAGAATTCGCATTTCTTGAATTTGGCGTACAGTTCATTTTCTCTCAGTGTCTGGAGGGTGAGACGAAAATGTTCTTTGTGGTCTTCTTCACTTGATGAATATACCAAAATATCGTCGATGAATACCACAACAAACTTGTCAAGAAATGGTTTGAACACCCTGTTCATGAGATCCATGAATACTGCCGGAGCATTGGTTAAACCGAATGGCATTACCATGAACTCATAGTGTCCATATCTTGTTCTGAAGGCGGTCTTCGGAATATCGTCTGTCTTGACCTTCAGTTGGTGGTAGCCTGACCTTAAGTCAAGCTTGGAAAAGACTGAAGCTCCATTGAGTTGGTCAAACAAGTCATCTATCCTTGGAAGTGGATACTTGTTTTTGACTGTGATCTTATTCAGCTCTCTGTAATCAATACACATTCTCATGCTTCCGTCCTTCTTCTTTACAAATAGAACAGGAGCTCCCCATGGAGATGCGCTTGGTCGTATCTGTTTCTTATCCAACAACTCTTGAAGTTGCTCTTTGAGTTCTTTCAATTCTGCTGGAGCCATTCGATACGGTTCTTTTGAGATTGGTGTAGCATTGGGCACTAAGTTAATCTCAAATTCCACTTCGCGATCGGGAAGTTCGCCAGGGAGTTCTTCAGGAAAGACATCCGGAAACTCTTGTATAACTGGAATATCATCTATCTTTAGAGTAACTTCGTTATTTACCTCGCTGATCGATCATTGCTAGTTAGACTTTCTAGGTTTGAGAAGTAGAAAGGAAGGATTTATGTTCCTTATCTTTACCACGAAGTACGATTTATTATTGGATTGGGGTTTGGCATTCTTATCCCGACAATCTACCATTACATGATTCTTGTCCAACCAATCAATTCCCATAGTACACTGTATAAGATCGGCACTTAATATATGCATATCCATACTTATTTTATTCTATCTTAGAATTACCACGGTTACTAACTCAAATCTTGAAACCAATATAGAATCTTAGAATATAACTCCTTATCAGCCGATTGCTTCAAGTCCCAATAATTATAACTTAGTTAAAATTTCTTTCAACCTTGAACGGAAGAAACTAAATCCTCAGACAATTTTTCTTTTACTAAATCTTTTCTTAATCAAGATTATGAGTCCAGCATGTTTTAACACAAGCAAGTTTTATTGGAGGTCCTTCACTTAGCATCCCAAATTTAATGTACATATCATTAATTATTGATACAAAATTTTTCCTACATCTGAATTTCAAAGCTTATATAATCCTTATCTCATATTTTCATAACTAATTTATTATCCTCGAGTCAAACAATTCATCTTAAGTTAGAAGCTTATCTTCGATAGGTAAATTTCCAAAAATGTAAGTCAACTTATATCAGATAGGTACATTCCCAATATGATTCAACTTATCTTGGTACATTTCCAAAGAATATTACATTTCTTTCTTTTCGTATGATAATACCAATCTAGTCTACCTTATCATCTCTCCATTATCACTGTTCTTTTTCCACTACATCTATAGGTACTTCTTCTTCTCTAAGCTCTTAATGTAGGTACTCTGATCAGTCATAATCTTTATCCAAAACAGGAGAGTGAATGTTCAGAATTGGTCTCAAGAGTACAGGTTGAGTTATAGACAATTACTGGAATGAACAAAATTAGTACTGTCTATGCATTCAATGGAAGAAAATAGCTCAAAATTTTTCGGTTTCAGAATTTCGTGAAAAATTTACTAAAAATCCTTCACATCATGAACATGAAGTGTACCAAATTTGGTGTAAAAATACTAAGCCGTTTGGAAATGAAAATTTCTCAAAGTTTCAAAAATCTGAAAAATTTTACGGAAATGATGATATCACTATCTTAACGAAGGATTTTGGGGTTCGTCGGTGGTGCTAGAACGGTTGAATAGTTTCAGGTTAGGTTCTTCTCGTCGAGAGCTTTCCAACGCCTACTCTTAATAGTAAAAATTCCTCCTGGATCAAAAGTTATGGCCGTTTGAAGTTTGCGCGAAAAACACCTCAACTTCCATGCCATTTACAAGGTCTACTGCATTCGCTTGCTGGAATACACTGTCTACTGCAATTCTGATGCTACTGCAATCAGTCTGCTGCTTTTCCAGCATTGTCTGCTGCTTTCCAGCACTATTAGAACCAGTCTGCTGCATTCCGAGTCTACTGACCCAGTCTTCTGCATTCAGATCTACTGGTTTCCATCTACTGGTTCTGGTTTCAGACTACTGGTCTGATACTACTGGTTTCCATCTACTGGTTCTGGTTTCAGATCTACTGGTCTACTAATTTGTTTCCCTACTGATTTTCCTACTGTACGTATTCAGTCTATCATTTCAGTGGTCTATTTCAGTAGCTTATTTTCAGTAGTCTATTACAGTAGCTTATTATCAGTAACTTTCAGAACTTATTTTCAGAAGTCTATAAGAACTTATTATTTCTAGTTCCTCCTCCCCAGATTATGAAACCCGGTTTGGCTCTGATACCACTTCAATGTCACGCCCCGGGACGAGGGTTGGTTGACACCAGCGTTGCTCTCAAATTTACATTCGAAAACAACAAGCCTCAGAGTACAGAATTCAGAAAACAGTCTTTTATTCATAATACGAAATAAATCAATTGTCTGTTACAACTCGAATACTGATGTTTTACAGCGGAAATGTAAAACCAGACATAACATTGTCTTAACAGATGCAGCGGAATTAACATAACATAAACTGAGAATAACAATCTTCTTCACCAGCCCTAGAATTGGATCTGCTCTTTTTCTTCTAATATTTCTTCCTCGTTATTATCTGAGATATGTTTGGTGGGTGAGTGATATGATTGTCACTCAGTAAGCAGGGGCGGGAATAACTCCCAGTTTTCGAAATCGTTTTCAACAGAAACAGTAATACAATAATATACAGAAACTCATCTTTTCAGAACAGAAACTAGATTTCAGAAATCACAGGTTTCAGAACAGAAATCAGAATTAGTAAGCACTGAGCACGTTAGTGAATTTCATGGCTAAACTGACATCAGTCCCCTATATGTTCTCTCCTCTAAGGGGTGAGGCCAGAATCAGAATCAGAATCAGAATTCAGAAATGTTCAGAATATATATTCCTACCATTAGTTCACTAGGGAGTTTCAGTGCTTCAAAATCATATATCAGAAATCAAACATACAGAAACTGAACTTAGAAACAGAAGTATCAAACGGTTTTCAAGATATTTATATATAAGCCCACTTACTGTAATTTGCTAGAAATTTCGGTTGCTGAAGTCTGGTCTCTGCTTGTCTCGCTACTGGTTTTTCCTCTGCTCTAGAATAAGCACTCTCTTAACTCAAATTCAAGTGATAACTCAGGATTTGTGTAACACCAATTTCAGAGGTTTTCGAGTGTTATTTATAGATAACTCAGGATTTGTGTAACACCAATTTCAGAGGTTTTCGAGTGTTATTTATAGGCCAAATTCTGACTGTTAGCCTCCAAATTAATAACCATAATCTGCATTTAACAGCCTTGATTCCATTTTAAATGCTTCAGTTACAAGTCTGAGTTGGATTAGTAACTGTCTGCCGGAATCTCGTTCTTCTGCTGCTAGATTCTATCTGCTGGAATTCTATCTGCTGGAAAATATCAACTTCTGAATATCAGCTGATGCTGGACTTGTTAGCTTCTGCTGGAATTTTTCTTTGCTACTGAATATTGCTAGCTGCTGTAAATATTAACTTCTGCTGGAGTTTTGCATAGCTGCTGAAATGCTGGAAATTCGGGTTCTCACAGGAATAGTTATTGTTTTCGAAATTATATATCAAAATATGTGAAACGAGTTATTCATAAAAAAAACATTATTTTTATAATTATTATAAATATAGATAAAACTGACCGTCATCTCGATCTACTAACATAAAATTTATTTATCCATGAGACCGTCTCGACCCCCTTAAATAAATTCTTTTTGCTATGAGTGGAATGGAAATTGTGACCAGCTGAGTTGGCAATTAGCTGGGCAGGAGTATGCACAACAGTCCCAAAAGAGAGATGAGACAATAGTTTATTTTTGAATGTCATTTTATAAACTTTTGATATGTTTATTACATAAAATTATCTTTATATGTTTCTTTGTGTGGGTGACTGTGGATGTCTTGGTAAATTTTCAAACATACATAATTCTATCGAATAATTAATGTTTTACTTGAATTAATATACTATGTGTGTGTGTGTGTCAAGTTCTAGATAAAAGGATTTTTAAAAAACTATTTCTATTCAAGAAGTCAAACAAAAAATTAAGTTTTTGTATTAAAAATATTTAAAATAAATATTATTTCTTTCTATAAACCAATAAATATTTATGATTTTTCTGTATGTAGCATACTAATTTAATCAAACAATTTCATAACTATGACTTTAGACCTTATAAAATTCAAGATTAAAAGTTATGAAACAAAGATAATAATGTTTAATATACTTAAAAAGACAAATTATTTTATCGATTATAACATAAATAGTAATGTTATTTTTTATAAATTATAACAATTTGTATTCTATTTTTTATTATTTTGTTGTGTAATTGTTCAACTATTTAAAATTTATATGACATTGTAGCGTTTTGGATGTTAAAATTAATTTTATATATTATAGATATAAAAAATTAGAGAATAAATTCCAAAATTCTTAATATAGGACTTTTTTTAAAATGAAAAATATTTGGCTTTTAAAAATTTTGGTTTTGACTAAAAATTAGTAAGTTAAAAATTGTAAAAATGTTTTTACATCAGCCAAAAACCGATGAAATTTGAAGGAATAAAAGAAAGAATTAACTAATTTGTCTATAAAAACATGAAGGGAGAGAAAGGAATTTGAATGGGAGGGGGGAGGGAGGGATATAAATGATTCAAATTTTTGAACTTCGTCCAAATATTTAAGTTGAAGTACAAATAATTTTTGATATTTTATAATTGTATTTTAAGTTTATTGTTTATTACGATCTCACGGTGGACGAGACGACTTAATATATATTTGAATTGAAAATTAATATTTTTGACATAAAATAATGTTTTTTCATTAGTTGAGTCGGATATGAAATATGTCTCGCAAAATTGATCATTAAGACAGTCTCGTATGAATTTTTTTGTTATTTAAAAACATAAGTTTTTTTTTAATATCAAAATATTTTTATAAAGTTTATAAAATTCTAGATTGAATAACTGAATTTATAAATTGCTCAAAACTAATTAAAAGTCATTAACTCCACCACATTTAAAAGTCAGTCTATTAAAGAGCCAACTATACTAACCACTTGAGTTTTTAGACATCTAATAAAAACATAATTAACTTAACCACATGAGTTGGGTTTGACAAACACTTGTGTGAGACAGTCTCAATGGTCGTATTTTGTTAGACGGATCTCTTATTTGGGTCATCCATGAAAAAAGTATTACTTTTTATGTTAAGATTGTTACTTTTTATTGTGAATATCGGTAAGGTTGATCTGTCTCACATATAAATATTCATGAGATCGTCTCACAAAAAACTTACCGATTGAATTTCGTCCACGTGGAGTGACTGACAAGGATTTATAAAACGGCCTTTTGGGACCTCTAAAGGACACCTTAATAATTAGTGTTTATCTCTAGTAAGATGCATAAAATATTTTTTTATATGGTCACGATGAAATAACTTATTGTGCACAATTTATAATATTATTATAACAAATTATCAATTAATTTTTTAAAACTATCAAATTATATATATTATGTTATTAAATTGAACACTTCATATTAATTAATTTTAGTATGTCACATCAATTTTATTTTACATTTTTATCATTCATAATATTTATCAGTTAACTTTGTTGTTGTTAACTTTATTAATTTTTTTTTTGTAAATTTCTCTATTTTTTTTTGTTTTTTCTTCAAATTATCTCTAATTTATCTAAAAACTCAAACTTATGCGATAAATCTTATATAATCTATTAATATCATATCTTAATATATATTTTTACACAAAAATTATCAAATACAAAAAAAAAATAATAATATGACGTTCATCGTGTACCACATAACACTAGTTTTACTTAATGATTAAAATCTATAAAATATCAGCCTCAAAATGTACTACTTCGAATATAACATCTACATTTTCTACGCAAATTTATTCACCGTCACAATATATTATGTACAGATTATGAACTAGAAAACTAGTCTTCATATACATATATGGATATAGAATTACTAATATTAAAACAAATCAAGCTCGAGCCTGATAATGAAAGCTCGAATCGAGCTCGAGCATCAAACAATCTTAATCGAACCAAGCTCAAGACTGATACTGTTTGGTTTGCTTTAGATCGTTTACATCCCTAAATACTTTCTTATTACAGCAAATCCATCCGAACTACGATAAAGTTTTTCTCGATGGATACAAATGCATGTTTACACTCAAGATGATGTTTTTTCACAAATTAAATGTACCTTTGGATCACGCCCAAGATTCTTTAATGGGCACTGGGATTTTTTTTTTTTTTTTTGCTGGGATAAAAATGGGCACTAATTTTGTAGAGTGATAAATGATGATTGACCATATATTTGAGAGATGAATTTGCTTATTTTTTAAAAATATATATAAAAAAATTTAAAATAGTTCTTTTTATGATACGAGAATCTGCATTCATTACCATTCAAAGTACATCGAAGAAGCTCCCGAACTGTTACAATAGCTTGTAAACCACTAGATCTGAACCCTTCCAAACAATTTGAATATAAAAGTTAAAATGTTTGGTTTTTTTTTTTTTTTCTGAATGAAAATGTTTTGCTTGTTGAGAGGGCAGCATTCACTAGATCCGAACCCATCCAAACAATTTATTGGCATAATCAATTAATTTTGAAGCACAATTGGGCCAGCCAGTTATGTGAAATCCGAGTAAGGAATTCTGGCCCATTTATCCGATTTTCATTTATTTTCTCCGCTCCGCACAAAAATGGCAAACCGTATTTCTCTTACCCATACGATTTGATATTCTCGAAGGCAGATTTTTGACGAGCTAGAATTTGATCGAAGAAAGGTGGAAAATGCCAAAGAAAATGGAAATTAACAGCAAATCAGAGGCGTCCAGGGCACGAAAAAGCGCAGTCGAATCCGAACGCAAAGATCGTGAATCACGTGAGAAAGAAGATCAGTACTGGCGTGAAGCCGAGGGAGCCAAGTCGCGAGCCGCTAAGAAGCGTGACGAGGAAGCCGAGAAGAAAGCCGAGGCAGTCGCTAAGAAAGCGGAGGTTCGCCGATTGGCCGAGCAGGAGGAGAAGGAGCTCGACAAAAGCCTGAGGAAGCCGGAAAAGAAGGTGAATCGTGTTTCGGTCCCCGTCCCAAAAGTGACGGAGTTGGAATTGAAGCAGGGTAGGGAAGAGGAGCAAGCGGCTATCCATCGGCGTGCGGAGGAGGAGAAGAAAAAGCAGAGCCGCTTAGCCGACGAGGAGGAGTACGAGAGGATGGTGCTTGTGGCCAACACCAATCGTGATGATGCAATTATAGATGCTAGGACTGTGGAGGATGCGATCGCCCAAATGACTGTGGCGGAAAGCTTACCTGTGGATAAGCATCCCGAGAAGAGGCTTAAAGCTTCTTTTAAGGTTCCATTTTAAAGTCTTTGTTCATTTCGATTAAGATCGTTCGGGTGTTTAATTGCTTGATGTAGTGTAAATAGCTATTGATTTTCTATGCTGACGGCAATCAGATGGGCCGGATAGCTCTCTTGCTACTACTTTATTTGGAATAGATTTACGGCAACTTTTTTACTTTTTCTGTGGAACTTCAGCAATACTTCTCATTTGTATGATGTTAGAATCAAATTTTCCCAAAGATAGAGTTATTTTATAATTTAACTCCTCTTGTGTCTACGCCCATATTTAGTATTAATGTCCAAGATATACAAGTGGAAATTGGTTGAGTATTGGCCGATTGTACATGGTATTGTGCACTAGGGAATCGGGAGCTCTCGTGTCATATTAGAAACTGTCTTGTGAATTCCATATTCCCAATTCATGGGTGTTCGTGTAAGTCGTATACAAACCAACTAATTTAGTTTAAACTGATTTGAGAATATGTTATTCCTTCTCAAGCAAGGAGTGATTGACTCAAAACTTCCTTTTCTTTCATATTGCCATCTTAGTCATTCTTATCTGGAAGTTTTTCCTTTTTCTTTTTCTAATTTTTGAATTTTTCCTTCAATTGGTAAAGGCTATTGGGAAGTTTGGAAGGAGCGGAAAGTTTTATATTGGTAGAGGCTTATTTCTTATTTTTGTTGTAATTGTATGCATTCAACTCAGCAAACAATTCCTGATTATCTTTTTTGCTGATTTCTTTTGTTTGTTTATAATTTCTTTTCTTTTTTGCTGATTTCTTTTGTTTGTTTATAATTTCTTTCTACATAATATCTGTGTTCATCCTTTGACATATCATGTTGACTTGTTTATACAAGCATAATTCTTTTGTAATTTTTATTTGTTTAGGCTTTTGAAGAAGCTGAGCTTCCGAGGTTGAAAAAAGAGAAACCAGGTTTAACACACACTCAATACAAAGACATGATCTGGAAACTATGGAAGAAATCTCCAGACAACCCCCTTAACCAGGTGAAAGATGGTTTATTGAAATGAGATCTCCCCTTTGACTACTACGGTCCGAGAAACACCACACTAGGAAATATTTTTTAAAACGAAGAGAAATTAGATCAATGTTCTGATTCAATGATAAATCTTGAGGTCAGTTTGAGAGGTTACACACTCAGCATCAATGCCAAAATTTTATGGAATAATGCGTCTCTGTAACGAATGAGACAACTAGCAAATAAAAACCAAAACCTCCGTTTCCTTTAGTCCGAGTTTGCTATATTTTTCACGCTAGCATATGCATGCTGACTGGCTCTTCGGAAATATATAACAAGACGCATCTGAAGCTTATGCTTGTGCATGGTATCTAACTTAAATGATATCCTATGCACTCGGATTACACTGAAACGGTGACTTGTTAGATACTGAGTAATTGGGGGAAAAAATCCTGGTTTAACCACGAACACCTAATCATTAGTAATTAAAATGCAATGCAATTTAGTAAAATGGCTGGTTTGAGTTTATTGTTCTCTTCTATTTTACAATTGTTTTCAAGCTTGATATACTTTTAACTACTGGTAGAGTCTTCAAGTTGCATTTGGTCATAATTCATTTGTTGGGATGTGGTTTCAAGTTTCAACCGAGATATGATATTATATTTAATTTGAATACATAGATTGCCGAGCGGGACTGATGACAGAGAAGCGTGTAAGTTTTTTTAGACTTGCATAATATATACTTGATTCTAATAAATATCAGCTGTTATTACTTCACAGTTCACACTCAGCCTCAATGTGCTATGTGCAGTTTAGCTTGGTTTTGGTAAGTTCAAATAAGTGTTCATCTTATATAGCTCGTATAGTTAACTGTTTCTATTGAATATATCCAATGGTGTTTGAAATTTATTGGTGCCTCTCCATTAGAACTTATATCTTGTATTTTACCTTCTGTATGATGACCGATTGATCCAAAATCCGATCTTGGCGACTTATTTATAACTTTTTTTCCTGGAATATATTATAGATATTTTATCAATAAATGTAGCAAATCGTGACACAAATATATGATAGTTTGTCATGCCTGAGCTTAATATAAAAGCCTAGATTTGGTCACCACACACACACACACATTTATATCATTGTAATATATATATATATATATATATATATATAAAACTTATTATCAGGTAACTAGGTTGGATAGGTATCTGGATAGAAACTCGATTTTAGTGGCTTGGATTTATCAGATCAGGCTTTACTGGTTCGAACTAAATATCCAATATTTCCAATTTCGGTTAAATTGGAAATTCTTAGAAGAAGAAGTTCACTTAACGATGAAAGTTTTATAATGAACTCAAGATAGAGATAACACATGATTGGTAAATGTTGAGATGAGTTTTTTAGATGTAGCAGAGTCTCTCTTCTGTCGGTTTACGTGTACAAGTATATAAGCTAGTAATAAATAAGGAATGTATCAAATTTACAAAATTTGTTTACGAACTACCCAGACAATAGAAAAATGATTTATAGAGCACTCAAACAAACTTTTTTTTTTATTTTTATAAAACGCATTTGTTATCAGTATCATATTTGTAATGTAATGATTAAAGACGTAGATGTGAATTCAATGTTAAAACAAAAGCGTTCACTATCGTTGTAATAAATATATATCTCATTTTTATTATTTATACTTACACGTAATGATATTATTATTTTATTACAAAATTAGGGGCAAAGTGCATCCAAGTCTCTCGTGAAATCTAGAAGTGACACATAACTCCTATGAAATATTTTTAGGCATTGAAGTCGTTAAGTAATTATGTGGGCGGATTTCTTTATTCCAGAACTTGAAAAATTGAAGTTGGAGTATGCTTAAATGCTATGATAATTAGCCCACGTATTTCTTTTTATATATTAATTCAAACTGAAAATGAATAATGTGTATCTACTTACTCAGGGTAGGGGTGGACAACGATCGGTTTGGTACGGTTTCACTCTACAACGGTTCGGTTTTCGGTTTTGAGTTTTGAATATCTCTAGTCCAAAACCAAACCATTTTATTACGGTTCGGTTTTTTTTGTAATACGGTTCGATTTATAGAGCCGGTTATATACGGTTATGTTACTTCAACATTTCACAAGAGATCTGGATGCACTTTACCCCCAAATTATGTATTAATGAACACTTGCAGTAATTTGGAGGACAAAAGGAGTCGCTAAGGTCACAAAACACGGCTGGTGGCGTTAGAGAAAATCAAAGGTAAAATCTTCTCCCTGCCCTGAACCTCATTGATTTATTGTACCTTCTGTCATGTCTCTCCCCTCTTTTCATAAATTTAATTTAACGCCACCAAATTCATCCTCCTAAATACTTTCAAAAAATATTTTAAAAGATGCATCTTTCTTTAAAAAAAAAAAAAGATTCATACCATAAATAAAATCCACAATACATTTGATTTATTGCATTACTTATGTAATCTTTATGCATGACGGATTCTACTTTCTTTTAACATAGTGTGTATGGCTTGATTATTTGAGAGTTGTCAAAAGGACCAATGGGAAGGGTGAGCCTCGCATACCACCATTTGGTGGGGTGAGGTGGAATATTGACAACCAAACTCGTTGATTTGGCGGGCTGAACTGGTCAACCAACCAATTTTTAGTTATATTTGACGAGATAAATGTCATTCGAGTGACTTAAGAAATTGCCAATCCAATCCATTTGTTTAGCCGAAAGTGACGAGACAGGTCAACCTGACGTACCTGGCCAGTTTTGACAAATATAATTGCATTTAAATTTTAAAGATAACAATACAATATTAAGTATTTAAATTAACTATCCAGCCAAATTTGTATAACACTTCAATAAAATTATTCATATGTCGGTGATCATTTTCACGAGCTACGTGTTTATATAGTTAAAATATTTATCTAAATTTAATATATATATATATATAATCTAAAAGTTGATTACGTGAAAATTTTCAAATAAATAAATAGATATACACTTTTATTATTAAGTACGGGGTGTTATATATATTATATATATAGAAAAGTGCGAGTATTAATTCCAGTCTTTTCTTCTACGTTGCAATGATGTATTCATATAAATTCTTGTGAGATAGATATCCAATCTAACTTATCTCATAAAAAATATTATTTTTATGTGAAAAATATTATTTTTTATAGTAGATATGAGTCGTGTCGACGGATCACATGAATATAAATTCATGAGACAGACTCACAAAAAATCTACTCGTAATTATTAAATTTGATTTATTTAAAGTTAATTAAATTTGAAGCCATGGTGAGTTTTTTTAAAATATCAACAATATACTTTTAATTATAAAAAATACTCTATTTTTATTTAATAAAACATATTATAAAACTTTATTTTAGTAAATTTTTATATTTCTTCGTAACTTTCATGTTCATTTTTCAGAAAAATCAAAACTACTAACATATTTTATTTAAATCTTTATCAACTTTTGAATTTTTAAATAATTATATCATTTTTAATATAAAAATTATTATAAAAAATATTAAATTAAATTTAACAAAAAAAACTATCTTATTTATATGTACACATAATGCTCGTAAAAGATCATTAATATTATATTATATTTATGAGCTTTTAGACGAATGCTAATAATTTAAGCTCGAGTCAAAGTACTTAATAACTCATTAACTCTGACCCCAGGCATAGTATTAATGAAGTAAAATATATTGATGGACCATTAATTTTCATTTTCCAATATTATATTGTTTATTATACATATATTTATGAATTATTATTATTATTGTTATTTTATCATTATGGATTCATGACTCGATAAATAGGTCTTGGTGTCTTCATGCCCAGTGGTGAAGCCAAGAATCCGATTCTACCCGGGCTATAATTTTAAACTCTAAAATCCTTTAATATTTTAAATTGATCTATCCGGGCTAATATCAAATTTATCCAAAATTCACATATAAATTTTTTAAAAATTTGTTGGACCCGCCCGGGTGAAAAATGTAGTGGCTCTGCCCCTCATTAAATGTAGTGTAAAGATAGATACAAAATTGATGAGTACCATATCAAAACTATATTTTAGATATTTAACTTCAAAATGTAATATTATTTCTCGATTACTTCGAGTTTGGTGAGCGTTCTCTTTAAGAGTTGGTCTGATGACTACAACAGATCACATCATTTTTTACATCTCATGCAATGCATTTCTCATCGTCAAAAACTATTTTTGGATATCATTAAATACTTGCAATGCATTTGTCAACGTGAAAAATTATATTGGGATAGCATTAAATACTTTAGGTAATATCCTAAAATAAGTTGGAATAAATATTTTTTTTACAAAATATATTCGGATAGCTTAAAGGAGAAGTTGAGAAGAAATTGTAGGCTAAGAAAAGGGTATATGATTTGTGGGACTTGTGTGGGAGAAGACTTCCAAGTCAAGTCCCTCGGAGACTCTTGACTCTGCTGTTTTCCTTCCAATGCCAGACACAATTATGCGCAAAATACGCGGTTTTTAGCAGAAATATTAAAAGATTTTTTTATCTTTTATATTTGAAAAATAAGATAAAATAATATCATTTTATATATATGATTATTTTTTCACGAAAAGTATTTTCTTTTTTTTTCCCACGATTATATATATATATATAAATATTAGTATTTTTAATTGTGAATATCGGTAGGGTTGACCCGTCTCACAGATAAAAATTTGTAAGACCGTCTCACAAGACCGACAAAATGTAAAGTTCAATTTCCATTATTAGGATTTTATCGCATGATCGATTCCAAGATTGACGAAATTCCAAAAGGTTGATTGGGTTATCTAATTTATAATTCACTCGTGGTCTAGACATAAAACAATTTTCTACATATAATATTTTTGATCAAATTAAGTTTTTTTTAATTAAAATATGTAGAGATTATATTAATATTAAGAATTTAAAAGATCATTTTCATAAGATTTTTTAGTAAATAAATAGAAATAATTATCCAAGTAGGATTTGTTCATCTTTGAAATTTATAATATTTTATAACAAAACGATTTTAATATGAGATAATACATGGTCACTTTGTCTTCATCGCACTGATGCGGCCCACCAAAAAGAACCCACATGAATTGAGTGACATTTTACACTCACGTGAGACGTCACTTCTCCTCGAAAAAATAATATTTTTCACATTAAAAATATTATTAATTATATTATAAAAAAATTTTAAATAATACATGTTGATGTTGATTTGAATGAAACATATTTATTTTATCTTAAAATTATAATGTGTAATGTGTTCATACATGAGTGAAATAATATTAGTTTTTTTATGTCAAAAGTATTATGGATTGAAACGATTCGTCTCACGTGTAGAGATCCATGAAATCGTTACACCTGAGACTTACTCTTATTGTTTCAAAATAAAGTTTATAATTTTGAGTGGAATTATAATAATTCCAAAACGATACTCCATCGGTCTTAAAATAAAGGCAAAAACTTGTGTTAGACAGTCTCACGAGTCGTATTTTGTGAGACGGATCTCTTATTTGGGTCATCCATGAAAGAGTATTTTTTTTTATGCTAAGAGTATTACTTTTTATTGTGAATATCGATAGAATTGATCCGTCTCACAGATAAAAATTCGTGAGACCGTCTCACAAGAGACCTACTCTAAAATAAAGCGTTTGCATTTTTTTCGCTTTTCCCAAATATATAATTTATTTTCTGCATTCTACTCTTGTTTGTAGAATTTGTAATTTCAGATACAAGGGGGTCAACAAGGAAGAATAGTAGTCCAGAAACCGCGTGAATCAGTCTTGAGATGAGTCTCTTTCACAGCACTCATCAGTATAGATATCCGAGGAAGAAGCCTCACTTGACAGAAACACAAGGAGTAGTGGTTGTAGCAATAGATTTATGCGTGAAAACATTTATTTATAATCATGGATGAACCGAGACTGGAGTTGAAGTTGCCGGGTTTCAGGTTTCACCCCACCGAGGAAGAGTTGCTCAACTTTTACCTCAAAACCAGGGTGATTGGCAAGAAACTGCGGGGAGATATCATTGGAGACTTGAACATCTACAATCATCATCCCCGGAAGTTGCCAGGTTATACATATATATAATCAAACAAGCTGTTTCTTTTAAAGAAGAATAAATCAATTGATTAATGAAATATGGACAGGGCTGGCGAAAATCGGTGAGAGAGAATGGTTCTTCTTCGTGCAGAGGGACAGGAAACACGGGAGTGGAGGCAGGCCTAACAGGACCACCGAGTGTGGCTTCTGGAAGGCAACCGGATCGGACCGCAAAATCCTGAGCATATCCGATCCCAAGAAAATGATGGGCTTCAGGAAAACTCTGGTGTTCTATGAGGGCAGAGCTCCACGAGGAAGAAAGACTGATTGGATCATGAATGAATATCGTTTACCGGATACATTCTCTCATCAGTCCCCACTTCCACACAAGGTAATCAAATATATCTCTCTACTTACACGAAACAATCTTGCATCATGTGACGTTTGACCATAGTTTTACGATAATTCGTCACATCCTTCCGTCATCAAGTCCTACGAGCCAAGAGGTGCCTAAATACTATACGTTATGAATTTGGTTAATATTCTGAGTTGGTTTTCTTGTTTGATGCTTTAGGACATAGTATTGTGTAAAGTATACAGAAAGGCGACCTCCATGAAGGCGCTGGAGCTGATGGCTGCAATGGAAGAACCAGCCATGGACTCCATCTCATCCTGCGATCCAATCGATGAGCAGGTTAAGAGCCAAAGTAGTGACATGGGATTCAAAAAAGAATATGAACAAGACACAACATTTCTAGTAGGGGAGGCAGCAGCAGGATCAGGGAGAGCTTGTAGCAAGTTGAATTTACCTAATGGGCATGAGAATTTGGCAGATCTGCTGCTGCCTAAACTGGACATGGACTGGACTCAAGACTCTTTCTGGGCACAATTTAGAAGTCCTTGGCTTGATAACTGCGCCAATTTCTTGCCACTCTGCTAAACTACCTTAGTCTATATTATATCAATATATGTACACTATTATGCATGTGCATGAATATCTCAGGCTTGGGTCTGGACAGTAGGGACTTGAGTTCGGACGCCGACACGATTTTGTGTTTAATGATCAGGGAAGAAGGATCATTATGTAAAGAACAACATGGCTGATAACATGCTTAATAATAGTGGAGTATTTTGTAATAAAACCACTGGTAATTTTCATTTATGTGCAACTTAGTTGATGATTTATCTCAAAATGGTTGTTTACATTGTATAAGATTTAATCAAAAAATTTGAACGTCTCCAACCTTCTCTGGACACTGCCAGGATGGAGTCTGGAATAGTATCGCGTCTCGTAACACCAGAATGTGGCATAATGCCACCAGTCTCTTGGTACAGTGACATTAACATCTTCCATCGAAAGATGTATGTTTTAATTCACATTAAAACTAATATTTATAAAAATTCATTTTATTTTTTATTACAGAGTATAAAAAGTGACACTAATTTCAAGTTTAAAAACTAAGTTAAAATCATGAATCACAGAGGCTGCAGGCAGGATACCCAGATTTTCAATCACTTGAATTTTACGAAAATTTTGTGGCAAAAGGAACATGACGTAGATATAATTTTCCATCAAACTTATGTTTAGTAACATTCTAAAGTCCTCTCTATATGCAGAGTTCATTTATATATAAAATAAATTATCCATTCGTAAACAAAAACATAAATTATCACAAGATATAAAACTAATTCCTAGCATTTGCCAGCATGACCGATTCTAACAATATTTGGGTCTGAGTCTAACTTTTAAAAAGAGACATCTGAATCATAATGTGTGTTCATATTTTTTTTAGTTTCATAACAATTTTTCAAATTAAATCAATACGTTAAAGACAATAAAAAAACTAAATAAATAAAAATATCAAACATGTCCAAAATGATCACTAAAAAACAACTGCCTAACAGTGAGCTAAAAATACTAATCAAGTCTGTATAATCAAGTTGTTCAGTAATTTCTTTCTCAATCGATAACATAGCCAATCCATTCAATCTTTCTTGTGACATGGTTGATCGGAGAAAAATTTTGATGAGCTTTAACTTTGAAAAACTTATAAAAGTTAACAAGATTTTATAAGCAATATGAGCATTTGGCAAATACTCATCCATTTTCTTCAAGTAATTCACTACATCAATGGAAGATTTTACTTCTATTGGTAACGAGCACCTCAAGAATGTCAACTTCGAAAATAGATCATCCCCATTAATATCAGAACAACCCTTATGAGTCAAAGAATTTTCAAGATTCTTGCACGTCCTCAACAAGGTTTCATCGTCTGCACATTGTAACCTCTCTAGATTGAACAAAAAACCAAATGTTTCTTCATATTTTTGAAACTGTCCAAATCGAGCTTTCATAGAAGAACGAGCTTGATCGATTATAAAGAGAAAGTAGTTAATTCGAAAAGATTCTGCAGTTGACTGTTTCACTTCTTCATTGTTACTTTCACCAAATTGTTTCTTTCTTCGAATAACACGTTTCTCTCGAAATACAGCTTCAATACCCATCTCACATGCCATTTCTTTAGCTTTAACCATGTCCTTATCGTAACCATCTTCTCTAAATTCTTCAAGAAATAAAACAATTCCTTGTAAAAGTTTGATAGCAACATCAATATCCATATTTTCAGATTGAAGAAATTTGCTCACAGTGTTGATAGCATGCAACAACTTGTACCAAATTACCACACCAAGCAAGAATTCAAAATTCTCAAGTTCATATAACGCTAAGGACTCAGCTTCACTCTTCGTTTTGGGATCTTCACTATCATTTGCCATGTCATACAAAGCATCTCTTATTTGTGCAATTTGCTCATTTATAGCTTTAACACTCTCAACATGACTTTCCCATCGTGTTTGTGACAATGACTTAACTGTCAAACCCTTCACGTGATCTTTGAAAATCTTTCACCGCTTGGTAGAAGAGGAGAACAATGTATAAATTTGTTGTATTACTCCAAAAAATGACATAGTCTTACAACAACAAATATCATTTTTAATATTCCCCCAGTTCTAAACAAATCACATATTTGATAGGAAAAATGAAGTTATTACGTGATATAAGCTATAATATTAAATGGTCAATTGAACTATGGGCTATACTATTAAATTTCATGGCATCAAACATGATTAGATCTAATTGAAGCTAGGTCAAAGGTTGTTTTGTGGTTTTCTGTTTTTATATTATATTTAGTTTGTCGTTTTGGTTATTCTTTTCAATAATTATAGTATAAAACGACTGTTTTAAATTCATTTAATAAATATCAAAAATTTCTCAAGGATGAAGTGTATTAGTTTTTAACAAAATAAATAGTTGATAATAAATATTGTTTTTTCTTGTGAAATTAAAATGAATTATGTTTTTTTAATTGTTTATGTGTAGTATGAAACTCAAAATCGGATTCAAACCAGTAAATTTTTCAATTTTTTTATAATTTTAAATTTGTGTCATTCGAATCTTTTTGAAAATAACAGGAAAATTTATATTTTGAGCTTCTTCAACATTCTGCGTACACCTTATTGCTTGGATCCATCTCAGAAGTGCGGCCTAGGCAAATTTGAGGCTACTAAATTTTGGACATTTTGTCTACACCTTATTGCTTGATCCATTAATATCATTTTTAATACTCCAAAAAATGACATAGCCTTAGGACAACAAAGATGGTGTTGGGCTATCTAGTATTACATATGATAAATTTTTTTAAAAATTTTTGGGCCCCAAAAAAAGATGGGCCTGAGTCATTTGATTCATTTGACTCTGAATAAGCACGGCCCTGTTTGTCAGTGCTCTGCAGTTCAAATATGCAGAGAATATGTTATGATCGGAAATAAATTTAGAGGAGATGAATAAATTTATCTAAACAAATTATTTTGATTGGATTAGCAACACTGAATTTTTATTCTTGTGGGTTCTCAGTAAGTCACTCTCTATGAACTGTGCAGAAATAGACAGACTGAGACTGTTCGAACAAATGATTTATCAAAAAAATCAGTTGGGTTCTACTGAATAGTATTTAAGATAGATAAACTGAGAAATAATAGGCACAAAATTGTTTATGGAAGTTCGAAAACTTCAAAACTCCTACATCACCCATTTTTCACGGAAGAATTGCACTAAAAGACTTTAGTAATTACAAACAATTTAAAATCACCCACTTTAGTAGGACTTAACATTATCTAACTGAAACTCTTAGTAAACTCCAATCTAAAATTATTTGAGTGGTAAGATTCTCTCACAATTACACAAATTTCACAAGGAAATTATAAGCACAAATTTGATCCTCACAATGATCATTTAATAAATTATCAACATGTGCTGGCTTTTCAGTTTGGCTCGCAGAAAACTTTTTCAAAGATCAGTTGGCTTTCAAAAGTTCAGAGATAGATTATGTAACTATGTAAGTTTCAGAGCTTGTTCAACTGATCTAATTATAGTTTAATCTACAACGGTAATCTTTTCAAAATAATATATATGTTTCCAAATATATATGTCGATGTCGTCACCTCATCATTATTTCTGACATGTCCTGGTAGTGCGCAGAAACCTACATTCTGTTAAAATTTAGTAACTTTTGGTGCGAAAAACTTTATCCGTTATTTCACCTGAGCTACGATGTTTTATCATTGATTATACTGATTCTTAGGAAAATGTTTGAATTTGGACTTACTGATCGACTTAGATAGACTGTTAGTTGAACTTCATCATTTAACCTTGAATCAGTTTGACTATCAATATCCTTCTTATGCTTTATCAGTTTGGCTCTGAAACTAGTTAAACTCCTTAGAAAACTTCTTCTAATGAGTATTCAATTTTCCTTCTTGAATTCAGTTAGATCATGCTCTGTAATTATCTGTTAGATCAGTAACCTTGTTAAATCACCAAAAATTAAAATGTTCCACCGGAATAAATGCAACATATGGGGCCACAAAGTACTTGTACAATTGCTGGAAAAATAAAAGCTACCTTCCAACCCCCAAAAAATATATAAACTTGAAAAGCAGAATGATGATCATCCTCTCCCACCAGCTTTTTGCTTCTTTTCTTCGAGTCCAGCAGCCTCCTTTAACATGTCAGCAGCATCCTGGTGCATGTCCAGTTTGGCAAGGGCAACCGACTGCATGTAGAAAGCTGTTGCCCAGTCTGGATGCACAATCTGTGCTTGCATTGCATCTCGAAGGGCCACATCAGCTTGATCAGACATCAGATAAGATAAACTACGCCGTGCATACACGGTTGGTGAAACCATAGTTCCTACGTCGATAAACTGCGTAATCAATAGGAAAACAAACCATGATAAGGGCAGGTGAAGTAAAGAAACATCACTTCACTTTTTACCCTTGAACAAATTACTCAGCCAATTATCTGTTGCTTGGTTTCCGAGATGCTTGAATCTCTCTTAAACATAGATGCAAAAAAGGGTGGTATCTGAATTTTTTCCTTTTTAACCTTGTTTTTTATTCATCTTCAATAGGGAATTTCTGCCTACAGATTTAGAATCATTACCACTGCATTTCACTAGTCATATTTTGTTTTGTCTCTCTAGTTAAGGCAGTAAGAGGGACTCGAGCTACAAATGAAAAGGAGCACCACCTGCTTTTCATTTCTGTACATTTACATTTTCTCTACTTTAATCCGGGATATTAAATGGATCAAGTTAAATTAAATTATTGTGCAAGCAATTACTTATTTACATCCCATAACAACAGCAGGAAAAAATGAAAGCCCAAACCTGTG
Organism: Primulina tabacum; assembly: GCF_025594145.1. Lineage (NCBI taxonomy): Eukaryota > Viridiplantae > Streptophyta > Magnoliopsida > Lamiales > Gesneriaceae > Primulina > Primulina tabacum. The sequence continues at coordinate 16,547,475 of NC_134554.1, forward strand.
AATAACAATCAATAGCAGTCTTAAAGTCCTTGTCACGGAATGCATAATCTCCGCGCTTTCTAGCATCTAACATATCTCTCATCTGCTGGGTCCATTCTTGAAACGACAACTGGAGAGGGTTACAAAAAAATGCAGTTAAAATACAGAACCTAACATTAGAGGGATGTGTATGTGCATCTACAACTATGAGAAATAATACCTCGTTTGTTCCTTCATCATCCCGATAGTGGGTGGTCACCAGTATTTGGTGTATTGCTGTGAGATCCATCCGAGAACAGGCCTCACCCATTGGTGAAAGAGGGCGCTGAGGTGTAGGGGGATCTTCTTTGTGCTTCGAAATTCCAAGCATGACATAAGAAGGAACCTGAAGCCCCGACGATTTGTGGTTAGATCAAATTACATCCAGTCACTTTCAAATTTGCAAGACGCAGTCTGTAGAATAACGAATGTAGCTTCACGCAACATCTGATATAAAGTATTCATAGGGAAGAGACATGCTATTGTGTATGGGAAACATTTTACTGCTCTTAAACCTTAAGTAACTGGATGGCTGGTCATTGAGATGACGTAAATTGTACTAAACTCTGTGAAGTTCAGAGGAAGACATTTTTAGCAAACAAGTGGCTATAAAGCGGTAACCATATGACAAGTTCCCAATGTCTATTATCTTAGAGGTGTCTGATTCTTAGTTTTCTATCAAACAAAAAAGAGGTGTCTGATTCGTAATTTATTAATTTTTTTTTAAAAAAAAAAAGATTCCAACAAGTATAATGAAAATAGTAGTACCAAATGAAAACACAAGGAATAGAGTTAAGATTCATACATCAGATTTTGGATGTAGTGGAGAAAGAGTAGAAACAAGATCCTTTACATTAGGCCTTTCCCTAGGTTCGTATTGCAAACAACTTGAAGCAAGACCAACGACTATTGTAGCTTCTTCTGTAGAAAACCTTCCCTCCAAATGTGAATCCATCAGTAGAATGATGTTTTTACCTCGTATCACATCAAGAGCCTGCACATAATTCGAGTTTAACAAACCATTCCAGCAATATAATAATTCATACATGAGGAGGGACCAGCCATTAATAATAAAGTTTATAATGTGATTCTCTAATTTCTAGAATTTTATGTGCGAAGAAGTAATTTAAGATACCACGTTGCCCATTTAAAGTACACTAGACCACAATGTAGTTAAATAATACAAGCTACTCACATGACTTGGAGGAATGTGCTTTCCACTTAGCAGATCCAAGAGTACAGTGCCAAAGCTGTATATGACACTTTGTGGTGTTACCCTTCCTATGATACAAAATATTGTCAACAAACTATGCATGGAAAATGGAAGCTAACGGTTGCTTGTTCATGGCTGACAGCCCAACACATTAACAATAATTATAATGCAACACCAGCAATAATGAGTCATGATAATGGAAATATCACAGTTTTTTTCTTTCGCTTTTGGGATCTATGATGGCTTTTCATAGAGTTTTAAAAAGAAAGTTGTCATCAAAGAAGCTAAGAGATAATTTAGAATATACGACAGGAAAACATAAATCGACGCCCATTACAATCAAATATGCCATTACATTGGGTGGACGATTATGTGAATTATGAAAACATTAATTGAAGCTTGAAAGTCATATACATCATTCACAAGTTCGGTGCCAGATAAAGAGTAACTTAAAATGTGAAAAATTTTGTTGGGTGCCCAGTGGAAGCTTCATATCCAGTTAGTCCTTGTGTCATAACCAATTCTGCGGACCAAGCAACACATAAGCGGTCGAAAGATCTGGTTTACAAGATACACACGCACGGCCGATTTAAACCAAAAGATTAGGATCTTTTTTTTCTTAGCTGTTTGATTTGTTTTCGATAGGATTTGGTATTTAGGATCGGGTTGTTATCTTTTCAAATTTTAGATATGGTTGGTAGTTATCTCTAGGGTTGGGAGCTAGGACTCTTTTGTATTTATACCCATTCAAGGTTGAATAAAGGAATCAAGAATTTTCCAGCATAAACACGTACTAAGAGATCGCGAGGTTCTCTCTATCGAGCCTCACCCGTATTCTTATAATTGGTCGTCGAGGAAGGAAATCTAATAAAACAACTTGGAATCTGGATTCCAAGGTTTCAGTTAGTAAGCGACCCGTTACACGATCAGTTACAAGGGAACACGACAAAGTGGTATCAGAGCAGGGTGTAATGGGTGATTCGGCCATTTCGAAACAACTGGATGCATTCATGAAAATGTACATAGAGGACAAGAAGGCACAGGACCTGATTCAGCAAGGATTTCGAGAACAACTGGAAGAGCTTTCCCTCTCCTTGGCGGCGGTTCGAACAGAATCCCTGCAAAATAATGATGTTGACAGTAACGTGAGGGGCTCAAACGATCCTCGACGCGGCGGACCCGAGAGGGGAGAAAATTTTTTCGGCGGACAGCGCTATACACGGCTAGACCTTCCCCGATATGATGGGCTTGCTGATCCACTCGGGTGGCTCACCCACTGTGAATTTCTCTTCCGACATCAGAACACACCGATCCACGACCGAGTAGGGATCGCAGCATTTCATTTGGAGGGGGATGCGCAATTATGGTTCCTAAAAGTAGAAGAGAACAGCCCCAACATGACGTGGAATGAATTCAAGGAGCAATGCCACTTACGTTTCGGCCCAATCCTACGCTGCACTAAATTGGGAGAACTCTCTAAATTGAGACAGACGAGTTCCGTGGAAGACTACCAGAAAAAATTCGAACAATTAATGGCTAGGACGACCAACCTATCACAAGATCAGCTGGTGGAACTTTTCATTAGCGGACTACAGGAGGGTATTGCAGCAGAGGTCCTCATCCATCTTCCGCTGGACTTACCCAGAGCAATGCGCCTCGCACGATTATATGACGTACGTTCCGTTGCGCGTTCCTCCCATCCTACAAACCATATTCGCCGTAATACTGCCCAGCAATCAACAGGTCCGTTTATCCGGCGACTAAATCGCGCCGAGATGGAAGAACGCAAGGCGAAAGGATTGTGTTATAATTGCGATGAATTATATCTTCCAGGGCATCGCTGTAAGAAGTTGTTCTGGATAGAAGCCGTGGATGATGCAATACAGAACGATGGCCGAAATACCCCTATTGATGAAGAAGAGCCAGCGGTTTCAATTCATGCTTTAACAGGTACACAGGGGGCACAAACCATGCAAATCAAGGGCTCGATCTCACGTAATTCACTCCTTGTCTTAATTGATTCGGGCAGCACACATTGCTTCCTGGATAAATCATTAGCTCAGAGTCTGGGGCTCTCAATGGAACCCAAAGCTACTCTCCGGGTCTTGGTGGCAAATGGGCGACGAATTCCTTGTGCAGGAGTTTGTAATAACGTGGTTTTACGATTGGGAGAGTATAAATTCTGCATTGATTTTGTTATTATTCCCTTGGGAGGTTTTGGGGCGATCCTAGGGGTCAATTGGCTCAAACTGTTGGGTTCCATCCAATGGGACTTCGCCAACATGTGTATGCAGTTTATGTCTCATGGGCAGAAGGTTACTCTACAAGGAAACATCACGGACCACCCTAGATCAAGTGGCCACCTCGCTGCCATACAATTACAGAAGGGCAGGGATCAAGAGCTACACGACCTCCTCCTAGGATTTTCAACAGTCCTTGCGGAGCCTTCGGGCCTACCACCCCTCCGCAACTTCAGTCACAAGATCATTCTAGAACACGGGACGAGCCCCATTGATGTCCGCCCATATCGTTATGCACACTCCCAGAAGGATGAGATAGAGAGGCAATGTACCGAGATGCTGTCCAAGGGGTTTATTCGACACAATACATCTCCGTTCTCCTCACCAGTCATCCTAGTTCCTAAAGCCGATAAAACTTGGAGGTTTTGTGTCGACTACCGGGCTCTAAACGCAAAAACAATCAAGGACAAGTTTCCTATACCCATCATCGAGGAATTATTGGACAAGCTATTTGGTGCTTCCTTCTTTACAAAACTAGATCTACGCGCAGGCTATCACCAAATTCGCATGGATCCCGGAAGCATTCCCCTGACAGCATTCCGAACGCACCATGGGCACTACGAATTTGTGGTTATGCCATTCGGCCTCACCAACGCACCCGCCACATTCCAAGCCCTTATGAACTTTGTGTTCCAAGCGTATCTACGGAAATTCGTTCTCGTTTTTTTGACGACATTCTGATTTATAGTCCTACATGGGAAAGTCATTTACATCACCTGCATATAGTTCTCACTACGCTGCAGCAACACCAGTTGTTCTTAAAACGCTCAAGTGTTTCTTTGCTCAACAGGAAGTCGCATACTTGGGCCATGTGATCTCCCAATCAGGGGCTAAGGTTGATATGTCCAAAATCGAGGCCATCGCAGATTGGCCACAACCAACCTCACCAACAGCTTTACGTGGGTTTCTCAGGTTGACGGGATATTATCGTCGTTTTGTCCGAGATTACGGATTGATTGCTGCACCGTTGACTGCTCTGATTCGGAAAAATTCCTTCAAGTGGTCCCCGGATTCTACCACAGCATTTGAGAAACTTAAAAAAGCCCTCACTACGACCCTGGTTCTCACTCTTCCGAATTTTTCCAAGCCCTTTGTCGTTGAATGTGACGCCTCGGACTCGGGTATTGGGGCAGTACTTCAGCAAGGCGGCTGTCCCATTGCTTTTTTCAGTCATTCATTCGCCCAGCACCACAGAAAATTACCAGCCTACGAGAAGGAGCTAATGGGTTTAACAAGGGCAATCCGTCATTGGCGCTAATATTTTTGGGGCCAACCTTTTGTCGTTCGCACAGACCACTACAGTCTCAAGTACCTACTAGAACAACGGATTGCAACGCCATCCCAACAACGCCGGCTTTGCAAGTTATTGGGGTTTGATTTCACCATCGAATACAAATCTGGAAGTTTTAATACAGTAGCAGACGCCTTGTCACGACGAGATTCTTCCACGATGTGCGTCACAGCTGTCTCCATCCCATCGTGGGATTTTCTAGCTGATATTAAAGCAGAACACGCCCACTCAGACGAAATACAGCAACTGATTAAGAAAAATACAGGTGCGCAAACGCAGCCCAAGTGGGCTTATGCTGAAGGCATTTTACTGTATAATTCGCGTATATTTTTACCCAAGACGTCCCCATTGATATCGCGAATTCTTGGAGCCCTGCATAATTCATACCATGAAGAGTATCAAAAAACGTTTCAGCGAGTGCATCGCGACTTCTATTGGGCAGGTATGCGACGCCAGGTGAAGGACTTTGTGGCCACTTGTTTGGTTTGCCAATGGAATAAAGTTGAACATCTTCAACCGGCGGGACTCCTCCAACCCCTGCCGGTACCTCACCAGATTTGGGCAGATATCTCAATGGATTTTGTGGAGGGCCTCCCTTCTTCACATGGAAAAAGTGTGATCTTCGTTGTGGTGGACCGCTTCTCAAAGTACGCTCATTTTATTGCAATCACTCACCCCTATACTGCTGTATCAGTGGCCCGCATATTCTTTGACTATGTGTTTAAACTGCATGGCCTACCCGAATCCATTGTCAGCGATCGGGATGTCACTTTCACAAGCTCATTCTGGAAAGAACTGTTTCGGTTGCAAGGAACCAAACTTTGTTTCAGTTCTTCATACCACCCTCAATCAGATGGACAAACGGAGGCTGTTAACCGAGTTTTGGAAATGTATTTACGTTGTTTTACTAGCGATTACCCAAAGAAGTGGGGGGAATGGCTCACTTGGGCGGAGTATTGCTACAATACAAGTTTCCATTCTTCATTGCGTGCCACCCCGTTCGAGGTCATCTATGGGAGACAGCCGCCTAGACTCTTATCGTATTGTCAAGGGGTAGCTCGCCTCGAAGCGGTAGATCAAGCACTGATGTCTCGAGACAGGGTACTCCGGAACATCAGAGACAGGCTACTGCATGCACAAAATCGGATGAAGGTGCAATATGACAATAATCACCGGGAACTACAATTCAATATCAATGATCTGGTCTTGTTAAAACTCCAACCGTATCGCCACTTAAGCCTAGCGGCACGAGCAAACAGGAAGTTATCTCCATGTTTCTATGGACCTTTCAAGGTGTTGGAACGTATTGGGTTGGTTGCCTATAAACTCGAGCTCCCTGAGACTGCCAAAATGCACCCCGTTTTCCATATTTCATTCTTAAAACCTTTTCGAGGAGCAAAAACATACGAAGCCACGTTACCAGCTCTCCCCTCGGGCGAGCAGCTACTTGCTCCTCAAGCTATCCTCGACCAGCGAGTTCACAAGGGGAGAACGGAGTTGTTAATTCACTGGCAAGGGTTGTCACCAGCAGAAGCTTCATGGGAAGATGTGGCATTATTTTCAGAGCGATTTCCAGCCTTTGTGTTTGCGGACAAACACCAATCTCAGGGGGTGGGTGATGTCATAACCAATTCCGCAGACCAAGCAACACATAAGCGGCCGAAAGATCTGGTTTACAAGAGACACACGCACGGCCGATTTAAACCAAAAGATTAGGATCTTTTTTTGCTTAGCTGTTTGATTTGTTTTCGATAGGATTTGGTATTTAGGATCGGGTTATCTTTTCAAATTTTAGATATGGTTGGTAGTTATCTCTAGGGTTGGGAGCTAGGACTCTTTTGTATTTATACCCATTCAAGGTTGAATAAAGGAATCAAGAATTTTCCAGCATAAACACGTACTAAGAGATCGCGAGGTTCTCTCTATCGAGCCTCACCCGTATTCTTATAATTGGTCGTCGAGGAAGGAAATCTAATAAAACAACTTGGAATCTGGATTCCAAGGTTTCAGTTAGTAAGCGACCCGTTACACGATCAGTTACAAGGGAACACGACACCTTGAAATCAGATGAGATTTCAGGAATAGTTACTTCATCTTAAAGTAACCAAGATGTCTCATCCACTAACCAGTCCTGCCATTCATAAGCATGTTTTTCAATCAAGAACTTTGGACTGATCATAAATCCATGAGAACAAGTGCCAGATTAAATTATTGAGCCAAAGAAATGGAAGATCAAACAAACAGCATAACGCAGGCCGGTAGATCCTCATGAGTGGTACAAGAAGGATCAATAGACTCAAACCTACAAATGTTTCCACACACAAAAATAAAGAGTTTCCCTCAATAGAACATCCAGCAAAATTACCATTTTTTAGATATTCTGGGGGAGTGTAGGCAAGATTTGTGCTATAACTTTTTCCATCCTGACTGTTTTTCATCAAGCCAAAACATGAGAGCCTAGGATCACCATCCTGCAAAGTCCAATCATATTTACATCATTCAAGGTCTAAAAAAAAATAATAGCACAAGAATACTCTAGAACAAACAAGTAGGCAGCTGATTCTATTCACAATGACAAATCATAAGACAATACTCCATCGAAGAGAACCCTGTAGGCATTGAGGTCGTGGTACAACAGATGACCTTCATCGCCACAGTATGCCAAGGCTTCAGCTATATAAAGTGCCACTCTCAAGCGCATGGCCCATTCAATGGTCTGACTCTCCCCTATAGAATTTAATGGGATAATAGCATCACTAAAAACTGTCACAATGGATAAGAGTGTGTGTGTGTGTGTGTGAGCGGGCGTAATGCAGCTATCCCGCAATCTTGATTATCAAAATAAAAAATTACCAAAAATCATATTCTTCTTAATATCATCTTTAGGTCCCAAGTGCTACATTAATTTATATATCACTTCAGGAAAGGATTGTGAAGAATGACATTAACTCATTGATGGGGCATTATAACAAATTTGACGCTGCTTAAAAGCAAAATCCGAAATGTAAGAAACAAAGATAACATACAATGAAATAAATGCTTAGCAAGTGTATCATTGGGCATGTATTCTGCAACGAGCAACCTCTCATCACCATCACAGCAATACCCTATTAAATTTGCCAGCCTTTGGTGCCTCAACTTGCCGACTCTCCATGCCTCCTCCTACAACACAAATCAATGTATGGCATAACTCAACTATCTCAACATCCCTCCGCTGTAATATTCCACCAGATTAGATACACGTATTAGTGTCTATCATAAAATTGCAGTACCGCAAACTGTTTCGGGTCCGACCAAGCCATCTTAGGAAACTTCTTGACGGCGATCCACCGGCCGTTCTGGAGGCGGCCTTTGTAAACAATATTCGGGGCTTTTTCACCGCTTTCTGAGACAATAAAATCCGGGCTGAAGTTATCTGTGGCAGACTTGAGGTCCGCAAAGGTGAACTCGGAGAAAGATGGAACCCCGGCGGCAGCTACCCCTGACCCCGAGTCGGGTCCTGCGGTCAGGTGTCGGCCGGTAGAATTTTGAGCTGGGCCGTGCGCCTTGACCTTATCGTTCCCCAGCTGCGCCTCATCTGGAGGAAACTTAGAAGCTAGGCAGCCCATGGCTCAAACACTCCGCAATACTGTTCAAATACCCTCCTGTACTTATCTGCTCAGTGTATATGTAAAATCACCCTTCTCACTTTCAGGTGCCAAGACTATGATTATTTATTAAAGAAAAGAGCCCAACAATCCATACAGATTTGAGAATAAATTGGAACAGCTAAAATCCTATTATATATCAATAAATAAAAAAGGGATCTTTCTTGGTTTCGCTGTTTGTTCTTGAAATATGATATAATAATTAGTAGCAGACGATCAAAAAGCTTAATAATCTCCTCACAGTTTTTCATCAATCTTCAAACTTTGTTACATGCAGTTAAAAGGATTGTTGGCCGGGTTTCCTACAGTACGAGGGACCATATATATATTAATCTATACATACACATGTCCAAGGTTGTTGGTATTTATTTACTATTAATTATGAAAGAATTAATGATTTGATTTAGTGGAATTTCAGGCTGGTTTAGCTGTGGAATATTGAACATTAAACATTAAATTATGGCAAAAAACTCATGTGAGATGGTCTCACGGATCGTATTTTGTGAGACGGATCTCTTATTTGGGTCATCTATAAAAAAACATTACTTTTTATGCTAAGAGTATTACTTTTTATTGTGAATATCGGTATAGTTGACATATCTCACATATTAAGATTCGTGAGAGCGTCTCACAAGAGACCTACTCTAAATTATGAATAGTTCTCTTGTAAGACGGTCTCACGAATCTTCATATGTGAGACGAGTCAACTCTACCGATATTCACAATAAAAAATAATATTTTTAGCATAAATAGTAATATTTTTTCATAGATGACCCAAATAAGATATCTGTCTCACAAAATACGATCTGTAAAATCGTCTCACACAAATTTTTGCTTTAAATTATGGCTAATGATTCTTGATGACGTTTAGTCCATTCAAATGAAAATTATTTATCATTCTTTTCCTTTTTCTTTTTTTTTAGTCAATTATAACTGAATATGATGTCATCCGAACCCAACTTAATTTGGATCCAATTTTTATATGATAATTACTATATATTAAATTTGAGATACTTATACTAACTTGATTTAATCCATCGATGTGACACCCGACAACAAACTAGACATATAACTTGAAAAAATACACATTCATTCTCTTATTTTGATCTTTTTTAAAAAAAATCCATTATCTTGTTCAAATTTTGTAATCTATATTTATTAAGGCTCAAACATTTCTGATTTGTCTACATTTATTATAATTATAAGTAATTAAATAAAATTTATAATAAAAAAACTACTTTAAAGTTAGAAATATATTACATTAAAGTCAACGTATAATATATTAATTTAAACACAAAAAGCAAGTTTATACCGTCTAATAATGCTTACAATTTCCATTTCCGTGATTAATATCTCAACATAATATTGGATGAGGGAGATGTTCTTATCCAAAGAGGACGCGTCGCATTCTAGGATGGATCAGATTGATCGATGAAAATATTAACACGGAATCACCATCATTATCTCAAACATATGTGAGACGATTTCACGGGTCGTATTTTGTGAGACAGATCTCTTATTTGGGTCATCCATGAAAAAGTATTACTTTTTATGATAATAATATTACTTTGTATTGTGAATATTGGTAGGGTTGACCCGTCTCACATATAAAGATTCGTGAGATCGTTTCACAAGAAACCTGCCCCTCAAGCATATCTATTTTTATTTTTTTTAGAAAAATAATAAAACAATCTAAAGCAAGTACTAATTATTGTGGAATATCACAATCATATTAATAATAATTATTTGGACATACTTTGTAATGAAGAAAGAAAATATTCTGATCTAATTAACATGAATATTCAATAAAAAAAAATACTATTAAATATAACAAAAAAAAGTGAAATATATATTTAAGACAATCGAAAAAAATAACACGTGCATCCGAAAACGAAGATGGTATAATTTTTCGAAGATCCTATAAAAAATATAAATGTTCCAATTACTACTTTATTAAATATGAAAGAATAACATATCCTTGGCTTTTAAATCATCATGGCTTGTAGTGGCTTCTCTTCTGTAACGCCAGCAATTATGAAATTCGCCGTCCAAATATTGTCTCATTTGATGGAATAACTCGCACTCACTAATTTTTTTTAATCATAAAAAACCCTTTCCACAGCATTTAATTTTCAATAACTTCTCATTAAAGTTTTAAAACAAGTAAAAAATAAAGTCCTCACTTTCAAAATCATTTGGCATGTTCCTCTAAAGTGGCAATGTGTGTGTGTGTGTGTATATATATATATATATACTAGAAAAGTGCACGCGCGTTGCACGTGAACAACTAAACTGCTGAAATATATATAAAATTTTGATAATATTTAAATGAATTAAAATAAGGATATTAGTATTTATTAATTGAAATAAATCAAACTACAAAAATTAAAAATCATGATCATAGACGGTATATGAATCAGAAAAGTTGTCTTATCCACATAGCACATTTTTCAATATGCTTCTTGGTTGATTTTGACAACTCAACAACTCTTTGTCGTAGTTTTTATAATATGCGTATAACTATTTTGGTATACTCAACAAGTATATGATCATCTTTAACTTATTATGTTATTTAGAATCCTAATCGAAGATTTGACATGCTTGTAGTTTGCTTCTCTATCACGACATTTTTTCAGTTTTCTACATTATTTTTATCCGGTAATCTTATATTTCGACTATTTATTATTATTTTTTGAATGATTTTTCAGTTTATGATAATCATCAACTGTAACTCCTAAGAAAAAATTCTTTTAGTCGTGATAGATTTTTACTTGTGTGTAAAAGTATGTATAACCTATATATCCTTCAACAACATAATCAATGAATGATGTTGTAATTTCTTCAAACATCGTGATATTTGTAATATCAATTTTATATATTTAATATCAATATTATTAACATATAGCTATAATGTTAATAAATTAAAACTGTTTATATATAGCTATTCGGTTAATATATCTACTCAAATTACTATATTAGAACTATTTCCTCATTTAATTTGATGCAATTCAGGAAAGTCATCTCGTTAGTTATTTTTTTAGAAGCTTTGGAACGATGATTGCGTTCATCATATCATAGGGATAATATAGTTTCATTCTCATTTGTTGTGTCTAGAACATAATATTATATTATTCATTGAAACAAAACAAATGTTCTTCTATCGAGTTTACATTTTGTTTATAATATTTTATATCTTGTGGAACGAGATACAAAATTAATTATTGTATTTTAATAATTTTGAGAAGAGACATGAATAACATAATTAAGATGCAAATGAGATAATAAATATCAATCAAATATATATATAAGTATTTGTTTTATTCAATATCTCATCTAATAATACAACTGTTTAGATTTCATAAGCATTTTATGATAGTCAAAATTAATTTGATGAAATGTTGTAGAATTTTATTTGCATTTCACTATTTGGCTAAGTGAATGTATTTGGCGAGAAGTTTTCAATACTACCATTTTATATCTTGTGAATTAGCTGATTAGTCACTTTGACTAAAAAAAAGACAAAAACAACCTCTTAACCACCTCGGAATATATCGAGATGATATTGGATAAAATAAAGTGCAATTGGCTCAATGTCTCAATTTACTAAAAATTCACAAAATTGATCTATTGTGTCCACAAAGCTTTAGAATTATTCTCATACCATTATAAATAGAATGAAAATTGTGTACACTTTGTTTTTCATGTGTTTCTTTTTCTGGATGAAGAATTTTTTTTTTTGAAAACGATTTTATTTTCTTAGAAATATTGACATTTTATATGACATTCATACAACATAATCAACACAAATGACATATAACAATAAAACATGTTAACTCTAGGGTAAAAAACTCATCTCATTGCAAGAACACTAAATGACAAATGAATCATATTATTTATTAATATTTATTTAGCAGCATATATAAAAAATTGACCAAATTGCTTAAAAATAGTGTTTGAAATCAGTTACATACAAACATCTCTCAATCACGTATCTCAATTGACACATAAAGAGTCTGAAAATATCTCTATTCTAAATGAGAGAAAGAATTTTTATATGAACTTAATATTTATTAATAATTTATTTTTATTCAATCCGTCTCATCTCCCTTCGTCTTCCCATTATTATCTATCATTAATATGATAGAGATTTTCATAAATTTGACTGCAATGTATAAATTTAAGAAATTAAAATTAAATTAAAATAATAATTATTTTGATTGAGTTAAGTACACTATTAATGATCATTTTATACTAATATAAAAAATGACTTAAATAACATCATGAATATGATGAATATTGTAAAACAAAAAATTGGTAAAATAGTAAGCTCACAATTGAAAGTCATATATTTAATAGATATTATTAATAGATAATATATTATTTAAGGATATTTTTTAGCATCATATATTGAAATTGATTAAATACTTAAATATTTGTATTTGTATTGAAATCACTTACATACAAACTTTTTCTCTCAATTATGTATCTATGTTGATACATAAGTAGTTTAAAAATATATCTATTTTAAATGAGAAAAATATGTTTTATATGATTTTAATTTTATTAATAATTTAATTTTATTCAACCTCACTCATCTACATCCGTCTTCCCATTATTACCTTAATATTCAGAATATTAAAAAAAATTTAATTTATAATATTATTAAACAAAATGGTAAAATAATAATCCTATTAAACTAACGTAGAAAATAATTTAAAGAACCTCATGAACATGACAATTTATAAAACAAATAAAATGGTAAAATAGTATATTTACAAATGAAAATCATATATTTATAAAAGTAAAATAGATGTAATATTATTATTTTTTTAAAATATGTAAATTAAATTAAATTTAAAAGTAAAATCAAATTAATAATTATATTGTTTGAATTAAGTAGACTATTAATGATCATATTAAATTAACATAGAAAATTACTTAAAGAACCTCATAAACATAACAAATTATAAATAAATGAAAGGGTAAAATAGTAAGCTCACTTTGGGGACCCGGACGCTAATCATCTTCTTAATCATCTTTGGGGATTTAATTATCAATTAAGATAAAAAGGGTCTAAAAATTTTTCTTTTTAAAAATGTAAGTGCGGAACGTAATGGAATTTAACTAATATACATCTCAGTATAAAAGTACAATAATGTACAACCATTATTCAAACTAGTCTAAGGTTCAACTACTAAATTTCAAGTATTAAACCAAGTCTACAATAAGTCCGGAATCACCACTCTAACTCATCTTCTCTCATCATCTTCTTGACACTGATCATGCCCCACCTGTTGTCATGCACACATACTAACAAGACAACAGCCGTATACTCCGGTGAGAATAAATCCCAGTATAAATAATGTATACATGCAGTTAACTGAATTAACATAAAAGCATGAATTATATCTTATCACATGTAGCATAATCAAACAACATGTATCAATACCAGTCTGTAAATAAAACATGAATTGTAATCTACGAAACATAAATCAATACGGATCTGTAAATCAAATTCTAGTCTCAATATCTACGACTCGACTCATCTCTCATCCCAATCTAGGGATCCCGATGAATAAGAACGTAACAAGTCTCCCACCTACTACTACCAGTCGCGGTGGCGGTACGTTCCTATTTCTGGACCTTGGTCTAGCTGTATCGAATAATCTACAATAAGAACAATGTCTGTATCTTAAGCATATCGATACACCAAACGTCCAGTGTCTTGGCGTATCTACCAAGACTAAGCCTAGTCTGACAATGTGCAATGGGTCAGTGACTATACTGTCAAAATCTAACCCCTCTGTCAGTGACTCTCACTCAATAGCTCTCTGCTTTCTACTTCTAATTCAATAGAATAAACATAATCATTAAAATACAAAGGTATAAAAACAATACCATACAAGTATGTGGTTTAGGGAAACTCGAGTTAAATCTAACTCAAGTAGATCTCCCAATTAACATCAATTTATACCTTTCTATTCTCGGTCTGATGAAGACGAAGTCTCGTATTCCAATCTGTCCATACCCAGTCTGGCAATGACAATCGCATAAATACAATATCAGTATATAAATTGATTCAAAACCTGTTCAGATCATTACTCAAATCAGTATATAATCTGATCCATATTTGAACAAGGTACAATCTAATTCATATCAACGATATCACGATACAATCGAAATCATTACTGAATCTGATCAATCTAAATCAACTGATGTTTCGACGGCATAACGATACAGTCTTGATAACCTCGTCAATCTCAACATCACAGAGATACTATCAGAATTCATAATCAGTATCAATACAATTCATAATCTCAATATCGGTACACTTAAAATCAGTAATAACTCAACTCTGATATCAAATCTCAATCAATTCAACTCTGAAAATCATAACAATTGTATAAACAGTCTATTCTTTAATCTGACTTCAATTATACAATGCATACTGTAGCAGAAACATCATATTTGATTCATATTCAATTCTGACAATATCATAATTTCAAATCATGTCTAAACGTAACAAAACTTACGTCCAGTTGTAGCCTGCGTTGATAGGAACACAGTACTGAAGTCGGATTTAAAATCGGACGGGCGGATTTTGTGAAATCTTGATTTAGAATTTCACGAAGAAATTCCTCAATACTTTCCTTCGATTCCTTCTTTTCTTTGCTTCTGAAGGTTGGCTTGTGTCTTATATATATATATATATATATATCTCGTGCATGCAAGGCAAGTGGCTCACTCTTTCACATAACACGTCTCGCGCATATGCGCGACACAATCCGCGCATATGCGCGAGACCTACGGGTCTTGGCTTTTAACCACTCGCGCATATGCGCGAAAGTTTCTGGACGGGTCGCGCATATGCGCGCCTTATCTCGTGCATGTGTGCCGATGCTTCTGTAATCTTCCCGCATGTGCGCCGATACCTGTCGCGCATGTGCGCGGGGACTCTTCTTGTACTTCATGTCAAATCTTCTTTCGGTTCTCCCGGTCTGATCCGTTCCGTTTATAATCATCTTAATTAATAAATAAATCATTTCAAATTAATCTCAGATTACAGTAATAAAATTTCGGGCATTACACTCACAATTCAAACTCATATATTTATAATAGTATTAGATATTAGATTATTATAGTAGTTTTCTATGAATTTGATGTCAATGAATAATTAAAGTTTATTATAGTACTTTTCTATGAATTTGATGTCAATATATAATTAAAGTAATTAAATTTAAATTTAAAAATAAAATTGAAATAATAAATACCTTAACTAAGTACTCTATTAATAATCATATTAAACTAACATAGAAAATAATTTAAAGAACCTCATGAACATGACAGATTATAAAACAAACAAAATGGTAAAATAATAATCCTATTAAACTAACGTAGAAAATAATTTAAAGAACCTCATGAACATGACAATTTATAAAACAAATAAAATGATAAAATAGTAAGTTTACAAATGAAAATCATATATTTATAAAAGTAAAATAGATGTAATATTATTATTTTTTTTAATATGTAAATTAAATTAAATTTAAAAGTAAAATCAAATTAATAATTATATTGATTGAATTAAGTAGACTATTAATGATCATATTAAATTAACACAGAAAATTACTTAAAGAACCTCGTAAACATAACAAATTGTAAATAAATGAAAAGGTAAAATAGTAAGCTCACAATTCAAACCCATATATTTATAATAATATTATATATATATATATATAAACGTGGGATTTGACAGCTAAATCGAAATAAACATATTCAAGCTGTGTTTATAACATCATATAATACAAACTATAATCAAAGTTTTTAGTGATATAGGAAAATTTGGTAATAATGTGACAATAAGAATCCATTCTCAAAAAAGTTAAAAATGAAAATAATAATCCAACATGAAGAAATTGTGATCAGAAGTAAATGTCAGTTTGCTTGGACTGTGCTTTGAGGTCTTTCAGCTTCTTCAATATGTTAGTGAAATAATCCTGCAGATATTTCTCTAGCGTACTAATATCTTTGGCATCCACTCCAAGAAGATTATATGTCTCAGCCATTGGGTTGGAGAAAACAGTATCACTACTGAGAACCTACAAAACAAAGAATTAAATCATTGGAATTTTGTCTTGATTCCAACTACAGGTCATTAGCCCACTGTTTATGAAGCAAATCTATCGACGATTATTCAAGATGAGTACAGATATTGGCATGCCTCAGGAGGCTCAGTTCAACTGATAAAAGAAAAAAAAAATTCATGGAAAATGGTTGTGTTGTGCAGAATCAGGAAAAAGTGACGAATTAATACCTCAGAAAACGCCAATCTATCAGCGACATCGTTGGTCCACTCAAACAAACGAGTCAACTGGCGTGTGAATCTTAAAACTGAGACAGGAACTGTGGTAACGTTTGCATCTTGACCAGCGAGTCTCTCGCACAAGCTTATCACCTGTAAAGATTACGCAACAGGATGATTTGAAATCATAATGTTGGTTTTACAGTTAGGGGCATGGCTGGGACGAGAAAGATTGAACAACACATTCTCGAGCCACAAGAACACCGAGTGTTGGAAATAGACACCATCACATTTCCAGAAACAACTATTCTCTCAAATTGAGGGCATTATTCTTTACCTCTTGAGTTGTCCATGCACGAGGCCCAGCAAAAGTAAGGAGTTTTCCATTGATATTAGAGCTATAAATGTTAATCGAGCAATATCCTGGAGACATGGTAATTGTTTGAGGACCTTAATTATATGCTAAATTACCTGATTAAGCTATAAAAATTTACTTGTGTATCCATATATGCTATTCTTGTGGGAGCATCAGTACCCCAAACAGATTTGTCTTCCAATATGGGCACTGCATACTGTCCAATCAGACCCTGTAAAGATTGGGAAACACCGCAAGTAAATGAATAATCTGATTCAGATGTCAAAAAAGTCACAATGAAACATAACAAAATGACTCAGAAAGATGGTAAGGAGAGAAGAATCCTGTAACAAAAGTTTCTCTTCTAAGAGATTGGGGACAAACTGGATTGTTTTTATTAAACATATGTTCAATTTCCCCAGTGGAAAATTCCTAAAACTTTATCTTCATAGTTGGTATATCCTGAGATTAAGTCTAAGTTCAAACTACAGCATGTCACAGAGAAAAGTTGTAACAAACTCTACAGTAAACAAACAGTTGGGTGCAATTTTTCATTGTTTTTTTAGTTGATCGAGCCTTGTATTTATCAATTGCATCACGGTCAATGAGGAAGGCGAGAGTTCCAAAGAAATTGGAAGAGAAATTAAGAACTCCAAACATTAAACAAAAAGAAGGAATTCACCTGCATGAAACCGCATAGCCGGATTGTGATGTGGTTCAGGCCTGAATCGCGGAGAAATTTCTCGGTGCAGTGTTTGATCTCCATAAGTGGAACTTCAGGATGCTTATCACAGTTATGGATTGAAAAGAAGACAAATTTTTGGATTCCCATAGCCTTTGCGCATTGAATGAGAGCAACTTTTCCTTTCCAGTCTACCTAAAGTGAAGGTGAACTAAGCATGGCAGATTTATGTAAAAGATTTCAAAATTATTGTAGAAACTCAATAACCCTCTAACATTGATCGATATCCTACTCTGTAATTGGTAAAATAATCAGATTATTGGTAAATATCCTCACATTTTTTATTGGTTCCTCTGGTCGTCCTGTAGCACAATCAATAACTGTATGGATGCCAACCAACGTAGCTGGTATTGTTTCAGGTTTGCTCAAGTCTGCCTGCTCAGAAACACTGTGATTCAGTACATTATCTTACCACGGAGTAATGACTTCCGTTGATGCCTAGATTTCAGATCACACAGTAAAAATGGGCACATTGTCAGGCTACATACACAAGTATTTTCATCAGAAATCGATCCTCAAACAATCAATGTTACGAAGAACCAAAACTCTGGACGACGGAAGCAAAGGAACACTGAAAGATTCGGTATCGACTCCCTGGCATGAACGTTAATATCAACAAATGTTTACATATAGGACAACAATATGGCAAAAGACTCAGATGACGAGATTTAGATTCCATTAGGTGTCATATCTCCTCCCCTGGCTCCTCGTCTATCAGTTTTAAACTGTCTTTGAATTCTTGTAATCTCTACCGACCTCACGACTTCCATTTTGTAAATGAGGACTTTCTCTCCATGAATTGATAATTGATTCAAAGCTAGACAACATTTTGCCAATCCCTCACCTTTTAATACAGAAAAGGGTTTTAATAAAACAATAAAAATGATAAAACATGAATTCTTCCGGTTTGGCAAAAGTATGCAACACCAAATCTACCTTGTGTATTAAATTACAGTTCAAATAACATCGGGGTAAAACACAGCACTTTGGCAAAAGGAAAAAAAAAAGATCAAAACACAGACAATCCAAATTACAAAAACCGCTCAAAAACCAAGTTTAGCAGGGTTTCCATTTGCGTTCAACTCACTTCACTCACGAGTAAAGTGCAACGTAATGATTATTGTACTAACATCAAGCTAACACATTGAGCAGTGAGTTTACATTGACAACAGTGGCGCCCCAGTCACGTAGGAAATCAGCAGGAGCAGGGCGAGGCCTGACGAGGCACCTAACGTCGTATCCTTCATCCAACGCCCGCCTCACAATCTGCCTGCCCAATGTTCCCGTGGCGCCTACCACCAGTATGCTGGTAGGCCTCACAGGAGCCTCCGGAGCCAAATTTACAGCGGCGCATTTGATCAGCGCTCCATTGCCCCTGCCTAAATCAAAGCTAAAGACAATCACAAACGATATCAACAAGAAAGTAGAGCAAGTAAAAACCGTAGCGGAGGAAGAGGAGGTGGACGCAACGGAATCCGGAGCAAAAGTGCGCCGCCAGGAAAGGGAGGTTTGCTGCGGACGGCGTAGAGTGAGGGTGGGAAATTGGGGGTGGAGAGTAGAAGCGGCCATAAATAATCAACCCACTTCAGCTGTGCTCTCTCTCTCCGCTCTCCGTGTAGGAGTGAGAATGTAGCGTAACAACAGATGCGGAAGATGCCACGTCTGCAATGTCACGCACCACATCATTTTTTATTTATATTCTAATAAAACTTTTTTGTTATCCAGAGGTCAACAAGTTATTCAATTTCAAGGAAAGAATTAAGACATATAACGGTGTTAAATTTTATTACGTTGGCATGTGTTAAATTTAATTAATTATTTAATTTTTGATAATCACGATGAAATTTTTAATCTATTTATTAAATAATTCTTCGAGTTAATAAATATATTTAAATCTAACAGTTCAATTAATTCTAATTGAATTTTAAATAGATCTAAATACATTAAATATTTGTGAAATTTCAGTTTTCATCTAAAACCACACACTGAGACCGAATATTATTTATAGGTGATCATGTTATTAACAATGAAATATTAAACTAAAATCAATCAATAATTAAAGTTTTAAAAAATACTAGATTGAAAAGAAACCAATATCAAACAACGTATTGTTTTGCTCTATTGTTGTCTTAGCCTAAAAAATTTTATTACATAAAATTAAAACAAAGCAAAGGCATAATGTTTGAATTAATAAGAATAAAATCTAGGAAGTAATAAAAAAAATCTCAGCTTGATTAACGTGATTCTCTATTTGAAGTTGTCTTTCTCCTCTCTCTCAAATCCTGACAATTCTCTTTTTCCTCCAAGTTTCAAGAGAATGTTGTGTACTGTTTCCTCCCAGTTTTTCTTCTTCATCTCTTTTACATGTAATTACGTATTCTTTTAGCTCCTCTCCTCATTATTTTTCTTAGGGCATCCACAATAGTAGATATAATACATGCCACGTCATCCAAATATTCTCTCCATCTAAATATTCATCACTGCACACCATTGATTTGTGTGTCAGAGCAATACCCGGTCCCGGTTACAAATTTGTAACCTGGTATTGCAATTTTTTTTTTTATTTCTTCAAGCCAGACGTGAGTTTCACGCTGACTTGAGACACGTGCGTGCATTGCACTTGCGCGTTAAAACCTGTAGTGGACAATTAAATGAAATCCGAGATCGACCAAACCTGGGTCGACGAAAACATTGGTCGACCAACAATTGATCGACCATTTGGTTGACCAATTGGTCGACCAATTGTTGCAATTGGTCGACCAATTGTTGGCGACCAATTGTTTTGGTCGATCATGGTCGACCATTTAAAACATTGGTCGATTATTTGGTCAATTAAGAACGTTAAATTTTGAACGTTAGGTCAATTAAGAACGTTTGGTCGATTATTTGGTTGATTGTTTTTTCTGCACAACTTTATTTTTTCTGATCAATTAAGAACGTTAGGTTTTGAAAGTTGGGTTTTGAACGTTGGGTAACATTCAAATTTTAGTCTATAAATACATAAGTTTTTGATAAATTAAAATTCATATTTTCAACATCCTACATACATATTTCTCTCATAAAAAAATTTCGAAATGGATAATAGTTCCAATAATTTTTTAGTGATCTTTTGAACTCTCCAAATATCGACGAAAATTCAAGTGGAGAAAATTCTCTAGTTCGTCCGAGTGTCCAACATCCTCCATTTCCATTTCTTACACAGCAACCACAGAATTTGCAACATTTTTCATATCCACCACCATATTTTTTTAACGCCCCTCTACCTCCGTGGAATACATGCCCCCCAGAATATTGGCAGAGTAGCCAATATTTTGTGCAAGCTCCATCCCATAGAATTAATCATGTTCAATCACCGGGGCTTCAATCAACTGAATCGAGAAGGGCTAGTGTTGATGCAAGTGATAGTGATAAAAGGGGTAGAAGCACCTTACTATATGTGTGGTTTGTCATGTCTTTTGTTTAGTATCTTAGTGAATTACTAATTTTCAATTATTATTATTATAAATGTTGTTTTATGGTTTGTAATTTTTTATTATTAATGTTATAAATATTGTTTTGTGGTAAATTAGTTTTGTATAGTACGTTATAATTTTTTTAATTTTATTAATATTTATTTTATTCAATAAAAATATAATACTAAATAATATATGAACGTAATTAAAGTGGTTAAATGATTTTATTTAAATAAAAATAAAATATTAATTAAAGTGATAGTGGGACCCATAAATATTTGGTTGATGAGATATTTGATTGTGAAATACGAGATATTTGAGTAGAGAAATATTTGATTGATGATGTGGATTATGGGGTCCACAAATATTCGAAAGAAATATTTTTCTTATTGTGGATGGCCTTAATGGGTAATGATGCGATCTGGGTGAAAAGGATGAGCCGGGTCAGGTGCCCCACCGGATCTGCTATCAATATGATGAGGGAAATAAGAGCAAACTGTTCGGATCAGAAGCTTTCTTCCTTAGGCAGCCGAGAAGATCTGCAAACAAGATAGTAACCACGTGAATGGGCGCCGGAGGAGTGTTCGGCGTGACCACTCCGATGCTTAAGTCAGTGAAAGTCTCAAGCAAGAAACCAATGTAACCAAGTGATGGTTGTGAAATTGATGTTAATGTGGGCAATAAATGAGTAATAAATATGTGTATTCAATATCTGAATAGAGAGTAAATGCAAATAGAGAACCTGATATTTATAGTAGATGATGTAATGATGACCTCGTTCTTTGTGCTGATCATTAATTATAGTAGGGCGGCTGATTATACCCTATTATTCTGACATGTCAAATCTCGACTAGTCACTTCTACCTAATATTATTAACCACTTGGATTGGTGTCAGAGATATATCGGCCGCACACACCCTACTTTGTCGGCGTAATTAAATGCAGCACTCATCGAAGAGGCCCGGGTAGAATGCCTCTTGGGAATTTACATGAGAGCCCGGACATCCAACAGCTGGGAATATTATGTCCCAGGTGTTCAACGGCCCGGCCCTTTGATGAGCCTCTTTACAGATTCTCCCTGTCAAGTTATACCTTCATTATCTCGGGTAGCCTGAGATCCGGGCTTCTGTGCATCTTACCGTCTTACTGACCCGGATCATGCGTAACTCGGTAAAGATCCATCCTCCTGACCCGGGCACTATCCATAGCCCGGGACATCCCGGGGTATCGGGTAACATTTTTAAAAAACCCAAAATCTCCACATGAAGTTCTAAGAAATTTGTCACAAAATCTCTTTTTATTGTAAATTCACACATGAATGAGACTACAATTGTAAAAATTTCCCCTTCCTTGTCATTGCTTTCATTGTGTTTTATAAAGAAGTAGAATAAAAATTTCTTTTTATTCTTTTATTTCCTTATTTGTAATATTTTGTTGCCCTTGATAGAATCACATTATCTCCAAAATTAGCATTTTTTTCTTTTGTTCAAATCTACAAATATTAAAAAATGAATCAAGATAAGCATAAGATAAGAGATAATGACTCCAAATAAGCACAAGATAAAAGATAACAATATCATATAAGCACGAATATGATAAAATAAAACCCTAAAATCTCTATTCAGATTTATCAATAAGTCTCACGTTTCACTTCCTTTCATTATGGTATGTGGGGAAATATCCCTCCAAATGCCCCTATTGTGGGTGCTTTAAGGATCAAGTGTTGGTGGTACATTGTTTGAAAGCCCTATCTTCCTTTTTCAAGTATGTTTTTAATTGTGTCTATATTGGACTTGTTGGGATAATCGTGTTGAAAATATGAAAAATATTTGTGTTGAAAATTATAATGTTGAATGTCGAAAATTGGGTAAAATTAGGTGTTGAATATTGAAAATTAGTGTGTGATGATGTATGTAATGATGAAATTGTTTTTGGATTGTTTTCCAAAGAAATTATATAAATAGGTCTCCATTTGTAAAGATTTGATACAATTGGGTGGAGAGAAAAATATTATAAAGTGTGTAGTTTGGTAAATTTTGAGAGTTTGAGATTTTTACTTTTTACCATAAATTTTTATTTTTTCACAACAGATCGGTCCATATTCACTGTTTTTCCATATTCACTGTTTTTTCAATTGGGACAATTCAATCTCTATTACTATGCTAAAAACAAATTTTTATTTATTTATCTATATTGAGCTTAGTGGGTTCATGTTTTTCAATTGAACTAATTTCAATTTTTATTATTGAGTTCAAATTGGTCTTTTGCTTTGTCTTTGTCATGTATTGACGTTAAGCTTGAACATTTTTCATGAAACCAAAACCTAAATTTTTTAGTTTTATTTTCACTAATTTTTTCGTATTGACAAAAATCTAAACAACTAGTAAAAAATATACTTTCTGGACTTTAAATTAGATTTTAAAAAATATAATGTAAAATGACAAAAAAGAAGAAGACAGAATTGACAACAAAGAAATTAGGGTTTTTGTTAGGTTAAAATAAAAAAGAAGAAGACAGAATTGACAACAAAGAAATTAGGGTTTTTGTTAGGTTAAAATTTGATTTCGTCAGTAATGATGGATTTTGTGACCCTAAATTTTTTTTTCAAAACCTTATTGGTATATAAAAATATTTTTTTCCTTGTGTGTATATATATTTATGTTTATTACTGTGAGGACCCGGACGCTAATTCATGTCTTAATCATTATTACTGTCAAATATAACAATTAAGAAAAGTGAGACTAATTTTTTTTTCTTTTTAAAATATAAATGCGGAAACGTAATGTAATTTATTTAATATACATGTCAGTATAAAAGTACAAATCATGTACTGCAAGTTTCTATCTCAACTAGATTCAACATCTATACATCAAGTGCTGAATCTTATTCTGATTCTGGGCCCGGATCTCCACGCTAACTATAATCTCTCATCCTCTTCCTGATCCTGATCCTGATCCTGTCCCACCTGTTGTCAAGCACATATACAAACAAGACAACAGCTGGATAATTCCGGTGAGAATTACATTCCCAGTATAAATCATGTATACATGCATTTCTTATAAACAGATATAAAAGCATGAAATCGATATTCATAACATGTATCAAATCAGAAACATAAATCAATACAAACTCTGAATCACACTCCGTGACTCACAGACTCTGACTCGACTCATCCTAATCTAGGGATCCCGATCTGAATAAGAACATACACCCACCTACACTCCCGATCGGGGTGGTGGCACGTTCTTATTCACGGACTTTGACTCTTTCCATATCGAACATCAGTAATAGAAGAAACTCCAATTCTATCAACTTCGATATAACCAAACGTTCGGTGTCTTGACCTATCCGTCACAGACTTTGGCACTTTCGCCAAATCAGTATCTTGTGACAATGTGCAATGTGCCCGTGACGATTCCATCACTAAATTGATCCGTCATCGTTTTGTCATATTAATATTTTTGAAACGGGAATGAAGACGAGGATGAAAAGTTGATCCCCAAAGTTTCGACCGAAAAAACGAGGACCGAGACAGATAAGGAGTGGAGATGGAATTCGAGAACGGGGATGACAAACCCGCCCCCGCCTCGCCCCGTCTCATTGCCATCCTTAGATCCGCCCCTGATTTTCAACATACTTCTCCTTTAGCGATGGCTGCTCCATCTGTTGATGAAATACGCAAGGAAGGGCATTCAACCAATTCCGGGTTTTGTTTTTCAACATTGTCCTCGCCAAGCTAACCAATCGGCACACTTTCTCGCAACTGAAATGATTTCGATTGGCTCCATTCCTTGAAATGCACATTTTGTTGTAACGCAGGTTATATCGTATTATATATTAACTATTATTTAACTCAAAATAATATTAAAATTCAACGCATTATTTTTGGCTTACTTCGGGTAAATTCGTTTAAATTAACCTCACCCCACCTCATCTTTTACACGAGAGTAGAAATTGCTAACAAAATCAAAAGTGGCCTAAAAAAATTGGGTTTTAATGAGATGAGAGAACAAAATCCTCATCTACTCCAACATTATTTCTTGTTAATGTTAATAATTAAATGAATGAGATTTAAATGAGGGCCCTGACACCGAGCTGCTGCATTTCTCTAAGCTTCCATACAGAGTAAGGAGCGGCATAACCATCTCCAAGTTGTTCAGCATCCAACTGCTGCATAGCCCATGCATAATACACCGTCTGGATTGTATCCTGTTTCACAAACATACTTCAATCAAACAATCAAAACATCACATTGTTCTGATTCCAATGGAACTCACAAGACTTGAATTCATCAAGGGCATGCAGAAATTAACGAATGATCGTGCCAACTGCGAACCGATTGTTCACGTGCATTTCAACAACTATTACGCAGCCATTCCATCAGAGGCAAATATGGGTGACTATCTAGAGCAGAATCCTTACAAGTTTCCGGATCTAGGAAGGCTTATATTCCTCAAAGATGATTCTCAGGGTAGTCACGAAGGAAGACTGAATAATACTCCGCTTGGAAACATCAATTCATTCAAATAAATAAGTACGCGAAGTTCAATTGATGGCTTATATAATTTAACTTCAATGATGAGAGATGAACAGGGTACCCACAAGCTAGACAAAACAAGACCCAACTATAAATGCTTCTTCCCCATTTAATTTTTTTATTTATATTTAGAGGTTCGATGCAATAAAGGTCTCAACTTTACCTGACCACCTTCCGTTACTGAACCCAGACTATCGCGTACGCAGTAGACTTGCTGCGTTTGAAACTGTGACAATGTCAAACCAAAATAGTTGTCAGTGCCAACTATTGAGCATTTTCCGCACGAAACATCAAATATGTACGCTTGGTTTATCAACAGACGAGTTCTTCATGGAAAATCAGAATGATAATTCCACAGAGACCAGCAAACATCCTCAACCATTTTTCTAATCTAAACTAAAGTACCAAAATAGGGGAGGAGAAACAGTTGATTAAGAAGGTAAATTATATCCACTTGTACAAGGCTTGTCCACATCATCCCTTCCGAAAATCTTAATTAGGTTCACCTCCATAAATGTCTAAGATTTTACATTCGCACACTCAAGGACTTCATCATTTGGGTGATTGATATTACGTTTCAGAATAATAAAGGAAAAATTTTATTTATACGCATACTATTTCAAAATTTTATCTCACCAACATAGCCGAACATACTAAGGAGGTTTGATGATAAGCAAAGTGATAATAAATGAAAGCCTAGATGCAGCTAACTGTTGTCAAGTAAGTAAATACAAGTTCAAAATTAAATGGCATTTTTTAATCCTTGATCAAATAGCAATATCAGTATAGCAAAAGCATCCAGAAACTTGAACTTCTACTCTAGCAATATCAGTATTATATTTCAATCCTTGATCAAAGTACTTTTTCCCTCGGACTATTCCTTAAATTTTGTAATTTCAGGATTATTTCAAGTTTATATTATTCAATAAGTTATTAGTGGATGTTGGTTTCAGGGGACACAGTTGTAATTATGCTGTTAGATGATTTACTAATTTGGACAACATACTATAAAAGTATATATAATCTACCCCATTTGAACTTCTACCATATGTCAATTTAAATCCAGGAATAAAAAATGTAACGATTTTTCCTCTAACTTTTTCAAGAGGTGATGTGTTCATGTCAATAGGAATATAGGATGTATTCCCATGATTCTCCACACAAAAGCAAAGAAAGAGCAGACAAGGCGAGTTCTTACTGCCACTATTATAATGGGAGTGTCTCCCATCATTTTAGTCTCTCGAACATCGACTTCTGATATATGCAAAATCTGCAGGGAAGACACAAAGAAAAGAAATATGGACGGGGTTGACATATTCCTATGCAATGAATGAGAAGCACAAAAAGTGGTACAATGTATTCTCACCTTGTTATCAAAAAAGATCCCTTGGCTTTCAAAAGCTTTACGCTCCTCTATACACCGCTCAATGACGTGAAAAGTACAGTACTTCTTCAAAACATCCGCATCACCCTATAGACAGCAAAGCACATAAAAGCATACATCAAGTTAACTAAACAATGTGCCTTTTTAAAGTTACACTTTTTGTATCCAAACTAGAAATATCAATCCATTTTTGGTAACGATATCAGACCCATGGAACACCGAATTAGATATCAAATACAACCCTTGCCCTCATGGACTTGAAGACTTACTTTAAAATAAGCAATAAGAACGACTTGAAGACTTACTTTAAAATAAGCAATAAGAACTGGTTTGACCACTTCTTGAACCTCAGCTACAAATTCTGGTAAAGAAAAAGTCCTGCCACACAAAGTCAAGTGAGCGATATAACATTTCTGAATAGCACAGTTATCTTTTTATAAAACTTGAACAAGGACAAGTTATCTTACGGGTCTCTGCGACGAATCTCTTTAAATGACATGGCAGCGTCTGATTCTCCCAGAACAGTCTCACTAATACTGGCAAACAAAATAACAATTTTTAGTCATGTAAATGCTTTAAAATTTTAAATAAATTTAGGGGGAAAGGGTGGTAAGCTACTCTTGGATTTTGTGAACAACTGGGTGATCACTAGTCTCCCATCTCTCCCACATATCTTCTGCAATCTGTATTTCAGCAGCAAGGATGAGCTGCCAACGCTAAAATAAAAAATGCTGGAAAATCACCTAAGGTACAAATTGAAATATTATACATAAGTTTTTTGACCACTCATGCCCCTTTTCTAAAATTTTATAAACAATCCAAGAAAGAGAAAGGATTCTCCTAACATACTTAACCTCATGAGATTTTTTAGTATCAGCAAAAAAGGCTAATTAAGAGCAATTTTATAGGACCATAAAACCTAGAAACTTAAGCAGAAAGATTCATCTCACTTTAAACTGTCACCAAATATCTGTTCTCCGCCATGCTTATCTACAAACAGATTATGCATCTGTGATTCATAGCATGACTTTGGGGATGGTTGTGTACTTGTGTATAACAGGAAAGTGGGAAAAGCAATTGGCACGTGAAAATCCAACTGCCGTGACTGCTATTAAATAAACTTAATAATAAAACATGTAGACAACTTAATGCGACTAAGTTCTCTCAATATAAATATCAGTTAAATAGTAGCATCTTGGACAAATACTACATGCGGCAATTCAATTTCACTGTGCAAAACAAATGAATAAGACAGATTATTGCTAGCAATATATCATTTTAATCACACAAGCCAACAGAGAAAAAAACAGGCCTATCCACAGTCATTTGTGCTAATTTCTTCATTAAAGATATATGACTGATGAATTATCACAAAAAGTAGAATTTATGTATGAACTCTTATTTCGATCTTGAGTGGCAGACACCAGATTGAAGAAATTGCGGATGTTAGCAGTGTAGATAAA
This sequence comes from Primulina tabacum, assembly GCF_025594145.1. Classification (NCBI taxonomy): domain Eukaryota; kingdom Viridiplantae; phylum Streptophyta; class Magnoliopsida; order Lamiales; family Gesneriaceae; genus Primulina; species Primulina tabacum. Next base: position 16,576,179 of record NC_134554.1, read on the forward strand.
AGTTTAAATAGCGCAACAGAGAGAACTAAAATATCATATTTCACATTCAAAATTACCTCCTGGCTCTTTTCAAGTACAGGTTCACTTATCCCCCTAACACGCTTGAACATAGGATAGCCTCGCATCTGAGACATCAGTAAATAACATAAGGTGAAAAAGGGAACACAAAACATAAATAATCCAGCATACAAGATAGAAGATACGGATTCACATATCATATCACCTTATTCTTGAATGCCTCCCATTTCTTACTCCATGGGGATTGTTTCGAAGGCACCGCGACAATATCAGTCCGGGTACTTCTTTCAAAGTTTGAGGATGATGCAGCAGACGAAGCATCATATTCGAGACGCTTTCTCCTATTCGGATTGCCTTTCAACTCATCTTTCACAATCTCATAGCTCTTCTTTACCAAGTCAACGGGCCTCGCTTCCTTCACTTTGTGGAAAGCTAAAGAAACCTTGGGAGAAATGGAATAAAAACCATTCTTCAACTTGCCAAATAGAGTTTTGACATTATCATTAGAATCAGGTTGCTGTTGCTGCCCCTGTTGCTTTTCTCCTCCAAAGGCAGACTTGTCTCCACCATTGCCATTTGAGCAATGACTTGATGGAGTTCCATTGGATCCTGTTGGCTCTTGCTTTCCAGCACCATAACTTTCTTTAATCTGGATAAAGATTTAGACAGTTTGTGACTATCAAGTTTTCTATACTGAGTAATGTCACACAAAATGGCAGCAGACATTTGTTCAATCAAGCACAAAAACTTCACACCTCAATTTTAGCAGCAGTAATCTTTTCTTCCATGTCAGCATAAACCTTCATGAAAACAAAGTAACCCAAAAGTCAGTAAAATATGTAAACAGATAAATAACCAAAACAGTCCATTTTTTAATCTAATCAGTCAGTTGTTCAAGTTTAAATTAAATTCAGTCATTTCAGCCATCATCCCGTCACTCGACTTTGCAAGCTCCTCGGCGAATTGGAACCACAATTTGTATTCATGGCCAGATCATCCAGTTTTGAAATATTAATTTACAAGCAATTCATCACAACCGCAAAAAGTTCTGCAAAATCTATTCAAACCAAGTTTATATCTGAGCAAACCAATAGACATCAAAGTTGACTCTCAAGTATTGTGTACTTGAGGTAAAAAGCTTTCCAACATGGAAATACAACCAGACGGGTAAAATTCTGGTCACCTTTCAATGCCATTCATTACAAGACCAATAAGAGAAATTTATACCTTTTTTGCCTTTGCTTCAGTCTCTGTCCAAACATCATCAACATGCTTGTAGAGCTGCTCAGTAGTCTGCTTCGTTCTGCATTTCGCCATTTCACCAGCTCAGAGCTCCCATTGAAAGTGTCTGCCAGCCTTGACATACAACAGTATGTCTCAGCCTCCACGATACAAGTGCTCGCTAAACAAGAAAAAAATTGTAATAATATTACCTAGCTTTCAGGTCCTCTTTAACCCCTTTTAGTTCATTTGCCTTCTCCTTTAATTCCTCAACGGACTGTTGAAATTCCTGGTTCCTACACCAACAAACGAGTCTCTTGTCTCAATTGAAAAAACAAATGAGCATGGTATTGATTGGGTGCATTGCAAGTTTGTCAATGGCAACAAGTATAGCAAAGGAGGTTTGTGCTCAGATGCAAAGATAACTGCAAGAGAGCATCAATATCACAACTAACTTCAGTTCTGATAAGCTCGAAACTATGTGGTCACGCACACACAAAAATAAAAAAACAAAAAATCATCGCTGACCTCCTTTTCCTCTCAGCTCATACACCAAAAAGGCTTCATAAAATTAGCAGGGTTAAAATAACGAAGGCTTGCAAAGAAAAGATGCCTAGTATTACCAAAAATTGAACTTATATTTCGCATCCAAACCTATTCCAGCAAAAAACATACATAAATGTAAAAGAATCAAAACAAGAAATAATTGAACATAAATACCGCAATAAAACTGAAGTATCAAAGAGAATGTCGTATATTCATAAAAAATCAAGACGAAAAAGAAGATACCCAGTATTTTTATTTACACATTACCTGTCAACTTCACCTTTAATCTTATTAGAGAACTCATTGAACACGCTGAACTCACGTCTAAGCATATTCCCATAGGACGAAACGAACTGCGGCCTTTCCCATCTACTCGAGGCCTACATAGAAACAACCGCACAAGCTATCACCAGAGCAATATGCCATCTTTCATGCATACGGGAAGACCGGGAAGCGCGTACCTGTTTGGATGCTATTAATTGTGGTTGAAGAAGCATATGCTTGTTGATCAAGAAATCTCTAAGGACTTTTCTGTTGGCCATCAGACCCGGCGAGGAATTTCTTCTTCCCTAGGAAAATGCGGGAAGAGACCAATTTCTTAGGGTTCTGTCGAGCGTGCTGTGTTTCAACCTCGGCAAAAGACAAGGCCTGGCTCTGTGTGGAGCAAAAGCTCAACTATTCTTTAAAAAAAGGAGAAGGCAAGGCAATTTTCTTGCCCTAATGCAACTACCGTAAGTTTCAGGTTCTGGTCGACTCATTTATTTATTTATTTTTAATTTATTCTTTTGTAGGGATAATTTTCCTTAAAGAAATTTACAATTAAGCCCTTATACTTTTTGATACATTATCATTACTCCCAAATTTTTTAAAAAATTGTCAGCTAATCGATCAAATAATTTAATAACAATATCCCTAAATCTCAAATATAAACGTGTGGTAAAAGAACTTGCCGACGTAATGGCTCCGTTTCGACAAATACTTGTAAAACATTTTTATAAATGTTTTAAAAGTTTTTTTATGAATAAATATGATTTCGGACAATTATTCTATAAAAATATTTTCGGCTGTTTGGTTATTCTAAAAACATCAAAAAAATCTTCCAATAGTTCTTCAAAATCTATACTTTACAAACATTTTGCAAACACAATTTACAAAAATCTTATCCAAATACGTACTCTTAGGTTTTCTCACAATGAAATACTAAAAATGTTTTTAAAGAATTTGTCCAAACAGAGCCCGACATTCAAAATGACAAGAATAACCTTTTAGTCTTACATTCAAATTTCACACGCTAAATTCGATTAATCAAAGTGCAAAACGATGTGGGACGGACCACGATGCATTACAACAAGATGGCAAATAGAAGCAGAGAAAACTTGACGATGCTGCAGTTCTTATGGTGCTTCAAAGAGCTACTTCAGAAAAGGCCAAGAAAACAGAAGCATCAACAAATTCAAAAGGTGGAAATTATGATGATTAACTCTGGTAAAAAGAATGAAGGAACTTCACTTTTTAGTGATGTTAGGCTGTTATGCATTTTAAAGCTGGATATAATTGTCCGTTGGAGGAATTGGGAGGCTTCTCGAATTTATTTACACATTCAGAAACTTGTATTCGACCTTCTTTTAAAAAATTTAAAACATTTGTTTATCTGTGTTTGGTTGAAGGATAAAATAAACTAATGATTAATATGTAAATGATAAAGAAAATGATTGTTGTAGAAATGTAATATATGATGTAAAATAATATTATGTTTGGTAAGATTTTTAGGTGTGGGATAATTTTGAATTTTTTGATGAGACGACAAAATTGCCCTTTTTTTTCTTCTTCCACTACGGCTGCGGCGGTCCGGCGGCGTTGGTGCTCCGACGGTCGAGTTGGCAGCGACGGTCCGTCGACGGCGGTGCTGCGGCGGTCCGGCGACGGCGGTTGCGAAGACAGCGGTGCGACAGTGGTCCAGCGGCGTTCGACGACGGTGGTGGTCCCGCAGCTGATCCGGCAGCCGAGGTGGTTCCGGCGGTCCGGCGGCGGTCTGGGGACGATCCGGCGGCGACGGTCCAGCGGCGGTCCGGCGGCCAAGGTGGTTCAACAGCGATGAAGGAGGAAGGGTAAAAGTGGAAAGAGAGTAGAAATAGAGAAGAATTGATAATCCTACGGATGAAGGATGTATTATTTAATCACACTTAATACAACCTAATTATTTATAGGAGGGATTGAGTTGGTTAAATAAAAATCGTACCAAACATTAGATAAAGTGTGATAAAATAATCTATCATATTTAATCTGGCAAACCAAACGCAACGTAAGATAATTGTTTCTGCACTCACTGTGCATTTACACCTCGTTCCATCGTGATTATCATTTCATGAGCATTGGGATTCAATTTTTTTTTTTATTAATTGCAAGATCAAAATCTTTATAGTATTATTTTTTATCAGGATATTTGGGGGAATAACTTGGGTCAAACTTCATTTTCTAAAAAATGATCATCTCCGTGTGTATTTGAATATTTTCAAATGTATATGAGAACGTCATTTTTTTAAAAATGTATGACTAATGTTATTTTGCTAACACTTTTTTTTTTACCTTTGTTTCTTTAGATTGCAAAGTTGGTTTTGCAAAACATCATGGTTGATTTTTGTTATAATAGTTCGGTTTTCTCTTTTTCCCAAAAAAAATGATTAAATATTGGGTGGTGAATCATATTTTGGGTGATTGCGGCAAAGTCTACCTTACAGTCAATAGTTGGACAAGATTGTTCTCACTACAGCTAAGGTCGTGGGATAAAATATTTGCGCACATTTAATTTTGAATTATATGCATGTTTTTATGGCATGAATCCAAGACAGCTGATCGTTTTTGGTATTGAGAGACTAAAAAAATTTAAATTTCGCAGTGTTTTCAATATGTGTTCCGGAGAAACCCAACATAAACTTTGTTCCCATCAATCAACACCAGGCAAAAAGATCAAACAAGAACTTGGAATAAAACAAGAACTTCTTCCAAGTTCCATTGTGTATTGTTTCTCTTTCTTTTGAACCTTTTTCTTTACTCTGATTTCACAATAAAAAACTGTATTCGTTATCCTTCACTCCGGTTTCCTAAAATTCGAAAATTCATCTCTTCACAACAAAAAAAGATCAACCATTTTTCCAAATAAGGGATCTGATCACAAAGTTGTCGCTGATTATTTTTGGGGTTTGGTTGTGGGATTGTTGAGTGATAGTGTTAATTTCTCACTACTTGAAAAAAATTTGATTCTTCAACATTTTTCTGAATATGTTTTCAATTGTTTGATTTTTCCTAGCACTTTTAACATATAAATAATTCATTTTCTTAAAATGGTGAACCATCTCAACTAGTTGCCAAAACATAGTTTATCAATGCAAACAACACAAACTGGTTAAAATGAAAGTACATAAATTCTTAGAACAGAAACCTCTTTGAAGCATTTTTCCCAAGAATTGCCTCCCATACCAAAAGAGAAAAAGGCCCTTTCTTTTCCAAATACTCCCTAACCGCTTTCTCTTCGACAAAAAAACCCTTTTCTTTCAACGAAGAGATCACACTCCTAGACTCCTCCTGGCCCTTCTCTCGGCAATACCCATCAACCAAATCCGTAAAAGTCGCCATATTCGGTGAATGTCCAGCCTCGAGCATTTCAATACAGAAACTGTACGCATCCTCCAACCTCTTCCCTCTGCAAAGTCCTCCAATCAGCACCTCATAGCTAAATGCATTTGGAAGAATCCCATTACTCTGCATTTTCTTGAATATTCTCACCGCATCATCGAACTTGTGTGCTTTACAGAAGCCATCGACAACAGCAGTGTACACGACCACCTCAGGGATCGAGCCCTTCTCACGCATCAACCCAAAGAGCTTCATTGCCTCTTGCACCAACCCATCTTTACACAACCCATCGAGCATAGCCACTGCATTAGGGACCAGCCCCGTCTCCTTCATCTTCCTGAAAATCTCATCTGCATCCCCCGGAGGCGATGGCGACTCAACCGTTTCCTTTTCTGATGTCTTGCTAACATTATTTGCAGATTCAGATATAGAGGGTTCTGATTTGCGATCAAAACCAAGTTTGAATCTTTCAAGAAAGTCATCATCAGCTGTGCTTCTTGATGAATTCAGACTTTCATTTTCACGACCACGATTGAATTTTGGGAATTTATCGTTTCTAGGAGGAGGTGACTGCCTTCTCAAGGGCCTGTTTGGGATTGGATCGGGAGGGTGATCACAATCCTTGCCATCACCAACAGAGGAGCATGAACGTAGTTGCAGCAACAGGCGAGCATTGGAAAGTGATTTCTCACAACAAAATTTAATCTTGAGCAAAGTGGACATTGGTATTGGATATCCTGCAGGAAATTCAACCAATCTATTTCCTTTTGTCACTAAACATTGATAAGCAAAAATTCAACAACAAACATGACTCGAGGTCCGTAGGGAGGACTCGGATGGGTCCGGAGTTAAAAGCAAGACTCTATGCAATAGCTAATGCTACCAGCTTTGTAACTTGTAAATACTCCAATCCAATACATAAAATAAAAGAAGCAAAACCCACAAAAAAAAATTGATGAATCAAAAAACACATTCAATTCAAACATCTAAACCCAAAATTTGAAATCAATATCTAACCGAAGGCCAAAAATAGCAATACTAGCAGGTAAACTACATTACCTCAGGAAACGCAAGTGTTAAAATTCCTCAATAACTTCCTCTTCTCCACAAATCTCAGGCAGGCCAACAGGACATTTCTTTGTCTCTTCAAAATTTCATTAGGAGAACGCGAAAAGGAACAAAGATTTTAGGGTTTTTCTGTTGAGCTGTGTTCCAACCTTTGGCTAATTTCTTGCCCTAATGCTGTTTGGTTCGCAGAAACAAAGTGAAACGAAGTATTTTTTTTTAAAAAAAACAAAATATATTGTTTATTACAAAAATTATTATTTTTAAATACTTATTTAAATAATTTTTTTAGAAATCAGAATTTATCTGTTCTACTTTTTTTTTATAAAAAATAAAATCACTCTTTACCGTATATTTAAACGTGAAAATCGATTATGTTTTATTTAATAAAAACATTTTTAAAACTTATACTTATCTAATGTTTTTCTAAATGTGTTTGAAATGTATAAAAAATGAGATTTGAAATTGTAACTGGATTTTAAGTCCATGGAATTGTAATTCTATTTTGGCTTTTTATTAAGATTTAAAATGTAATTTGTAATTTGATTTGAAAATTAGAACATAATATTTCTTATATTAAAAAATTTTGTATTGCTTATTTTTAAACTTCTTTTCTTATGATAATATCGTATAAATACTCTTTTTTTTTTTATCAAGGACAAAAAATATTTTTAACATATAACAAATATTTTTATTATATATATTTTATAAGAAAAAAAAAATTAAAGTTTATTGAGATAAAATAAAGTTATCAAATTTTGATAAATTGAGTTTTTAGTATTAAAAATAATGTAGTTTTTTAAGAGAAAAATAATTCATCTAATTTTTTTAATATAAAAAATTTATTTGATTTTCTCAATATATATATAATATAATAATGTGAATTGATAATTTAGATTTTTGAATAAATGATACTTTGTATAAATTTTACAAAAGATTTAAAATTTACAAACAAGTTATATAAATTTAATAATAAAGTAATTTTATTGTTTTAAGAATTCAAAAATCCTATCAGTTTTAAAGAATTACATTTAATTAAATGAAATATCATGAAATTTCGTCAAATATCAATCTCATTTAAATTGCATGTTTTTGTATGGAAACTAGCGATATCATGAAATGAAATATAGCGAATTCTTGAGTGACAGATTTCTTTAGAATAATAAATTTATTTATTTCTATACAAATTTTTAACATAATTTTATTATTTATAACATAATAAATAAATAAATAAATATTCATAATTTTAATTGAAAGTAAAAGTAGCAAAAAGGTGACTCTTTTACAAATGAGGGATGTCATAGATATTTGCTTGTATAAAGAAAGATTCCGGAAGCATGAACGTCGGACGATCCTAACCGACTCAGTCACGAGAACGTGACGTCTTCCTTTCCTCTTTCAAATTTGAACTGAAATTTTGTAATCTTTTAAGTTCATTTGGGGGCGTGTGTACATATTTCGAGAATCAACATAAAAACAATGGCGGTGGCCGCACCATTCAGTGCTGGTGCGTCGGTATGGAGTCGATTAACATGTTGGAACCGTAGAAGGGATATTTCGTTGCACCAGTCAACAGGGCTTCGAGTTCATTGTGGGGCAGACAACTTGGGGAAACATAAAATTATTGATGGTCGACGTTTTGAGGCTCGTTCTCTGTCTTTCGAAAAGGCAAAAGGGTTCACGAGTTATCCGCTCGTTCGTCATAGGAGGCACTTGTTGTCAAGGTTCGGTAACCACCGGAGTTCCGATTGTGGGGTGCAGTCTCGTGACGTAGACGAAAACTCTGCAATACAAGAAGAAGACTTTCTCTCTAATTCAAATGGAGGACACAAGTATGATATCCTTTTACTGGGATGATTTTGAAAAATGGCCCACATACAAGCATTTCAAAAAAAAAAAAGGCCTCCCCAGTGTTTTGTTTTCCATTACTTCTGGTTCCGGCCTCAATTTTTCAGGGGCACTTCAGATACATAGTCTATCTCACATCTTATCTTATCTTAAAAACCAAAAAGCGCCATCTTTAATGCTTTTACAAGCTTTGCACCATGCAGAACACATAGAATAAGTCCATTTAAAAGTAGGAACTGATGCAAGTGCGTACATAGTTAAACTTCAGTCCATATTTTGGAGCTGTGATATTTATTTATATGAAAATAATGCGGAACTTCTTCGTTCCTATGAATACTGAAGTCTGTGGCACCTAGTGATGATTTAATTTTAGGTCTAAATTTATTTGCCTATCTGTAGTCTAAATGCCATCGATCTTCTTGTCAATAAAGAGAACTTATGTGTCAGATGATTATAAAATATTTATGATTTATCTTTCTGTTAATCTTTATTCTCATCTAATTGTTTCCAGTGAGTTGAACTGCACTGCTTCTTCTGGGATCATTAGCACCGAGGATGACTCGAGGGAACCTCCCATCAGCACGTCTTTGTCAAAAGATGTTAAGCAAGAGCTTGTGATGCTCACTTTACCAGCAATTGGGGGACAGGCCATTGAACCTCTGGTACAATTGATGGAGACGGCATTCATAGGAAACTTGGGTAAGGTTTGATGCTTAGGTATTTGACCTGACTTCTGGGTTGCTTATCCTGTAATTTTTTCACATGATCTATGTAGTTACCCTTCTACTTTGTATACATGGCATAACTATGAATATTGTGAGTTTGCTTGAAGGTCGATGAGATTAATCCTTAAACTTTTGACACGCGCCATGATGAAGTGAATTAGCTTTCTTTAATTAATTTATTCAAAGTGTGATCTAGTGATGTATTCTACTTCAACAGCTAGATATCAATATATGAATGCATTGTTTTTTCTTTTTTAGTTTGCATTGCTACTTCTCACATGGTTGTTATCTATCAGGTTCTGGCATTTCATTGCTCTCACAATTTACTAGCATGTTTCTCATTTAGGTTCCGTGGAGTTGGCCTCTGCTGGTGTCTCCATGTCTCTCTTTAATATAGTCTCAAAGCTTTTCAATATCCCTCTCCTCAGCGTTGCTACTTCTTTTGTGGCCGAAGATATTTCTAAGAATGCGAGCAGATTTCACACATCCGGTAGATTTGGAATTGTTGGATATACACTTTGTTTTGAATAACAAATGTAAGTTTCTCTTGATGATAGTGCTCTTTTAATTCAACTTTAACTTTTCTTTCCTTTATCGTTGCAGAAAAAAGGGTGCAGCTTTCTTCTGTGTCCACAGCTTTGCTTTTAGCTGTTGGCATTGGCATCTTTGAAGCTATTGCCCTGTCTCTGGGATCTGGACCGTTGCTAAGTTTGATGGGAATATCACCAGTATTCATTTTCCTGTTCTAAGTTCTAACATTCTATAAATTATATGGCTCTCAATATTTTACCTTTTGTTAATTTTTTCCTGGTTGTATTGTACTTTCCATATTTAACTATCTTGACAATTTGTTGCTTAGAAGTTTGACTTATTTTGGTGTGGTATTACTCGTTGGCCAAATTGTAACTTTTGCCAAATTCTAATTATATAAGGTTTGATTGTATTAATTTTTTTGCTTCTATTTTGTGCTAAAAAAAAATTATCAATCTTTTGTTTGGAATTGAAGGCATCTGTCTGGCTTTTGTCACCAAGGGCGTTATGTGATATTTGATCTCTCGACCTTTGCCCCCGGAAATGGAGAGATCATTGAACTATTTATTTGTAGCTAAGCCGTGGAGATCAAAATATGTAGTCTTCTAACATTTGCTGAGTTTTTTATCGTCATCTGTTTTTTAATCCAAAATAGATATGATTGGTGACGTGGATATTGAAACACAATAAGTAATATTGATTTACTTTTTGTATTACTCCCAAACCTGCGGTGTTTCGTGGCTTTAAAGGAAGGAAAACTCAAAAGAACGATCACACATTTATAATCTATGCAACATGGATACTTCTAATTCTTTTCTTCTGAAGTATCGGATACGATATGTTGATATGTGTGTCGGATACGGCAAAATCCGTGTCGTTGACTTTTTATAGGTTTGATCAGTCGAATACGTCTTGGACACGGCTAGAATACGTCATGGACACGACAGATATACGTTTATGGATACGTTTTTAAATCACGGCTCTGAAGTTGTGCATTGTATATATTTACATAAATATGTATATATATTTCTACAATATATTTATATAAATATATATGTATATATACCGTTTTTATTTTTTAAATACTAAATATATATATATATATATATAATATTTATATTTTAATAATTGTCGTATCCTAGCCATTGTCTTATATTTTCAAAATTTGTCGTATCCGTATCGTATTCGATACGATATCCGTGCCCGTATCCATGCAACATAGTTTATCATTCATTGTGTTTTTATGTATCATGTGTTAGATAGGGCTTGATGGTCAATTTGTTCTTGTGCTACAAAGTTTGAATTTGATTAAATTAATGACTATATATATATAATATTTATATTTTAATAATTGTCGTATCCTAGCCATTGTCTTATATTTTCAAAATTTGTCGTATCCGTATCGTATTCGATACGATATCCGTGCCCGTATCCATGCAACATAGTTTATCATTCATTGTGTTTTTATGTATCATGTGTTAGATAGGGCTTGATGGTCAATTTGTTCTTGTGCTACAAAGTTTGAATTTGATTAAATTAATGATTATTTGGACGGAAGGCAATAAACTTGTGCCTTGTTAACTTGTCATCATCGTGCTCTTAACTAATCACTATGTGACCTTCTACTGCTACATTTGGCATTTAAATTTACACGTAATATTTTTGTAAGTTTAACTGCCATTACAGGTCTCTTCTATGCGTATTCCAGCACAACGATATCTTCTTCTTAGGGCTCTTGGTGCTCCTGCATTTGTTGTCTCTTTGGCTCTTCAAGGCATTTTTCGTGGTTTCAAGGATACAAAGACCCCTGTGATTTGTTTAGGCAAGTTTTCCTTTGCCTTTTGGTTTAATTGTGTTCAAACAGTTCGATAATGTAGCTAGTCTTTTTCTGAAATGAGAGCTAATGAAAATATTTTCTTACGAAGAATGATTAAATAGGTATATAATGCTGCATGATAAAGTATCTCATGACGCCGCTGTTGTGTGAAATGTATGTAATGCATTTCTTCATTGGGACGAGCGACTTTTAAAGTTCATTTGTCACATGATGGAAATACATTGTTTAAGAAGTTATATCTTATAATAGTGGTGGGGACTGAGGATTCATAATGCCGAGTATCTAACATCAATGTAAAAAATCTGTTTTTCTAGTTAGTTATATGCAAAAGACTTGGTTTAACTTGCATTCAACAATTTGTGCATTCTTTGGTGTGAACTTTACCCTTAGGAACTCAAATGCTTTGTGGTTGGACGATTATAAATTCATTTCCATAAACAGTCCTTTTAAAATTATTTTTCATAAACGACTCTCTTTTGCTGCAGGTTTCAGAAATTTTACTTCTGTGTTTCTCTTTCCATTGTTCATTTATTATCGTCAGATGGATGTTTGTGAAGCTGCCATTTCTACCGTTGTATCACAGTATGTGTTCAATTTCCATTTATGGGCTCTGTTTTTTTTGCTGCAGGTTTCGGAAATTTTACTGCTGTGTTTCTCTTTCCATTGTTTATTTATTATTTTCGGATGGGCGTTTATGGAGCTGCTATTTCTACCGTTATATCACAGTATGTGTTCAATTTCCATTTATGAGCTCAGTTTTTTTAACTCCTCTGTTATTCTGGGACCCTCCGTGTTTGCTTCACTTGAATATCTAGATTTAATATTCATGTTGCTTGTGCCTAGATATCTTGTTGCTTTTTCGATGATTTGGAACCTGAATAAGAGAGCTGTCTTGTTGCCTCCAAAACTTGGAGAGCTGAAGTTTGCTGATTATCTGAAATCAGGCAAGCATTTCTCGTTCAAGTTTTAACTAAAATATTTAAACGCGTTCCACAGAATGTTATTTTGAAGTGCTTCATTTGGTTGATACGAGGGTGTTTTTTTTACTTCCTTCATAGGAACAACCTATTCATGCTCAAAATTAGCTCTATGGTACTAACTAGCTACTGCAGATAATCTGTTTTAAGGTTTCTAATTGGTTTGATTCTTTAAAATGTAGCATACTATCATTTTAGACCTGCTTTTCCAATTGTCATCCGATTGCTGATCATGCTTAAAATTGGATTTTATATCTGTGTTTTCTATACGACTTCTCTACTCCGTTTTTAAGATTCTCTTTCCACACATACTTTATCAGAAGTTGGTTGACTGAAGTCTCCCCCTACCCTAAATGTTCCCTTTAAAGAGTTCTAAATTTTTAAAGCTTACCATGAAGGTCAGGGCTGATAATTTTTTCCTATCCTTATAATTTTAGTTAGTTTTGCAATAACGGTTGACCTACAGACTTGGAAATACACAACGTAAGTCACTCAAGAGTTGTTCCTTGTTTTTAATGTTTTTAACATGCGGAGTTTATTTGTCACTTAGAGTGTGACTATATGATTTTAAATTCATGTAGCTGAAATGTATTAGAAAAATCATGTGACAAATCTATGACTAAGTGGTATGACTATTTTATGCAGACATTGATGAGATACCACTGCTAGAATAGAACTGCAGTTAAAATTGAGATATCAATATAAAAAGTTTCTGCATCGTTGTACTGAGGTGTCTGAACTGTGACTACATGTGAAAAATAGTCATTTCCTCTCTTGTTCTTGTATGTGTATTTGAAATACCTTGCATGCTAGTTTATCTTTACATTTAAGAAATAATACGTGACTTCCATATAAATTGGATATTCTGTTGTTCAAGTCACGGCTATGAGGAATATGACGATTTTGAACACATCGAGCATGCTGATCAGGTTCAATTACTATAATTTTGACGTGGCCACGACTTTCATTCTGGAATACACTCTCCCAATACGTAGTTTAGTATTATTTGGCTCATTCAAATATCGAGGACATATTTTATTTGAATGTTTGTGGTCATCAGGTGGTTTTCTTATTGGGAGAACACTTGCTGTTCTGCTGACTATGACACTTGGTACATCGATGGCTGCACGCCAGGGCCCTATCGCGATGGCTGCTCATCAAATATGCTTACAAGTATGGCTTGCTGTATCGCTTCTCACAGATGCACTTGCTACTTCGGCTCAGGTTATTTTTATGGTTTTACCCCCTTTTCTGTCTTTTGTTTTTCTAGGTCGCTTTAATCCTTTTTCCAACTCATTAAGTTGAGCCATCTATCCAGGCCTTGATTGCTAGTTATATATCAAGAGATGATTACAGGACTGTTAGGGATCTCACACAATTTGTGTTGAAGGTAGTACTTGTCTTCTTATTCAGTAGGTTCTTTGGTCAGCTTAAGTTTCTTTGTATAACTGATTCCAATTTTTTTTTTCCTGATTTAAGCTTTATTGTTGTGTTTCTAGATAGGTTTTGCCGTAGGTGTTTTCTTAGCTCTGGTTCTGGGTGTTTCTTTTGGTTCTTTGGCCGAATTTTTTACGAAGGAAACAGAAGTACTAGGTGTTGTTAAAACTGTTGCTTTGGTAAGTGATAAATCCAAGTCTTTCTGGAAGCATTCTCGTTAAAGGTAGAAACAACAATGTCTCCTAACATGATATTGCTGCAAATGGTGCAGTTTGTGAGTGCCAGCCAACCTATAAATGCTCTAGCTTTTATCTTTGATGGACTCCATTACGGTGTTTCGGATTTCCCTTACGCAGCACGTTCTATGGTAATATTCTTCACATCATGTGATAAAGCTTGATAATGGGGAAAAAGCTCTCATATACGTACATACATATATGGTTGTAAAATGCAGATGGTGGTTGGGGCTGTGTCTTCTGCGTATCTGCTAAGTGCTCCTACCATCTTCGGACTTCGGGGTGTTTGGTCAGGCTTGACTCTCTTCATGGGATTGAGGATGGTGGTTGGATTTATAAGGTGAAATGTATCGTTTATCTATTAATGTTCTTGAAATGCCGCTCTCTCTTTCTTGGTTTTACACCCGTTTTTGCCAGTACGTTGCGCCAAATAAATTTTTCTTCATACAACTAATTTCATTGGCTTGAAGAAGAAAAGACAAAAAATTTGGCACAATCATTTCTAAACTATATTTCTTCTACTTTCAGGTTATTGTCGCACAGGGGTCCGTGGTGGTTCCTGCACGTCAACGAGGCCAAGGTTAATTCCGAGTTGTTCAAGTTGAATCGGATGGATATTTTTATTACTTTTATCAAATAATATTATTTATCTTCTATTGTTTTGTGACTTTCAGGTCACTGGGTGAGAAGTTGAGAGTTGAGGAACGCTTGCCTGGGAGCCAACCCAGGAAACGACTGATAAAAAACAAATACTTGCTAGGAAGCCTGTAGAGAATTCTAGATTCGAGACCGTGCAGCACCTGAAGAAATGGAGTATTTGGTTTTCTCATTGGGGGCAGACGTGCGGGGTAGTTTTAGATGATGACAAGATATTGTTGAACCATTACCGTTCTTGTTTATACATAGAGACCAAGTTTTAGCTAATGTACAAGGCTTTGACTGAACCATTCATTGTAACTTATATTTGCGCCACACGACAAGATATAATGGTGTACCATCAATCAATTTTGAACTCAACATCGTGTTAAAACCATCTCGATATATTGCTTTTCCGCCAAGGATCAAATTACATTTGTTTGCATATTAAAAAAATTCGGCACTTTGCACATCATTATTTGACAAAACCCAAAAATTAATATATATAATCAAATCACTACAATAATGAAGTGTGAAAATATGTTGAAAGTCGGTCGAGATTTGCAATGACAGCATCCACAACTTCTGGAGTGGTACTGCTTCCCCCAAGATCTTTTGTACAGTATCCACCTTCAGATATTACACGCTTCACAGAGGTCTCTAGTCTGTCGGAAAATGAAGGAACTGCAGGTGTCTCAGCAAGCAGCAAAGCTACGGGATTTGCTGCCTTTGTTTCTACTACTTTCTCATTTCCTGCTGAGGCACCTTGCTCGAATATGGATGATCCGCCCCGACATTCCCTGAAAGGGATCAACCCATTGAGTATCGCTTTAAATCAAGAAGATATCATTCATGTCAAATCAAATCAATACAATTGATGCAGATTTGTAAGTAAACGTCGTCATAACAGATAAGGTTGAGTATGTATGATCACATTCTTTGATTCTAGATTTTTGGTGGTCGGTGCTCGAGGGTCTTGATTTAAAAAATATGAGCAATTGGAAATTATGAACTTGAGTTTAAAATAGCTGCATGGGATCAAGTAGTAGTATGTCTTTTCCATCTGGAAAGGAGGAAAAGCTCTCGAAAGAACTCACGATGACACCAGAATTCCAGCAGCTATCTATGCAACCAGATTCCCATAAAGTTTAGGAGTTAACTGCTATTTCTTGTGTATTTCAAGGCTTCAAAACTCAATTAAACAAATCTCTTCCAAACTAAAAAAAAAAAAAAAAACAAGGGAGAGCTATTATTAGAAACCATGGATCCATTTACATTAATTTACTTATATTTTCGAAAATGAAAATAAATTTATCCTTTTTTAAATACTTGAGTTTTGGAATTAAATATTTAATATGACACTTATTTATTCTGAAACTTCTAAATTTATATATTATTATTATTTAAATAATAAATTTTTTTAACAGTTTAGATATTAAAATGTTTTATATCACGTTTGCCGGGTTCAGTATACGTTTGAAGAGTGGCTGCTGAATGTTTTGATGGCGGCTGAGTATTCATCGTTTCTGAAGAACAAAATCTGGGTACTCAGGCATGGAAGAAGCATCCCAAACGCAAAGGGAATAATCATTTCATCTCTGGTAATCGTATCCTCAATCGCCATTTATCCACCAACACCACTATGCGCTCTGTTTTCTGCCATTTCTTGTTAAATTTCCGATTTGTTTGTGATAGGAAAATGGGATTCTTGAAGAATATCGTCTGTGTCCTGATGGGATTCAGCAGGCTCGTTTGGCTGGAGAATCCTTCCTCAGGGTACCCCCCACTCTCATTCATCGATTATTACACTAGCTTTAATTTTGTTTCGTTGTAGAATCAAAATTTCGTGTCTTATATATTTAATACTCGTATTCATATTTTGATGATAATGCTATTCCTAGTGTTGCATTGAGATTTGAGATATGACGCACATTTTCAGCACTCACTTCCGCTTTGAAGCCAAACTCCGTTGATTGGTTTATATATTAGCTTAAAAGTGTATTACATAATTTGTTATATGTTGGGGGCTCAACAAATAACTGTGGGAGGAGTAACAAATTTGAGACATTGTCACGCCCCATACCTGAGGCGAGTGACACCAACATTATATCGAATTATATATTCGAAATTTCAGAAATCATTCTATTAATTGATAATGTCGAAATACAATGTCTTTACGACAATCAAAAATAAATAATAAAAACAACGAAATGTCTAACAAAGACATCGAATTAACATAAAATAAACTAAACCAATTAATTAATTTAATCTCCTTCGCCGGTCCCAGAACAAGGCTTGCTCTTCTTCTTCAACCCTTCTTCATTCTTGTCGGAGAAGGGTGAGTGAGTGGTATGATCGTCACTCAGTAAGTTGGGAAAATAATCCTCACAACCTTTAAAATCATTTTTCAATGGAAATCCCTATATAACAATAATAAAAAATATTTACATAAATATTTTGATTTTCAAAATAAACAGATACGAAAATTATGCACTGAAGATATTACGAATTTATGGCTCACTGATATCAGTCCGCCGTATTTTAATTCTCTGAGGGGTCAGATAAGAATCAGAAATAACAAGAATCATGCATGTTCAGAATATATATTCTTATTATTTGTTTATAAATTTTAGTGCTTCAAACATACAAATTTCAAGAATCATACTTTGGATACATGAAATACATGTTGGTTGGTTTTAAATCAAATTACGCGAGTTAAAACAGAAAACTTACTTACCGTGATATGCTTAATAAGCTTCGGTTGGTGTTTGAAAAAACATACGCTCTCGCTACTAGAATGCTGCTCGAATAAGGTTGCTCTTTGCTCGAATTTTAGGGTGATTTGTTAAGAATTTTGTGTAACAATGATTCAGAATTTCGTGCGTTATTTATAGGGTAAAGTATGATTGTTAGCCTCTCATTTACTGCAATTATCTGCCATAATTTCGAAATAATTTGTCTGATAAGATTTTATATGGCTGTCGACTGATGGGATGCTCTGCTGAAATTTGGCTGCGGCGATGGTCCGCTGAAATTGTCATGCTGAAATTGAGGGTTGCCCTACTAAAATCAATAGCTATGCTGAAATTATTAATTTTGCTGAAATTTGGGGTTCTCACAGACATCCCATCTAATAAGCTAAATTTTATGTTTAGTCCCTCCTCTCGTTCTTATAACTTTCAAGTTAACAAATTTGTTGAGAGCTTATACAATGAAAGGACCTGAAAGCTACCATTGATTCAATGTTGATTGACTAATTCCATCACTAAAATAGTTTTTGTCGAGAATAAAATTTAGTTCTTAAAAAACTTATCTTTTGAGAATCGAGGAGTTAAAGCAATTATTTTTAATGTTGTGCAGTTGACATTGTTCCAGTAGTAGTAGCAGTAATGGTTTTTATAGCTAGCATAGGTGCTGTTTTTTTGTTGAAACTTCTTTTAAATTTCAGAAGTTTCACTATGGTCGATCAGTTATTTATTTTTTTTCTAACTTTGAATTCTCTGTGCAGGAAATAAAGAAAAGAAACATTGGAATAGAACACATTCGTATATGTTACTCACCATTTTCAAGGACCAGTCATACTGCAAAAGTGGTTGCTTCTGTTCTAAATGTTGCATTTGATGGTCCACAGTGCGAGGTGATTTATTTTTACATATTGAAATTACCTGTTTATTTTTGTTTGAGAGTTTGCATTCAAAGTTTGAGAAATTTACCAGGCTTGTGTCACATGTTTATCGGATACCCGGTTTAAGAATGTGGTTTGGCTGTTAAATTTTTTGGACTCTGACGATGGATTATTCCTTATGTTGAATGAAAATTTATGATTTTAGAGAGCAGTTATTTGTCTTCGACCAGTCACCTGAAAACGCAGTACTTAATGGTGAAAGTATAATCTCGTGGAGAAGTGATGAGTGACACGGTGATAGTTGTTTCCATTTCTTATTTTGAGGTTAATATATGCTTTGTTTTTATCCCAGTAATATCTGTTTAACAGGCTATGGAGGATCTTCGGGAGCGGTTCTTTGGCTGTTCATTTGAGCTGATGTCCCATGATAAAGTAAGTAGCTTGAGAAAGTACTAGCAGATATCATCTCAGATCCAATTTGATTATCAATATGCTCCTTGAGTCTCCTTTTGTGGTTATCACGGAGCTTATGAGTATCGAAGCTCACCTAGGTTTACAGAATCCTACCTAGGTTTACAGAATCCTCAATTAATTAACGGTAATTGTGTTTTCTTCTCACAGTACCCTGAGATTTGGGCTATGGATGAGAAAGATCCCTTCACACGGCCTGAAGGAGGAGAAAGTGTTGCTGATGTTGTCACAAGGCTGACAAGTGCTTTGACTAAAATGGAATCAGCATTTGAAGAGTAACAATTGACTTTATTCTTTTTTCAGCTTTTGTTTCAATGCTTGACATGTTTATCAAGTGATGTTCGATCCATTTGGTAAATTTGTAGTGCATCTTTACCTGTTTTGGCATCATATTTCTGGTTTTTTCTTTTTTAATACCAGGGAAAACTTATATATGTTGAAGTAGCCATCACATGTTTATTCTCCTAGTTAAATAGGATATACAAAATTTTGATTATCATTCAGAGTTTTTGTTCCGCCCAATAATATAAGTTTGATAAGTTTCACATATGTGAAACTCTAACAAATTTTCTACCTCGCTGGTGCTATTCAAGTGTAAATATTTCATACCGTATATTGCGTCATTTGACCATGCATACACAATTTTAATCACACAGATCCTATTAACAAACACATAATTCCTCTGCAGTTCATTGAACTTTGTCATCTTATAAATCAATTGCTATGTGTATGTGATTTAGTTTTTGATAATAATTTATCTTTCACATAATTCAGTGGTTTTATGGCATATGCTTGGTTCAATGTCCTTGGGTGATTTATATGAGGATGCTGTCCTTTCTGTTTTGTAGCTGCATGGTGTTAGTTGTCAGTCATGGAGATCCCTTGCAGATTCTGCAGACAATAATCAATGCAGCTGTGCAGACCAGAAGAACTGATGCAAATGACTTGACCTCAAGAATTCAGGCAATCAGTGTCCCTTCCATACTATCACAGCATCGGAAATTTGCTCTAAATACGGGAGAACTTCGTGAATTAATGTAGTTTATGGCTTCTATGGTTTTTCTTCTTCCCAGAACCTGTTTGCATGAGATGTAAAGCCGTGCATGCAGTATCTGCTTCTGCTTATACACGCCTAAATTTTTTTCTTCTTAGAAGCCAGGTGCCAAAAGGCATTTTTTTAGTTTTATCTTTTATTGAACTGTGTTGAAGGGAACAATCATCATAAATAAGTGTTAGTTGTTCTTGGACTTGTCTCTACAGAAATTTTTCAGACTCTATACCAACCACCATTATCAGTACTTATTATATGAGTGTAATGCACATACAGAACTCATTATATAAGCGTAATGCATATACAAAACTATATTGTTATAGTTAATACAAACTAATAATCTCGTTTCATATATGCGCCATAGAAATAACTCATTCACGAGTGTAGTATTTCTTTTCCAAAAAATTTCATAATTTATAACCAAATTTAGTTCACATGTATGATTATCTTGTATGTTGTTGTGAAGTTGTCCACCTTTGAGTGCCTTCTTGGCCGTTCTAAAACTAATTACTCAAGAGCAATGATCATGACAATCATGGCAGCATTGATTTGTAAATCCATAATTTCCCCAGTTCACTTCCACTTGACATTTTGTTCCTCATGTTGGAGCATAATATTACGTAATACCTCTTCACCAGGAAACGATTGAGCCTTTTCAAGTTGATTCTCTGAATTCTCCATCAAATGATTATGAATTTGGGAGAATGATATCGCATCTCATAGAGTTTGTAGAAATTGTTGGATCAGTCAGACCAAGGTGAGTATGCAGAGAGCATGCCCTTCAGCTATGACCATGTATTCTCAGTTAGTCAGTTTATGGTTGTGCTGTTCAGTGTTATGATCTATTTCCTTTGTTTTACTTACTAGGTTTTCTGTGCAGAAATGGTCAATGAAGAGTTTCACCAAACAAAGGTATTTTGCCTCTGAGTATGGAAAGCCTATATTTCATTTTCTGATGTTAACTTACTTTCTTGATGTTCTCATCCCTAGTTCATGTGAGGATTTGGATACAGATTGTGGCTTGGTTTTCATATCACTTGCAAGAATTTTCATATTCTTATTTGCTTGTGCTTGTTGTGGCGTACAAGTCACTGATGCTTATCCTGTGCAATGATCGGGTTTACGGGTTTTATTCGTTTCTGCATGATACAACTTCTAACTGAGCTGCATGCATTATATCTGTTTGATCAATATGTACATGGCTGGACAGTTGATGTTGCATCAATATTTCAATTAAATATGTCAACTTTGTTGGCCCAATTTTTTTGATAAAGTTCGAATATTCCTGGTGTACACAGCTGAATTTGATATTGCCATACCAAACTAAGGCATATGGTGGGAAGAGATTGATTCTATAATCAACAAGTTTTTGAGATATACGTTAGATTCTGACGCACGTACACTTGTGGATAATATAACATTAACACCACTTCACATATCTGCAATTTGGTAAGGGACCCGATGTTATCCAAGTTTAGATTAATATATATCCAGGTGACACGTTATTTTGTCTATGTATGACCAATAGCATGTTACTTGAAATTTTAATAGAACTCTATAATTCAAGGGAATACTTTATTTCAATTGTGCAAATGACTTTCATGAGTACATTTGCCACATTTTCCCCCATAGATTTAAAGTCAACCCCTCAACCCCGAGCGAAACCAAGAGATTCACGTCCATGGTTTCAAATTTTTTCAGCTGTTTTCGTTCGAGATCCAATTATAACAAACCACTTCTTAATCTTAAACAAAAAATGGTTTTCTTAAATCAAATGTTCCCATTCTTTATATACCAAATTAGAGGACACCCAGTCCTAAACATCTAATATAATGTATTTGAGTTCCCTGCCTTATTTTTCCTGATGTATATACACTTGCAAATGGTATATAGAAAATTCTCAAAATTTGATTTATATTGATAGAGTTGTAATGAAGAAGATGGATGATTAGTTGTAGCCACATCAGATGCTTGCAAGAATTCACCATTATATTAGTATTATTATCTTGAAAAACAGGTACATGCTTGTTTCGTCACTATGAATTATTGTTATCATTACAGATAAAGGAGGAGGCAGGACCAAGTACTGCTAAACCCCATATTTTAAAATTGCAAATTTTCAAATTATGAATATTCCATTCGATCCTTTTCACTGCTTATACGGAAAACTTGGCTTCTGCCGCAAACATATACTTATATAAGTGCGTCATCAAACAACAATAATTGAGGTTTGACTGCCCTTTACTCTATTTTAATATATATACTGATTATATGACAACAGCAGCAATAATAATAATAATATATAAAATACACATAATTAGGCTTAACTCCCAAAGTAGTCAAACGGGTCGGGTCCATGACAGGTGAAACCGGCCAGGGTTAGTTGGGTCAGAACTGGTCCACAATCCACGTAACCATGAAAGGAGTGAAATAGCTCCCAACGATGAATTCGAGTTGGTAGGATATGTGTACGTTTGGTCAATAATTAAAAGTTCGATTTCTCATATCAACCTCTTTTTAGACAAGTTTATCACGTATGACTTGTCTATAAGGCCAGACTTTCTTCGAGGCCAAACAAGTTGCCTGCCGCCTTAGGACCTGTCCCTAAAGGAGGCCCATTTTTTTAATATATATATATATATATACATGTTGAGTTGGTTATCCATTGAAAAAAAAAAAAAAAAACATAGCCCAATATCAAGTAAAAACAAGACCAGTTTGAATATTTTATGTTCATAATCGATCAAATTCGATCTTTTTTTCAAGTTCGATTTGAATAATTTTAAAAAATCAAGAGAACTTAGGGTTTTTTTATTATATAATTTGGAGAAATTAAACTTTTGTATATAGTTTTAATAATTATATAATAACAGTGGATGTTCAGACCTTAATGATGATGAGTTGTTTCAAATTTGATGGTCGTGAGATGTTATTTAACGAATGTAAAAAAGAAAAGAAATTGAGAGTGCATGTTTGGCGAAACTGAATGTTTTATTCCCAAATGATTATAATGTCTAAGCTTTGTTAATCATATCAATAAAAGTTACATCAACAGAACGAAGCTTATCGAAGTTTAAGTTAATTAATAATTATTTTCGATCAAAAATGTCACAAAATAGACTAAATAACTAGCCATATTTCTGACTGACAAATAAATTATCAGACAAATGGATTATACATATTTTATAAATAATTTTGTATCTAAAACAACTAGATGAATAATATTTATGTAATTATCAAATATTTATTGATTATTTATTAATGTGATATATTGTTTCTGGTATGTTTATACATTGTTTATTATATTAGTTATTTGCGAAGTGAACTATACGGTTATTTACCGCAACAAAAGGATTAATTTTTACTTTTCGCCTCATACCTCATCGAACATATGTACGACTCTGCTTGCCTTGTATGATTTACCTGACTACCCAGTGTGCACTGAAAGGTAGTGGCTGCGAGTTTCCGTGTCATAAAAAATGAGTGGAAGATCCTTCAAGAGTGTTCGAATTGTTGAAGTAAGTGAACGATTGACCAATGTTCAAGATTTCGATAATCTTTATCAACATTTTCTCGGGCGAGCTTGTCACACATGATTTGTGAAGTGTTGTTTACGTGACTAATATGATTTTTAAGCTATTGCGTTAGTTCAGAAATTTATCCAGTGCACACCGAAGAGTGTATGCTGAAAAAAAATGAGTGGAATAGTCATCAGGGATATCCGATTTGGTAGAGTAAATAAACGCTTGCCCAATGATACAAGTTCGATTATTTGTACTAATACTTTCTTGTGTGAGTCTATCATATACGATTTTTTCAGTACGATTTACCAAATTAACATAATTTATAAAATATTATATTAGTCCAACAATTTACCAAATAAACATAGAAGAAAAATAGCAGCGACCGTTCCAAAAGAAGCGGATTATTCCTGCTGATTCTATTATAGAGTGGTAGTATGTTCAAATCCAATCACAGCTTATTAATTGCCAAAATAAATATAAGAGTACTTAGAAAAAATCAATTATTATTATATTTTTGACATCAGAAGCCCATCCCATTGGCTGGGAGTCGTTGACAACCATATTATATTAAATATTAATTCACCCTTTTTATAATCTTCCCATTTCCTACTTTGCCAATGCTTATTAAACATTGATTCGCCCAATAAATAATTTTTCCAAATGACTCAATAAACAAACAATAATAATTATACTATATGATTAATTTGAGACGCCTCGTCACATATTCAACAAGTAGATTTGTGTAAAACAATTCAAATGTACATCCCGCATTAAACTTTTCAAAATATTTGAAAAGAATTAAATTTAAGTGAGACATTAACCACTCACATATAACTTTAAGGTAAAAACTTGTGTGAGACGGTCTCATGGGTCGTATTTTGTGAGATAGATCTCTTATTTGAGTCATCCATGAAAAATATTACTTTTTATGCCAAGATTATTACTTTTTAGTGTGAATATCGATAGAGTTGACTCGTATCACAGATAAAGATTCGTTAGACCGTCTCACAAGAGACCTACTCTAACCTAAATTATAAATTTAAATCACTTATTACAGTTAATTAACATGGATTAAGCTTCTAATTAAGCAAACGAGCAAGCTTTGGTGGTTGGTTGTGCATAAGCACTAGTGATTATTAAAATATAATATAGTAATCATCGACACACTTCTATGATAATATATATATATATATATATATATATATATTTATTTATTTATTTATTGTTTGGTGCGTTGGAGTGTGGAGGGGCAACTTTTAGTTGAGATGCGGCAAACCGAAGCTGATTATTAGAGGCAGCAAATGCATGTCCCTAAGATGATTTTGAGAGCCATCCATACATATAGATACATATACGTATATGTTTATATTGCTAACTTTCTTTGTATTAGACACTAATTATTACATATATAAAAATGTATGTTTATTTATTTCACTCAATCTCTTTTGCATCGTCGGATCATAATTGGATCATAATTTTATATATATATATATATATATATACCTATAAAAGTGTGTATAATTGACATTGTTTTTCGATTGTACATTGACAAAAATACCCTTCGTGCAAACTTGAACAAAATAAAACTTATTATTATTATGGTAATGTAAAGATAAAAATAATAGGACATAAATGCCTCATAATTACTAATAATTAATTGACTTTAGAGCTTTATTGTAATGTATCTATATATCTATAAATCTATATCTATCTATATCTATATCTATATACTTATAAAAGTATAAATAATTGGCAAAGTTTTTGCATTATGATTTTACCACTTTGCCCAAAAACTATGCATTGTTTATATTAATTGCATGGGCATTGGTGAAAAATCTATATAAAATTTAAGGATAAATTTGGGATATTGAATTTGTAATGTATTGATTATTTATTTAATTGATGCATTTATTTTTTTGAACTCATTAAATACATGAAGATCATAGAGTTTTTATTTTTTAATAGAAAATTGTAAAATAAGAAATTTTGAAAATAATATTACATGAAAATTGAATATATATTCGATAATAAAAAATACATTAGAAAAATAATATTTTCTTCATATATAATTTTTACAAAAAATAATAAAAGAATAGATTTTTAATAAAAAATTATATTTTTCATTAAAAATATTAAAAAATATATATATTTAACTATTATGCTTATAAAAGTGTAAAAAAATAACAAAGTTTTTCATTGTAAATTTTCTACTATTCCCATAAATTGTGTGTTGTTAAATTAATTGCATGAAAATTTTCTACACAATCATTAAATAAATGAGGATCATAATAGTGTTTTTATTTTTTAATAGAAAATTGCAACATAAGAAACTTTGAAAATAATGTTACATAAAAATTGAATAGATATTTGATAATAAAAATACATTAGAGAAATAACATTTTCTTAATACCTAATTCGTAGAAAAAATATTAAAATAATATATTTTTTAATTTAAAAAAATCATTAAAAATATTAAAAACATATATATTTAACTATTATACTTATAAAAGTGTAAAAAGAATAACAAAGTTTTTCATTGTAAATTTTCTATTATCCCCTTAAATTGTGTGTTGTTAGATTAATTCCATTGAAATTTTCTACACAATTTATGGGAAATCTATTCATTAAAAATGAATATATGTTTGATAATAAAAATATATTTTTTATCTATATACCTACAAAAGTATAGATAATTGATCATGTTTTTCAATTCTCAAAAGATAAAAATGACATTCTCATCAATACAGATCCAAAAATTCAATGAAAATATTTTTGTAAATATCTAATTGTTGTAAGTGTAAAAATGAAATATCAATTTTTTTTTATTTATTTCACCTAATATATAATTAATTAATAGCCTAATTATTCCACATAATATATAATTAATAGTCTAACAAATGCTAATGAATTATCACTACAATATACATTGATTGTAATAATTTATATCATTTCAAGAATAAAATGTAACTCCTATATTAATTTTCTCAAATAATCCATCTTTATACTTGTTGGGTGCAATAATTGTCCATGCTTGGTAGAGCGATCGAACCGTGGTGCTTGAGCTGCTGTGCGGTTTAAAAGATTTGAGTTGCACCATTACTACTAGCTATAGCTTTTGGTAAAGCGGTAAGCACTCGGTCCTACAATTGGTATCAGAGCCAAGGTCACGGGTTCGATTCCCATTGATTGCAAGGAGTGCAATTATTGGGAGGGAGATTGTTGGGTGCAATAATTGTCCCTGCTTGGTAGAGCGATCGAACCGTGGTGCTTGAGCTGCTGTGCGGTTTAAAAGATTTGAGTTGCACCATTACTACTAGCTATAACTTTTGGTAAAGCGGTAAGCACTCGGTCTTACAATACTTACTTTAAATATTTTATCATTTTAATTTTCTTTCTACATGTTATTTTATGATTTTAATGCAATTTTGTAATTATATTTTAGTGTAGTTTCTAATTAAGTAATAAATTATAGTATCACAAGAATATATAAGAAAAAAATAATTATATATGCAACGATACAAAAGGTAAAAAAGTTATGTAGGATGTTAAATAATATGTAAATTGAATATTATAGGTTATATTTTATTATCAGTATTATTATTTCATTAGTTTTGATAATATTTTGATGAGTTAGTCACAAATATTTTAAATTGATAATTATTTGTCCTTAGTCTGCTTCACTTATATAAATTATGATTTATGCATTTATAAAATCCATAATTTGGTTGATTTTTAGGTTATTATACCTTATACGTGGTGCTTAATTAGATATATATATTTTCAAAATTTGTTTCAGTTCAATTCGTTCTATATATTATGCTCATTATAATTTATTATATAACATAAAATCAACGCTTGAATTTTAATCAGAGAAACAATTTTGAAAGTAAGTTATAAAATTTTTTAATTAATTTATTCGTCTAATATGACAAAAGACTAAACCAATATAAATAAAAAAATAATTAAAATTATTTTTTAAAAAATCTAATTTTATTTTTTATTAAATAATTAATATTTACGTGCATCGCACGTGCTTCTTGCTAGTATATATATATTAAAAGATGATGAAAACCAGGCTTGACAATAAAGAATTGGAATGGATATCATCGCTACTGGGCACTATTTAAACAGGAAATAATTATAAGAAAATGATCATTAGCAGTAAAGATTTTGATATGCATTTCATGACAAAAAGTAGGGTTGTAAATGAACCAAACCGTTTGTGAGCTATTCGAAGCTCGATTCGATAAAAGCTCGTTTGAGCTCGTTTAATAAGGTTCGTTAAGATAAACAAATCAAACTCAAGCTTTACAGTATTTGGCTCGTTAGCTTGTGAACATGTTCGTTGGTAAGTTCATCATTAATCTTTTAGATGAAAAAATAATAGTTTTGATATTTGATTTATTGATTTTGCATATTATTTATGAAATATATAGAAAAATATATTAAATTTATTTATTATAATAAATTTACAAATTTTAACAAGAATAATATATTTTTCTTTAAATATATAATTTATTTTTAATTAATTTAATGAGAATTTAAATGTATAATTCATATTTGTTAAGCTTTTTTAGGCTCGATAAAGGCTTGAATAAGCTCGTGAGCCATGCATATATTCGTTAAATAAAGCTCGAGCTCGGCTCGATTATTAACGAGCCGAGCTCAAATATTCAAGAGTTCGACTCGACTTGACTCGATTACATCCCTGACAAGAAGTCTATTTATCAAAGGGTAAAATTCTTTCACTTTTTATACGATTCACAAATATAGCATAACAAGAGAGAGAGATTCTTCATACTGTCTGTCCATCACACGTCCACCAGACAAAAAAAGGAACTGAAAAAGTCACAGCCCAGAAGAAACCTGAAATTTTTAAGGAAAGTGAGGGAAAGAAGAGGACATGCATGAAGGAAAATATATATAAATGAACCAAAAATTTGCTTGAATGATAACATTTTCTCCTTCGTGGAATTAGTCGAGAGGGAACCGGCAAGAAACTGCAAAACTTTCTGATGTTACAGATAGCACTTTGGGGAATATTGTTGATTCACAAGAATTAATTAGTCCCTTGTCCAAGTGAGATCTTCTTTTCCCTTTCTGTTCTTAAAATTTGATTTCATATCATGCATCGATCATATATACATCCTTTTTCCTTTATGCACGATGGTGTTGAACCCTTTTTTTTTTTGCCTTGATTTCAGGCGTACAGATGATTTCCATGCAGAATATCTGTATCATTTGAAGAAATTGTACCATCTTTTCGGGTATGCCTGAGCTGATCCACCACCAGTTTCTTTTCTTTTAGAAAATGTTCCGTATCGAGTTTTCTTAAAAAGCATATAATTTATGTACTTTGTGTGTGTGTGTGTGCGTGCGTGTGTTTGGATTTCTTTGCATTTATGTTTTATTGTGATGATTCAGGTTTATAATATTAAATTCTGAAATGGAAGATTGAAGCAGTGGCACGTGTTGTTATTGATGATGGAAGAATTTGGATTCACCGCCGTTGATTTCAATCTTATGGATCAACTCTTGTATGATGGATTCTGGTTAGAGACTCAGACTGCTGATGGATCCAACTTTTGGCAGCCTATTTCAACTCATCATTTAACTTCTCCTTCATTTATTTTTCCTGCTTCAGACAACATAGGCAGCTGGAATACGAATCCGAGTCCGGACAATATCTTAAAACAAACACAAACATCAGATTTGTTTCTTAATTATCCGCTAATGGATCATCATCTTTCTCATAGCAGTGAATCCACTGTCCCACCAGGTTCTTTAAATAACCCCGATATGGAAATGAACACAAAGTCATGGGTTGGAACGAACCGAAACCCGGTCAATGCTCGTGCTCCGATTTCAGTGAGGAAGAGACTAGACGAGGCTATCAAACGCCTTAAAGACTCTGTAAAAGATAAAAATGTGCTTATCCAAATCTGGTTTCCTGTAAAGAAAGATGGCGGACAAGTGCTTGTAACTAACAACCAGCCATTTTCACTGGATTCCAACTGCAAAAATCTTGTGGAGTACAGGGATGTATCTAGAAATTATCAATTCGCAGCAGATGAGGAGTCTAAAGAGTTTGTTGGGCTGCCGAGCCGGGTTTTCTTGAAGAAGTTGCCGGAGTGGACGCCTGATGTTCGGTTTTTCAAAAGAGAGGAGTATCCTCGCGTTAATCACGCGCAGCAGTACAATGTTAGAGGATCACTCGCACTTCCTGTTTTCGAATTGGGGAGCCGTCGTTGCTTGGGGGTGGTTGAAATCGTGACGACCACTCAGAAACTCAATTACCGCCCTGAACTTGAAAATATCGGCAGAGCTCTACAGGTGCTTTTTCTTCGCTCTAGTTAGTCTAAGTTTCATTAATTGCTTTTCACTCTCTTCTATACAGCCAAAAAGATGATCAAAGGATGCATGTAAAATAATTTTTTTTCTTACAGGCTGTTGATTTGAAGAGTTTCGATGTTCCAAGTCCCCCCCGTATAGAGGTATA
This sequence comes from Primulina tabacum, assembly GCF_025594145.1. Taxonomy (NCBI): domain Eukaryota; kingdom Viridiplantae; phylum Streptophyta; class Magnoliopsida; order Lamiales; family Gesneriaceae; genus Primulina; species Primulina tabacum. Next base: position 16,606,059 of record NC_134554.1, read on the forward strand.
GAACAAAAACTTTTCAAGTTTCCTAGTCGTGCTTATATCATTGGATAAAAGTTTTAACGCATAAACACAATCTTTTTTCTCAGGGTTGTGATGAATCTTACCAATCTGCTCTGGCAGATATCAGAAATGTTGTGAAATATGTGTGCAGTGTGCATGAACTGCCTTTGGCACAGACATGGGCGCCCTGTACTCAACATATTAAACAGGGGTGCCGACACTCTGATGAGAACTATGCACGTTGTGTTTCAACTATTGACTCTGCCTGCTTTGTTGCTGATCCCCAAGTTTCTGGTTTTCACGAGGCGTGCTCTGAACACCACTTGCTCAAAGGTGAAGGTATTCCTGGGAAAGCCTTCATGAGTAACAAACCGTGTTTTTCTGAGGATGTGACGGCTTTTAGCAAGACAGATTACCCTCTCTCACATCATGCTAGGGTGTTTAACTTGTGCTCTGCTGTGGCGATACGATTAAGAAGTACCTACACCGGAAATGATGATTTTGTTCTGGAGTTCTTTTTGCCTCTAAATTGCAAAGACCCCAACGATCAAAAGATGATGCTCGACTCTTTATTGTATGTTATACAACAAACTTGCCAGAGTCTGAGGGTTCTGTCCCACCAAGAGTTGGCTCAAGAAACTTCAGATAAAGAAACTAGTAGAACTAAAGCAGGCATGTCGTACAAGGAAAATTGGCCAAATTTTAATCCTTCACGTTCAGAAGAACCTTCTCAAAATGCTTCATCCTGGATCATGAATGTAATGGATTCGCAGCAAAAAGGTGAAGGAGTTTCGGTTTCTTTTGATGACGATAACAAGGAGGAATCAGGAGGAGAGTTCAGGGTGACAACTGAGTGGGATAATCCTGAAGACGTTTCCCCTTCTGGTGGGCATCTTTCTCTAGATGGGAAAGCAAACAAAAAGAGGCGGACAAAGACTGAGAAGACCATTAGTTTGCAAGTAATTGGGCAATATTTTGCTGGGAGCCTAAAAGATGCTGCCAAGAGCATTGGGGGTATGACTGACTGATAGACTAGAAGCAACATCTTTAGTTTCTGAAAATTACTAATCCATTTTCTTTATTTCAATTTGCAGTTTGTCCTACTACCCTGAAAAGAATATGCAGGCAGCATGGGATCACCCGATGGCCTTCCAGGAAGATAAAAAAAGTAGACCATTCATTGAAGAAACTCCAACTTGTGATGGATTCCGTCCAGGGTGCTGAAGGTCCTATTAAGCTCGGTTCTTTCTATAGCAACTTCCCGGAATTTGCCTCTCCAAAATTACCCGTAAACACTTCAAACATGAACACTCAGACTACTTCAAAGTCACCTTCATCTTCCAGCAGTCACAGCTCCAGTTCAAGTTACTGTCTTTCTACTGGGGTGAAACAATCATCTCTGACTCTCAGTGGAGATGCTTTATCAACAGAACAAATAATTGATCAAGGAATGCTGAAGAGAGCAAGGAGTGATGCAGAATTGCCTCACTTTGAGGCCCCACCAGTACCACAGAACAGCAGCAGGCAGGCGAAGGACAACATAGTCCCATACAGGATAAAGGCCACTTTCGGGGACGAAAAGATCCGATTCAGTCTGCATCCAAACTGGAGTTTCAATGATTTAAAAGAAGAGGTTTTAACGCGTTTCAATGTAGAAAATGTGGGTAATGTTGATATAAAATACCTGGATGATGATGCCGAATGGGTGCTTTTGACATGCGACGCTGATCTTGATGAATGTGTTGACATACACAGATCATCCAAGACCAGAACCATAAAAATAACTGTCATTGATAAAGCTTATAACCAAAGTCTTGGAAGTTCGTTTGGTAGCAATAAATAGTGGCTTCTGCAGGACTTCACAAATTATCCTCTTATGCAAAAAGTGGGGTTAATTTGGCCTTTGGGGATTGTTACACAACCATAGTCTTAGTTTTATTAGACCATTGGTGGTGAGATACAAAACTAGTGTGTTAAATTGATCTATAAGACTTGTGTGACTAAGACAATATGTAGGGAAAAAGTAAAAATAAAAAACATCGGCACTCTATGTTTAAGTGTCATTACATATTTTCTCTGTATCTTTGTGCTGATTTGTGCTTATATAAATAAATGAAATATGTGTAAGGAGTCCCTCCATGCTCTATAGATATCATCGTTATCAACGTCATTATTTTTTATTTATTTTCGTCGTCGTCATTATTCCATCTCGTGTTTTTTATCCCCGTGTTACGATTAAGAGTTCAACTCATGTTGTAATAAGGTGTATGTTAGTTATAGCTGGCGATTTCAAGTTTTTACAGAAATAAAAAATTTTGAATTTGGTTTATGTAGTTTCTAAACCAAATGAAATAATATGAGTGCAGAGAAGTGCTTGAATGGTCCACGGCAATGTGGAGAGGCCAATATTTATTTTTTGCACCATCCCACGAAATTAATGTGAAACAGATTCTCGTCGAAAGGATCAATTTTCCAATACTTGAATCCTGCTTTACTCACCGAGAGGGATTGAAAATCCGTTCAATATATAAGCACATAGGTAGAAAGTACCTTTACAATGAATACAAATTCATCGTAGAAAGAAAATGACAGTTCCCATGATTTGCAATTCTCCATACTTCCATCATATCTTACAGCATAAAACTATGGAGCACTATATCACAACAGCTCTTCATTGCAGCTGAAAAGGAAGACTTGGTTCTTTTAATTTCCCACTCTACATACGTTGTGGCAGCGGATATGTTGGATTTACATCTTGCCTCGGATGAAGCGGGTAACGGTGCTGAAGAGGCTGCTGGCCGCCACGGCCACGTCCATTGATTGGCTGATGAGTCGATTTTACCCTGAGCTGATCTCTAGGTAATGTCTCGGGAGCGCCGTCGATTCTTTCCAAGGTCTCCACAATCTCTTGCATTGATGGTCTGTTCTTTTGTTCATTCTCGAGACAATCTAGTGAAAGCTGAGCCATTTGTAATGCTGATCTTGAGGGATATTTTCCTTCCATCCGAGAATCCATAACGTTCTTCAACTTCCTCCTGTCAGTTAGATGCGGCTTGATCCAATCAACCAGATTTTGTTGCCCGTTTGGACGACTTGTGTCGAGCGCCCGTAACCCTGTCAGCATCTCTACTAAGACGACACCGAAACCGTATACATCACTCTTGACGTACAAGTGCCCTGATAGACAAGAAATCAAAACTCCGTTAAAACACATCTTTGCTATGTTGTTTGCTTTTCCAGCGCTAGTGTGGAAGAAATTTAACTCACCTGTGGCGACATATTCAGGGGCAGCGTAACCGTTGGTTCCCATTACCTGCGTAGTTACATGGGATTTACTTTCCGTCGGACCCATTTTGGCGAGACCGAAATCCGATAACTTGGCGTGGTATGACTGAGCGTAGACGAAAAATCAAACCAACGTCGCAAAGATCAGATGATGATAATTTTTCAATCATTAGGAATATTTCATTTCTTTCAAGAAAACTAACCATGTAATTGGATTGATTGTCCACTTATAAATATAATATAAAATACAAAATGTATCAACTAACAAATCATAAATATATACAAGATGAAAATATCAGAATAGGTGTCAAGCGAGTTAATTTGTGGCTTGAACTTTATTGAATAAAAACAATCTTCATTTTAATATTATTTCACGATTTTGTCCAATTATGACATTTACTTTATTTGTATTTAAATGTAAGTAATATACATAATGTCTTTGAATATGCAAAATGTACCATGAAGTTTGTCTCTCAACGTAAGATCATGAAACTCATTAGGAAGTGTACCAAATTTTAAACAGGTTTCTATTAGAATCAAACACCTAAAATAAGAATAAGGTCGCTTGAGCTTGAGACTAGCATCTGTGATGTAAAAACTATGTTTCATTGGTATGGGCATGGATATATCTGTTCATACAGATGAGTGGTCATTTAATGATGTATTGAACAACCATCCCTCAGACTGTGCAAGTGGTTATCACTTATCGACTGGATAGTCCGCGGTTATGGTTGTACATCATTATTAGTCCTTGGACACATGATAATGTAGAAGCTCTATGTATTATCATTGCACTTTAATCCGTTTACCGAATCTATTGAGGGTCATCAGGTGACGATGTTTGATGTAGCTTCGAAATATATATGAGCCAATATATTATAGTTGGGGATTCACATTTGCCTACGGGTGAAGATATGAGCCAATATATTATAGTTGGGGATTCACATTTGCCTACGGGTGAAGATATCCTATGTGATATGATGAGTTAATAGTGCAAAGAATCTCTGGCCAGCGTAATACATGTGCATTTAGGAAATGTATTTCCTCAGTTGCACATATCATGTCACTATTACTACTTAAAGATATATCATATCGTCATCGAATTCATTTGAAACTCCCGATACACCAATTATTATAGATTTGATCTGGATATATGAGTTGAAGGGACTGTACTATATGCTAACTATAACTTAAGTTTCTTGCAGGCACAATCAGTGATACCTAGGGGATCATGGACGATGCTACAGACGCTCTTGCCACGATCTGATATGTGCAATCAGACTTGAGTCTCGGCATTCTTGATCAAATGGTTGATGAAAAGAATGAGGCCAATTAAGATAAGTCCGAATAAGAAGACATGTTATTTTGAATCATATGAAGTTGTGAACCCACAGGTAGCTATATCCCTGAACCATTGATGGTCATACAAGTATCAGATTCCGTGTTCCCAATGAGATAATCAAATTCAAGGAGTTGAATTTGATAACTGTAGTTTAATCGAGATAAAACTCCATATGAGATATAAATTGGAAAACCTCCAAAATATTCTTTCTTATCAATATGTGTATGTCCTGCTTATGTGAAGCAGACAGTGTAAGACAAATTGAATAGTAGAGCCAATTTGTGGTAGGATATCCAAAAAATTCCATTGGATAACATTTATATGATCCCAATGAAACAAATGTATTTGTTTCAAGGAATGATACATTCTTAGAGAATGGGTTTCTATTTGATAGAAAAGACGAAATGATATAACTCTAGGAGATTCGGAATCATCCACTTCTGAAATAGTAGAATCCATACCCCAACAGCCAGTTGAAGAAACACAAGCTTATAGGAGACCTGAAAGAGTCTCAAGGCCACTTAAGATGACGAGCCTGCTTCTTGATGAAGACCAAGACGAGCTCATTCGTGGATGTGATCCAAGCAACTTCAAATAAGTATTGTCTGATATCGATTCATCTAAATATCTTGAATCCATACAGTCTGAGATGGACTTCATGTATTTGAACCAAGTATGATCCTTAGTAGATCTACATGAGGGGATTGTTCTCATAGGAAGCAAATGGATTTACAAAAGGTAACTTGTGATAGATGGGAAGCTAGTGACCTTCAAAGCAAGATTGATAGAAAAAGGATATAGTTAAAGACAAAGTATTGACTACGAGGAAACCTTTTCTCCAGACACAATATTCAAGTCATTAGAATATTGCTAGCCATAACAACATGGTACGACTATAAAATATGGAAGATGAATACGAAGACAATGTTTCTTAATGATGAAATTAAGAAATAAATGTACATATTTCATTGATGAAACTTCAGATTTTACAATACTATCAAAGATTAATTTTTTTAAGAAGCCTGAGGAACCATGTGTATACAAGAAGTTAGGCGTGAATGCAGTGATATTCCCAGTATTTTATGTTGATGATATACTACTTATTGAGAATGATGTAGGGATGTTGTAGTCAGCTAAAGTATGGTGAGCTAGTAAATTCTCCATGAAGGATATGAGTGAAGCATCCTATGTATTGGGAATATAGATCTATAAGTATAGAAAAAAAGGATGATAGGGCTCAATCAATCCACTTATATCAATGTCATACTAAGGAGATTCTCTATGAAGGAGTCCGAGAGAGGTTATCACCCAATATGTCATGGTGTGACTCTATCTAAGTTTATGTGCCCTAAGACAGACGATTAGATAGAAACCATGAACCACATCCCATATGCGTCTGTTATAGGATGTGTAATGTATGATTTGATATCTACTCGACCTGATATTGTAATTTCACTGAATGTTGCAAGCAGATATCTGTCGAATCTCGGTCCATTGCATTGAAAAGCAGTGAATGACATTTTTAAGTACTTAAGAAGAACTAAGAATTTGTTCTTGGTTTACGAGAATGGAGAATTAAAATTGGAATACTTTACTGATTCTAGCTTCCAAATAAATGCAGATGATTCTAAATCAACATCAGGATTTGTATCCAAACTCAATGATGGTGTTGTCTCTTAGAAGAGTTCCGAACAAAACACCACATCAGATTTAATCATTGAGGCTGAATACATAGCTGCATTAGCAGCAGAAAATGAGGTTGTTTGGATGCTGAATTTCGTTCAAGAGTTGTGTGTCATTCCTCAAACAGTTGATCCAGTCTCAGTCTACTGCGACAACACCAGTGCTGTTGTGCAAGCAAAGGAACCGAGATTTCATGAGCGATCTAAACTTATACTGAGGAAATTCCACATGATCCGAGAGATTGTGGGAAGAGGAGACATATCAGTAGAGAGAGTCGCCTATACATATAACATTGTTGATCAACTGATGAAGCCCCTGCCAGGACCATTGTGAAGCAATGGGTCTGAAATCTATAGGTAGTTGGTTATAAGTCAAGTGAGAGATTTTGAGAGTAGGTGTCCAACAAGCCAAACTTGTGAGTTGAGCTTTATTGTCTCTTATAAAAAAATCTTTATTTTAATAATATTTTACGGTTTTATCCAAATATGTATACCCATGCAAGTTGCATAGATAGAGTCCATGAATATGCAAAACGTATCATGAGGTCTACCTCTCAACGTAAGATCATGAAACTCATTAGGAAGTCTACCGTATATTCTAAACAGGTTCCTAGTCGAATCAACAGCCTAAAATAAGGATAAAAATCACTTGAGTTTGAGACTAACGTATGTGATGTAAACATCATGTTTCACTGGTAAGGGCATGAATATGTCCGTTCATACAGATGATTGATAATTTAATGATACACTGAACAACCCTCCTACAAACTGTCCAAGTGGTTATCACTTATTGAGTTGAATAGTTTGCGGTTATGGTTGTACATCATTAGTCTTTTGATCTAGGATAATGTAGAAGCTCTATGTATTAGCATGTCATTTGTCCGTTTACCGACTCCATTGAGGGTCATCAGGTGGCGAGTGGGTGTAATTTTGAAATACGTAGAAGCTATTATATTGTAGTCGGGGATTCACTGTTTGCCTACGTGTAAAGATATCATATGTAATCTGATGAGTTAATAGCGCAAGAAATCTATGTCCAAGGTAAGACATGTGCATTTCGAAAACGTATTTCCTCAGTTGCACATATCATGTCACTATTATTACTCAAAATATATCACATTGTTATCAAATTCATTTGAAACTCTCGATACACAAATGGTTCTAGATTCGACCGAGATATATGAGTTGCAGAGACCGTACTATATGCTAATCATACTTAAGTTTCTTGCGGGCACAATCAGTGATAACTAGGAGATCATGGGCGATGCTACTAGCCGCTCTCACCATGATCCAATATGTGTAATCAGACTTGAGTTATGAGATTCTTGATCAAGGGGTTGATGAAAAGAATGAGGCTAATTAAGGTAAGTCCGAATAAGAATAAATGTTATTCTAAAACATATGAAGTTTTGAATTCACAGGCAGATGTATTCCTGAACCATTGAGGGTCACAAAAGTATCAGATTCTGTGTACCCATTGAGATAGTCAAATTCAATGAGTTGAATTTGGCGATTGATGTGTAATGAAGATCAAACAATTTGCTTATACAGAAGTTTATAAGATAATTTCTTATGATGAAAGTTGTGGAAGTTATCCTAATAGCTAATTAAGCGAGAAGAGTGGAATTGCATGTTTTGGTGGTGAAGGAATCCACAAAAGTGACAATTATCAGAAATGGATTAGCGAAAATTTTGATAGTCAAAATTTTCGATTTTCATTACATGAACAAGATTTGCCCCCGGTACTTCGGTGTTGTCTGATTGTCGATCGGGGTTATAATGAGTTCACAATAATTTATTTAGTAAATTTAGAATCTACCAATCAAATAAAAACATTAATATTGATGACTACTACATGTACTTGATTATCATGAAATATTGTAGAGCGGTCTAGAATCAATTAATTAATTAACAATTAATTAAAAAATAATATTTATTTTTACATATATTATCAAATAGCTGACTTTGAATGATATATACTAAATGAGAATTTTTAATTAATGAAAATAAAATAATCCTAATGGGATTAAGATTATGAATTATAATAAGAGTGAGATTTCTGATGTGATCAGAAATCTATAAATATTTATTAAGAGTTATATGAAATAAGACAGTTTTTACTGACAAAATTTTGCTTTCTCTCCTCCACACATAGAATTTTTCGGCCACTTCTTGAGAAGAGCAAGTCACGGCCGTGACTCTTTTTCCTCTGCGCCGCTGCCCCGTCGCCGCCAGTTTTCTGAAATTTCGGCAATCCAGTCTCAACGCAAAACTGTTTAAGATCTCTAGTGCGATCTAAACAATGATCATCTATTTTTCAATCATTGACTTGATTAGACGATCAAAATGAAGAGATCTATTAGTAGGGATTTACAAGAAGGACCAACTCTGTTATTCCTCGAACTGGTTTGGTGTCCAGTGTTAAATACACAAATGTACACAGATCTAAACAGCTTATGAATGTTTTAAATCAAATGACGGACGAAAAACATTTTGAATGTCATAACAAAATTTAACAAATTTTTTTAAATTTTCGTTATGCTTTGATTTTGCGAGAAAATTATATTCCAACATAAAATACAAACAAAAAGATCTAGTGTGAAACAGTATCTTACCTCATGAAGCAATATGTTGGACGCCTTGAAGTCTCTGTAGATAACTTTTCTATCCGAAGCATGCAAGAATGCAAGACCACGAGCTGCTCCGATCAATATCTTAAGCCTAACGTCCCACGGAAGTGGCTGAACAGCAGAACCCCCTAAACCCAAGAACTAATTGAATAATAAAAAATTCGGATACAAATTAGCGGTCCTCCAATTCAACCATTGACACACTTACTTCCAAACAGATGGTTCTCTAAGCTCCCTTTTGCCATGAATTCATAGACCAGTAGTAGTTCTACGCCCTCCCAACAGTAGCCCAACAGCATCACCAGATTGGGATGAGAAAGTCTTCCCAGGAAATTTATCTCTGACTGAAGAACTAATATTGATCAGAAAAATCCCATACAATTGAAAGATAAAAAAACTGGTTAAACTGGGATTGGAAGAGACCTGCCATTCTTGATATCCTTGGCTGCTTCCCGAATTCAACTTCTTTACAGCAATAGCTGTTCTTGCCCCATTTGTTCCTAGGAGCCATCCCTTGTACACTTTGCCGAATCCACCTTCTCCCAGCAGTGTATCACTTCTGAAATTTCTGGTGGCGGTCTTGAGCTCTGAAAAAGAGAAGACCCTCAAGTTGGGATGGGGTAACATCTGGCCGGCGGCGGAAGCAGGGGAGCTCATCTCATGATCGCTTCCGGAGAATATGCTGCTATTCCCAGAAAGATTAGCGCTCTTGCTCGACGTAGACATCGTTGTAGTCGCCACTGCATCACATAAAAAACCATCAATTTCAACACACAATAAATTCACATATACACTCGAACATATATCGGATCAATCGGTATCTGATAACCTGAACTCCATTGGCTGCTGGTGGTGGAGGGCTGGCTCTGGTTAACGTAGCTATTAACAGTAGCCGATCTACTGCCACTACGACTCAAGCAAATTCCCATGTGTACACCACGCCGATACGATTTAGTATTAATCTTGAGACCTGTTTATTGAACGGGACAAATATATCATCCACTGATCAAATTTCTTCCATTCGAGATAAAAATGGAGGGTCTGGGAAGATTGTTTCAGATCAAGTTTTCTTAGAGTTGGTCTTCGTCTTAACACCTAACAAATGGGAAGACAGGAAATTAATGGATCGAAACACGGAGAGATATGAAAGTCAAAATCAAAGGATGTGAACGTAGATATTATCATGGCAGACTTGTTCTCCTCCAATTTTTTTTTATTTTTCTAAAAAGTTTGGCGAGGATGATAAACCCCTCCCTAGAGGTACATTGACCAGATCGGGAGATAAATTAAAGAACATATGCAAGTAAAAACTCGAAGAAGAGAATAACAAACACCAACTTTAGAGTAATATCATTGTATTATTGTGTTAGGATATGTAACATTATATTTACATTATATATCTACATTTTGTTATATTTAATGATAAATAACATGTAAATTTTTTTTTCTTACATAATATGCTAGTTATGTAATTTCCACGATGTATCTTACGAGTAATTCTCATATTTCTCCAAGAGTAGGTCACTTGTGAGACGGTCTCACGAATTTTTATCTGTAAGACAGGTCAACCCTACCGATATTCACAATAAATAGTAATACTCTTAGCATAAAAAGTAATACTTTTTCATAGATGACTCAAATAAGAGATTTGTCTCACAAAAAACGACCTGTGAGACCATCTCACATAAGTTGTTGACTTTCTTCTGGTTATTTCTAATGTTTTCTCCAACTTCTTCCTACTTTTTTTTTTCAAATTAAATGTCTAATATTTATTTCTCCGTTACAGTTTATTGTAAAAATAATTCTTTTTCAAATAATTAAATTGTGTTAATGCGTGAAAACTTCCAACTACAATAGTATATATAATAAATCAAATTAATAATTGACATTTCATATAAGTAGAGCATTTTAGAGCGATGGTAGATATGTATACAACATGATCTCTCCCTGTATGTCTAGATCCCATGAAGTGGTCCAAAACCCTTCTAGTACTGAACTACCACATGCATATAAAATATACAAATATTGGCGGAGTTCTTGTATTCCATATATTAAAAGCAAATTGAACAGGAAAAAAATAAGAATGGCGAAAAATAATATATATTGGCGGAGTTCTTGTATTTCATATATTAAACGCAAATTGAGTGGATTGTAAAAGAATGACGTCTGATTTTAATGGGTAATACTATGCCTGCTGAAGACAGGATAGGCGACATGAAAATTGTAAGACTGATCTCTAAGACCAGTAGATAGATACGTACATCTCCGGATTCATGAGCTTAACATCCCAATCTATTAGCACTCAAGTAGGTGCACTTTGCGTTGAAACGAATATAAAGAAATAAAGTTGCATCTTAACTAACAACTATAACTTTTGACCTAAATATAAACATTTGATCATAACAAACAATTGGTTTCAGTGCGAGATCATAAGTTCAAGTCTCCCAAGAAACATATTTATATACTTCTTGGGGGAATGTTAGGTTAAGCGTTCATGAGTGACCTCCTGGGAACTACGTCAAGTTGCTGACATTTTCTAGTTGGATATGTGGGCCGTAAAAGAGTGATGTCAGATCTTAACGTGTAATAGTATCTCTACTGAGGATAGGGTAGGCGGTATGAAAATGATAAGATTGATCTTTAAGTGATTTGACACATCACCGACAGATAGATATGCAGCTCTTCGGACTCGTGAGCCTAACAGCTCGACCCATTAGCACTCAAGTTAGTGTACTCCGCACTGCCACGACTATAAAGAAATAAATTTTCCTTGGCTAACAATTATAAATTTATCCTAATGGTAAGCGTTTGACCGTATATATATATATAAGTTACATTATGAATTTACAATGATGTCCTCAATAATAAAATTTTGTGCTTTCATTTAATTCATTTTAAAATAATTTTTTGTGCATTTATTAAATAATAATTTATATATGAATTTATGATTTTTTTCTCAATAACAATATTTTTGTGACTTCATTTAATTTATCCTTAACAATAAAATTTCGTGTCTTCATTTAATTCATTTAAAAATAAATTTTTGTACATTGTATCTATATATTAATTTGCGATTTTGTCCTCAATAAAATTCTTGTATCTTCATTTAATTTGTCCTTTATAATAAAAATAGTGCCTTCATTTAATTCATTTTAAAAATAAATTTTCGTACCTTCATTTTTATTTATTTAAAAATATTTTGTTGTGCATTTATTTTATAATTAAATTTTTGTGCAGCTCTTAATTTCATGCTTCGATGTCCTTCATTTAATAATGAATGGTTATATATATTTCCTTCATTTGATAATTAAATAATAATCTATATCTGTATGTATTCTATCTATCTGTCTATATATGTATTCTCTCTAAAATTCGGAGTTGATTTATGAGTTTACAAAATTATGCCCATATTTTTTAGTTATTTTTTGGGTTTTATGAGCATGTTTGTCTTTTCAGGTGACTTCACAAGCTTATTCAAATATTTTTCTGTGCTAGCTTATTAGGTCATAAATTCCTAAGATTTGAAAATATTAAATATTGATGCAATTTGTGTTTTTTTGCTAAGTTTCATTATTTCCTAGGAAATTTAAAATATTAATATAATTTATTTTTATTTTTTCCTAAAGTACATAGAAATTAATCTATGTTAGCTTTCTCAAAAAATCAATGTTAGCTAATATCTTATAAAGTTCATAAATTCTTAGAAATTGGAATTTTTAATTTTTTGCTAAAGTACATAAAATTTAATTTATATATTAATTTTTAAAAATAATTTATAATGAAATTTTAAGTTCACTGATAAAATACGAAAAATAACTATTCAATAACAATGTAATAGCAAAAGAAGGTCATGCATAAGTACTCGACACAATAATTTGTTTGATAAGAATAGTTTTGAGAATATTTCAAAGAATTTATAAAATTATTTATCATGAAAACTAACCGAACTGAATCAAATAGGGAAATTGAACTAAGAAGTTTAACTGATTACAAAGTTAGACTGATAGATGTTGTCGATTCTAGGCGGACTGATGAAGCTCAACTAACAGTCTATCTAGTTGATCGGTCTGAGTCAATACATATATTTTCTAAGAAATCATTAAGATCAATTATTAGGGACCAGAGTCCAGCTGAAATATCGGACGAAGCTTTCCGTACTGATAGTCATTTAACCTTAAACATAATGTCAGGTTTTGGTACACTACCAGAACATGTCAGAAAAGACGATGACATGACAGCAACGTCATCTGCATTTGGAAACGTACATATTTTGATAAGATTGCGGTTGCAGATTAAAGCTATAAATAAGTTGGACAAGATCTAAATTAGTTACACCAACTATCTTTAAGTAACAAGATTGAAGTTGGTAGAGGTAGGTGTTTGTGTCGTGACAAAAGACAGACCAGGATAGATCTATTCTATTAAATGTTTAGTATAATCGATGACACTAAAAAAATTCGTACCTCATATTCTATGGAAAAATAAATAAATATTTAAACATATATATGAATATGTATACGTACAGTGTGAGAAAAAAGTCCAAGATTATGATTAAATTATTTGTTTAAAGTGGAATATAAATGATTAACATTGATTGTATGATATGAAATCATCTTTTCATTGATAGTATAATCGGCGTGGGCAGCGTCCGCTGCCTCTAATAGAGGACGCTGCTCAGTTTTATATTTTGTTATCCGTCCTCAAAATTTTCATAATTTTTAAAACTATTTGCCTACTATTTATTCTTTCTTTACATTTTTTCAATCCAAAATTTTCTGTCAGTTTATTTATATTTTCCCTATATCCTATTGATATAAATGAATTAAGAAGAGTGTTGAAAAGAAAAGTGAGTGGGACTTGTCCCACATCAGAAAAGGAGACAACTTGGGTCTTCCTTATAAACTCTAAGTTTAAGTTAGGGGTTTGGGCACCAAAAGGTACCAAAAGTTTTTAGAAGGAGAAAGACGCTAATAGGCTGTGTCTTGATGAAACACACACATGCGCGCTTCGCCCGGCCAGGCCGGTGCGGTCTTTTGATCGTATTAATCTTTTTGGACAAAAGTTATTTGAAAATAATTTTGTTGACAAGGACCTACACAAGAAAAACAGAAACCAGCGTGCATGTGAGAGCATTTACAGAAGATGCCGCGCACATGCGCGCCAGAATCCGCGCACATGCGCGCCACTTACTGTTTTATACGCATGGGCAGAACAAGGCGCGCATAAGGACGCCCATATGCGCGACCCTTTCTGGAGATCTGCGCTGCGCTGTTACTGGAAACATGCGCGTCCCTTGGCTATGTTGGCATCTGTTCTTGATCACTTGTGCATCAACCAATGTGTTCTTTCACTAGAGTTGTGACTCTTCTTTGCATCCGGTCTGGAAATGCGTGTCTTTTCTACGCAACCGGTGATTGTTTATAAATAAATCCAATCAGCCCATTTCGAAGGTTGCTGGTCATTTTTTTATTGCATTGCTTCTTACCATATTGTTGCATTCATCATTTCGAAACACTTGAAAGTACAAGCATACACTTGTTCGCTGATATCCAGAAATTGTTGTGCTGCATCTTCTGGATTAACTCGTTGTATCTTGGGGACGATTGCCTGCAACGTATAGCACTATATACGGGCAATTTCGTCTTGCGGAGAAAGGAATTTACTTGCCTCGACTTGCTGTTATTGTTGCTGTGTTTTGTTCCAGTTCAAGACATCCAGAGTAATATTTCATCACATATCTGAAATAACATTTCTCTCGGGTCGCAAATAATGAACAAGCTGTTGCAGACTAACTTTAATAAGATTTGTAGAATTTTTTATATTTGACCAAATTAGAGTTTGAAAATCATGGTCAGCAAACGAATGTTGGCCAGCACCTGATGGATCAGATGACTGTGTATTACCGAAAAAACATGTTGGTCCAGATGGCCATGAATTACCGAAAACACATGATGGATAATATGGCCATGTATAACCAAAAAAACCAGATGAACCAGATGCTATCAAAAGGACCTAAGGGACCAGATGAGCATATGATATCGAAAATACCTGAGGTAACAAATGACACTATATTACCGAAAACATCTGATGGCCTAAATGACCATGTAGTCTCATATTCATCGAAATGTCGTACAATATTAAACTCAGCTGATGTACCAATAATGGTAAATCCACTTGATGGCCTAACCAATTTACTCTCCCACGCTAATGATTAATGATGAGAATAAAGAGAATGTGTACTTAAATTTGTTGGGTATTATGTTTTTCGGCAACATTATGAAATGAAAATGGTCGAAACCAATCTCATGCACTGTAGGAGATAAAAAGTGGACATTTATTTGCTCATACCATTGAAAATAGTCGTCATCAGTTTGTCTCGATCTCCCGTGTCGTTCTCCTTGGAAAACATATCTCAACTTTCTATTCCATATAATAATTGCATATGATATTCTTTCCAATCTGTGTTCCTTTGATCAATTCCCGTGATTTTATGAAGTTCATTGTTGTCGAGAGCAGACACTGGAATAAATTGTCGTATTTTGAACTGTCTCGTCACCCTATTGAGACGTTGTATATCCACGATTTCAAAACAAATGAGAGGACAAACACATCACCATATTTCGTTATCATATGAATCAATAATTGTTTTTACATCTATGCCATGTTTCATGTAAATGGTTCAGTTAAACTGAACATAAAAAATTCATATAATTATTACATAATTTAAATGATCCAAAAACACCTCATTATTGTTCATCAAGAAAGTTCTTTAAATTTTTTACAGCATGAGTCGATGAATGTGTGTAACTAAACACATTTTTCCACCTATAATTTAACAAATATGATTACATATTGAAATTTAAATTTTGTACAGCATGAGTCGGTGAATGTGTGTAACTAAACACATTTTTCCACCTATAATTTAACAAATATGATTACATATTGAAATTTTAAAAATAGAAAATAGTTATAGATTACATTTGGACAACAAATTAAAATATTATCATGCACCGAAAAAAGATTATCGGGTTGACTTGGAGGCACAACAGCTATATACTCATCTCGGTTGGGGTTAACCAATTTAATCCGGTTCCATGCTCATATATAATAATAATAATAATATAAACAGTTAAAAATATATATGATGTATTAAATAATGAAAATACAATATTTATACATGCATGATATATAAAAGTTCAATATACATGTATTGCGCAACTCGTGGTATATGAATGCTAAAATTGCACATCCTCAATTATAAGATTCAACACGGTCAATATCATGTAGTGGTTGCAAAAACATGAGTTTAGACGACCTTCCTTGATAATCCGAGAACAATATTTCTCCAATAATCATCAACGTTACACGTCGGGTATATTTCAAATGACATCTACTTCTGAATTATTAGCATCAATTTCTGTCATTCTGAAATAAGTTGTCGAAATAATAAACTAATACAAAATATTATAATAAGAAATAAAATAAAACATATAAATTTAATTGAAAAAG
The DNA here is from genome assembly GCF_025594145.1 of Primulina tabacum. Lineage (NCBI taxonomy): Eukaryota > Viridiplantae > Streptophyta > Magnoliopsida > Lamiales > Gesneriaceae > Primulina > Primulina tabacum. Next base: position 16,622,504 of record NC_134554.1, read on the forward strand.
TTAATAATCATAAATTTAAAAAAATATTTAATATATGCACAAAATAAAAAATCAATCTTCATTTTTCATATAAACAAATATTTGTTCTTTCTTTTTTCTTTTGAATATTTTACTTTTCCTTCCTTTTATTTATAATAAAAAAAATTTGATCCCACCGTAAGCGGACGCTGAAAAAGTTGCAGCAGCTATAAAGCAACACATTACATGTACATGGTCCGTCACACTTGGTGGCATTCTGCAATAATTTTTTTATTACTACAAAACCGCCATCATACAGATTATTTTTAAAATAATTTTTCTTAAATTATTAATAAAAAAGGACGCTTTTTAATTTTTTTAAAATTATTAATTAAAAAAAACCCACCTTTTCATTCATTGATGCATCGAATTTTCAAAGTCAAGAATGACGCGTAGCCGCTCAAAACAATCACATTTTTTATTTTATTTTTAGATAGCTGCAATTACCTCGGTTATATATTATATTATTGAGGGTAACATATTAATTAATTATTAATCCAAAGAGCAAAAGTCTCTTTCCCTCTTACATCATCACTTACATTATATATATATATATATATATGATAAAAACTTGTGTGAGACAGTCTCACAGATCGTATTTTATTAGACAAATCTCTTGTTTGAGTCATCCATTGTTCAATTTATATCTAAAAGTTCCTTTGAAATTGAATAAGATAAAACCACGCATGTTATTCAAATTATAATTAAATTCATCATGGCATATATGGTGGGATTATGTATTTGTCGTTTTATTAAAAAAAAAACAATAACTAGCAGTGAAAGTGAAATTCAATTATTTTAAATTTTATAATATCCTAAGAACCATATTTTATCAATGACAATATTTGCGCCTCATCAAACTCCACACAATAATTATACCGATTTACAAGTCATAAAATTCTACATATGATATTGTTTAATTTGATATTATTTGGAGGATCAAATGCATATTATGTTATAAAAAATATAGTTTATGATAATTATATGATCCAAATTTTAGGCGTTGGAAACGGCTAATGAATACACATATTTAATTGCAATTTAGCTCTCAAATTTGTGGATCAAATTGCGAACATATATTTTTTTACCCCACAAATCAACTATAAATACAAGATCATTTTTTGACATTTTCACAAATTAATTTTCTCTCGACTCTATATTTCTCTATTTTCTATCATTTCTGAACATATATTCAATACATTTTGTTTTATTTTATCTACATTCAATATTCTTTTTTATTATTATTTACTTAATATTTCGCAATTTACTCATATAAATAATTTGAATTTCAATGATGTCGTCTTCAAACCGTGGTGGCAGTGGAGGTGAATACATTTCCGATTTTGGTGAACATTTTGACTACATCCTCGATTTTGATAAAGTCAAACCTGGCCACGAGAAAGAAGAAGCCATGGAACTTCCCAACAAATATGTAGGGACGTCATCTTCCATTCCAGCAAGCAACGAGCACGATGACAGTTCGAGCAAAGCAAATCAAAGTTTCGAATCACTTCGGTATTGAACAACAATGTACAAATAACTCTTTTGCAATATGTAAAATTTGAAAATCCAAATATTCGTACAAAACGGGTGCTGGTTCTGGTGACACATGCACTTTTGAAAAACATTTAATCAAGGTACGCAAAATTGACCATGATACCCAACAAATTAATCCTTCTAGCGATAAAGCTTTCATAATTACAAAAGAAATATCTCAAAAAGTCATCGTCAAATTTATTACGAAATGTTGTCAATCTTTTATAATAATAGAACTAGAAGGTTTTATTAAATTTACTTGTACTATTCAACTCGGTTTTTACAATATTTCTAGACATACACTTAAGAAATATTGTTTTGATATATATAAAGAAACATTAAAATTGCATCTTTCAAATATTTTTCGTAGATTAGTTTGATAGCTGATATTTAGACTAATTTGAAATATGAATATTATGTCGTTGTTACATGTCATTGGATTGATGAAACTTGGACTATGCAAATAAGAATTTTAGCGTTAGATCATTTAGAATCGTCACACAATTTATACACTATAGCTAGATATGTTTTAAATGTTGTTAAGATTCATGATATAAATAAAATAATGTGTGTCAATACACTTGTGATTAAATATCTTAAAGATTCATTAAAACTAATTTCAGATAATAATTTCCTTCATGTTAGATGTGCATGCCATATTATCAACTTATGTGCTAAATGTGCATGTGATGAGCATATATCTATTGTAATATAAAAATTCAAATATGTAAGAAATTATTACGTGAAAGAAGACATAGACATAATTAAAAAACACTAGTCGAATCAAACATGATTAAATTTAAAAAAATCCATCTTCATGTTGAAACTAGATATAATTCTTTATATCAATTTCTTTATAATTAGTTACATTTAAAAGATTTAGTTACTCCATATTACAATAATATTGCAGTAGTGTCTTTAATGTTGACTGAAAATTATTGAAATATTTTGAGTAATTGTATTTCTTTGTTAGATATTTTTAAAAAAGTAACCGAAAAATTCTGCATTAATTACCCTACTTCAATCATGTTTCTATATTTGCTTTTCAATATATTTTATAAATTTATTGAATATCGTGATGATGTTGTTATGCATGATTTTGTTTCAAGTATGAAAAACAAGTGTCAAAATATTGAGAGAATATCCCATTGTACATGGCTTAGCAACATTACTTGATCATAATAAAAGTCAATGTGGGTTAGACATGTTTTTGAATATATGTTAAATTTCTCCAGAAGAATGTTAACGATAAACAAATTGAATCATTCATTCTCTCCAAGAATTGTTTGATTTGTATGCTAATGAACAATGTGAACAGAGTGCATAGTCAAAAGAGAGGCCGACATAGAGAAGAAAAACTAGAGCACTCGACTTCTTTCAAAGTTTGAAACGAAAAAATTTCAAAGGAAAATCGGTTACAACAATAAATTAAAATGAGATCCAAATTTATCTAAGTCAATATATTAAGATTATAGAGAATTTTGATATCCTTGACTGATGGAAAGTAAATTCTCAGTTTTATCCAGTGTTAGCGACAACACTGCAAGAGATATTATACATGTTCAAAGTTGGTGTTGCTTCCGAATCACCATTTTCAGTGTGGAAGAATCTTCCTCGGTGAACAAAGAACTAATTTAAAGCCAAAAACACTTAGCATGCTGACATTCCTAAAGATTGGTTTGCTAATGATAAAAGAATAGGACTGCTAGAGCGATTGATGAATTTCAAAGCACAAGCTCCTACGAAAATCCCGTGTATTCAAAATATATCTTAATAAATTGTGATAACTTTTAGATATTCAATTGAAAAAATCAATTTGTAAGTTATTCTATTTTTATTTATATTGTTTTCACTCAAAATACTAAATTAAAAAATTTTCATTAATGAAATTAATTTTATATTAAAAATAATAAAAGTCGTACCAGATTCGATTCGATTCGATCTGGACCGGAACTAGTCTATAAACTATAGAATCGGTCCGCAGTTCGGATTGACCTTGGAACTAGAATCGGTTTTGATCCGACCCGGAACCGGTCACTACCGCACCAGAACTTGAACTTGAACCGGGATCGTTAAGCATGCCTACCGTGATGTGTCCAATCAAACACCACAAATCAGTCTTCATACAGCTGATAACGATATAACAACGTATGATATTAAAATTTCAAGAGCATTTAACATAGAAACTACATCAAAAATAGACAATCATATTTAGTCTCAGGGAAAACTAGGCTCGTAAGCTACCCGCTGATTCCAAAATAACAACCATATGTGTAAGGAATATAACATAATAGGACAATTGTTAACAAGAACAATGATGTTCAACATGTATATCTTAATATCATGCCTTAAATTAAATATCATAATATGTCACATAAATAGACATATAATCAACTACGCATTTTACTAACTTATATAATCCACATAATCACATTAACAATCAATAACAATACATAAATATGTTTAAAACATAATTTTTACATAACCATCCTATGTTAACAAACTATAACATATTTTAAACTGACATTGAACGACACACAAGCTCAACTTTATCTCATCGGCCTAAAAATAAGATACAAATCGAATAATTCCACAATTTACTAATAAAACTAAATTAATCCAACTAATTCTCAAAATTATTAAAATTGAATTTATTTGATAAAAATCCAACTTAATGACTTAATTACCAAAACTCATTCTCAATATTATCAATATTTCACCAAATCACATATTATTTTAAAATAATTATCCATTTCTAAATTTAATCCAATACAACCAAGAAAAACGAAGCAACCTCTCACCTGAATCTGAGAAGAAACATGGCGCATGAGGTAGCGGTCGAGTCTACGAAGGGAGGCTCGACTTGCTTCGATCCATACCACTACAGGCGTCGCCCAGCCCTCTGCTGCACTCCACAGTGGTCGGACCACGTTTTCCAGGTGACGTGGTGGTCTGAAACGGTTCGATGGAAGGGGCCGACGAGTTGGGAGTGAAAGGGATAGGTTTTTTTTTCCTCTCTCTTTTCTTGTTTTTAAATGTTGAAAGGAAGATATAATAATGTATGGGAGCGTTTGGTACGCGTGATTAGGCGGTATTATTTTTTTTATCCTGCCTAGTCAGCTGTTTGGTACGCGTGATTATTTAACCAAGTCAATCTCTCTTATGAATGATTAGGTTATATTAGGTAGGTTAAAATAATACCTCTCACCTCTTAGGATTATTTATCCAACTCTTAATACCTCCTATTTTTCCAATTTTACCCTTCTCTTATATTCAAACTCACCACCACTTCCCGCCACCGACAGCCGCCGCCACGACCGCCGCCGGCCGACTGCCGGCGCCGGCGCCGGCGCCGACCATTTCCGGCGTCGGCCGATTTTTTCGGCCGGCCGTTTCCGGCCGGCCGCCGGCGCGACTGTCGCCGTCGCCGCCGCGCGTAGCGAAAGGGCAATTTTGTCTTTTCATCAAAAAATTCAAAATTATCCTATACTTAAAAATCTTACCAAACATAATATTATTTTACACTATATATTACAATCCTACCACAATCATTTTCTTTATCATTTACATACTAATCATTAGTTTATCTTATCCTTCCAACCAAACGTAGCCTATATGTATTGTATTGGATTACTATATATAATAACTTATGTTTTGTGTAATTATTTTTTTCTCGTGTGTTATTTTAATTTTATTTTTTTATATCATTTTAATCTATGATATTTAAGTTATATATTTTTAACACGATTTATGAATGTATTTGATATAAATAATTATTTTAATTAATAAAATCAATGATTATTTTAATTATATTAACTTATCGAATAATTAATTACAAAACTTTACATAATTTGTGACATATTTTGTTACTTAATAGAAATTGTATTACTTCACATTTTATATTCCTCTCCCATCATTCATGAAACACAACAGTGTCTTTTCCACACTTCAGAAATAAATAACATATCTAGCTACTTACATAATAATTTAATTATTTAACACATCAATTTTGTAATCATTCATCCATTTTTCAATGCTATAATATAATAGTTGACTTCACTATAAAACTTCTGAGGCTGCCCGTAAAAGAAAACGTATCAAAAGCGCAAGAGATATAAATTATTTAATTAATTCATTCGCCGGATTAATATCCAACACAAAATTAGGCAGATAAATAATGCATGAATTCTGACTCGTTACTTGAGGTTGAACGTGTAGCAACCTTGTACCTTGTCCGGAACGCTTACATTAACCAAAACTAACATATAATAATAAAACATAATACAAAATATTCGGAATATAAAAACTCATAAATCAGCAGAAATAACATAAAATATAAATCCTTGCAATACAAGTGGTAATCCCAAATATTATCGTGGTAACCACAAATAAACGTAATTTGTCGAGGGCGTCTAAGTGTGCATAATTTGATCTGTTAGTACTTACGTACCTCTAAACGGTCTTGGTGATCCTGGATGTCTACTCAATGCTCCTAAACATCAAATATGATAATACTAAGAGCAACTCCTTCTATCTAGTCTACTCGTATCTTTTAAACATGAGTAATAAAGCTTATACTATATCCCCAAACTATATGTAAGGCAATCGGAACATACATTTGCTCTTCTTCATTTCTTTAGGGGATGCTTGCTTCATCGACTGGTCCTCGCACTGTCGAATACTCTGGAAGCGCTTCGCAACTCGTAGAGCCTTCGAAAACGGCTGGAAATACCTAGAATGCTCTAGAAATCAAGAGAGAAACTTATACTTGGGGCACCTAGCTAGAAATGAATCTCGCATGGCATGTTTATAGTGGATCTTGGTATCTTCGTTCTGGAGTTCGCACTACGAGTACCAGATCATCCAAAAAATAGGGCCCAACGTTACTAGATCAAAGCTTATCTCAAGGGATAATCAGTATCTAACATGATACGAAAATGTAGTTCATATAACATGGCATTATTACATGCATCATATGACAAGTAAAATGTTACACATATGACAAGTAAAATTCAACACATAAGAATGCATATTCAGTTGTATATCTCAATTAGTACTTATGTACCTGTACTATAATCTGAAATTCCTATGCTGCAAGCCTAGACATTATAACCAATAAACTGATATTATTGCTCAACGATGCGTATAGCTCACATATACTATTCTTCAGTTATAACTAAGGTTCTCGGATCATACATTCATCCCTCCCAAGAATGTTTAACAACTTTTTGCCGCCTTCGGAAATAACTGGAAAATCCTATAATTGTTCTAGATTTCGAGAAAGAATTTATAGTTGGTGCATTTTGAAATGAAACTCGCATGGCCTATTTATAGGCTGTGTTCGGAAGGTTTGAACCCACTTCTTGCTCACCTTTACACTCATTGGATGATGGAGATCGGAAGCTCCGAACTATTATGTGTTGAAGCTCATTGGACATGTTACTATTTTGCTGGCTATGTAGGTTCGGAAGGTCCGAAACCGATCAATTGTTCCAAACATAGCTTTGGTGCTTCCGATCTAGCTGTTGAACAATTGCTTCAATTTGATTATCCAGTAACATTTTAATCGTGTTTAAATAATTCTTTATTCATAATAGAACTTGGGTATTTACATTATCTCCCCCTTAAAAGGTTTCATCCCCAAAATCAACTGGTGTAAATACAAAACAAATTATAATTGAAGCACAAAGTACAAATTCTAAAACATATGTGGATAATCCCAGTACATACGGCTCTCTAGTTAACAAGTTTCTGATTGAATTCTTTTTCGATAAAAAATCATGGGCATTTTCTTTACATAAGTCAACTTATCAGTAGTTGAACCTCTGTAGGATTCATAATGTGTCTTTTCTACTACGTATCTTCTTAACAATAATATGTGAAATACATAATGAATTCGGGATGGATAAGGCAATAAGGCAATAAGGCAAGTCTGTAAACCGAATTCCCGCAGCTTTGAGAATATCCAACAGCACAATGAATCTAGAAGTCAATTTAACCTTCAATCTGAATCATTTAACTCTTCTAAAAGGCCAACTTCTAGAAATATTTTCTCCCCTGGCTGGAAATCTAGCGGATTGTGCTTGTTATTCGTATAACTAGCTTGATAATTAATCTTATGCAATCTTTATCTCCTTTTTAATCTGATCAACTTTGTCGATTTCTTTTTGCACTAACTCTAGTCCCTCGACTTGTCATTCACCAAATTCATCTCATAACAACACAGTGTGACAACATCTTTCGTACAACTCTTCAAAAGTTTTCATGAATTGTTGTTTTACACGAATTCCACTAGAGGCAGATGGTCGTGCCAAGATGGTCCATATGCCCATTCTCAAGACATACTCCAGCCCTTGCAAAGAGGCATCAGTATAGACAATGAATCTTCCAGATCCTGATGGCGAAGACAACTTTGCTGCATTTCCTTGAAACTATCTTCACACTCTATTGTTCCTTAGAATTTGAAATTTTTTCGGGAGGTGTAGGCGATCATATGCCCATTCTCAAGTGCAGTCAAGACCGCGTAATTCTCCTTGTGAACTTTCAACTGTCTGGAGGCATAGGCGATCATATGCCCATTCTCAAAACACACCCGATCCCTTGCAAAGAGGCGTTAGTGTAAACAACGAGTCCTCCAAATCCTGATGGAAAAGCCAACACTGGTTTTGTCATCAAACTCTTGAAATTCTCTTCACACTCTGTTGTTCTCTTTAACTGACATTTGTTTTGATCATCTGCATCAATGATCTAGCAATTTGGAAGAATCTTGAAATGATTTTTTGATAATATCCTTCCAAACCAATAAAACTTTGCATTTCTTGATTTGTACTTGGTCGTAACCAATTGAGTACACTTTCACTTTGATTGGATATACGGATATCCCTTCTTTGGGAACCACACGTTCCAAAAAAGATAACTATGTTGAATTATAATTCATATATTTCTAACTTGTCGTACAACTGATTGTTCTTTAGGGTTTGCAACATAATTCGTAGATAATGGTCGTGCCTATCTGGACTAAAATAATATACTAGGATGTCATCAATGAAGATTATGACAAAATTATAGGGTAAGTTTCAAAAGACTCTATTCATCAAATCCAAGAACAATGTTGGTGCATATGTCAACCTGAAAGGCATCAATAAGAACTCATAAAGACCTTATTTTTTTTAAAATGAAAAACGCCCTTGAGTATATCCTCTTGTCCCACTTGCAGCTGGTGATAGTCAGGAATAGACCGAAGTCTCTTGCAGTTGATTAAATAGATTGTCAATGTGATACAAAGGATATTTGTTCTTGATTGTCACGTGGTTCAAATTTTTTTAGTCTATACAGGGCCTCATAGACCCATATTTCATTTTCACTAATAACATCGGTGCTAGGGGACACACTAGGTCGAATGTACCCTTTGTTGAGTAGATATTGAAGTTAATGCTTCAACTCATGAATTTCTGATGGTGCCAATACTGAGATGGGTGACTTCCTGATAAGTTTTTATGAGTCAAGCTGGTGACGTTATGCCGCTTGATCTGGTTGGCTAAGTGGGCCGTAAAAGAGTGATACCAGATCGTAACGGGTAATAACGTCTTTGCTGGAGACAGAGCCGACATTGGAAAAATGGTAAGACTAATCTCTAAGAGATATCAGACAAAACCAGCAGATAGACACGCACCTCTCCGGACTCATGGGCCTTACAGCCCGACCCATTAACACCCAAGTAAGTGCACTCTGTGCTGCCACAAGTTTAAAGAAATAAAGTTGCGTCTTGGCTAACAGCTATAGCTTTTGTCTTAGTGATAAACACTTGATTCTAACACAATCTATAGGGTGCCCTAGAATAAGTGTGGTATTTGGCGCTAACTCAATCCCGAATTCCATTTATCGTGTTCAAGGTAAACCTAGAATTTTGTCTGGAAACACGTTAGAAAATTCATCCGCTACTGGGAAAATTTGGACGTCATCAAATTATTTTGATGTGTCTATTGTGTATATGAGGTGACATTCACCTTCTTTTACTAAAGCACACTAAACTTTCAAAGAAGATATCGCTAGCATTGGAGGTCGAGCTCCCTCACTGCATAAGAACCAACTTTCATCTCAATCTAGACGAAATTGAACAAATCGCTTATATCAATTTATTGTTGTACTATATTTTTTAAACAAATTGATTTTTTTGACGCAGTCAAAGTCATCCATGGCTAGACTCATCAGATTCGCAGATAGATATTTACCTTCAAACTCAAGAAGAAATTTTAACACTAGGCGGTTTGCGAGAAATTCTAAACCCATATGTGTAGATACAAACATCAAAACTTCTAAGGATACACATGCAAATTTATATTTCTTTACGAGATCGAGATGACATGAATGAACGCAATGTTCTCGTGTCTATAAACACATAAGCAGGAAATAAATGTTCCTGCAATGACTTGATTTTTCTTGGCATTTTCATGCTTCTGGTTGAGTGCAAAGACTTGGCCCTAGGCTCGAGGACGCCGTTGAGTCCATGATGTGATCCTTTGGTCCATTACTGAATGGATGCCTCTGTAAGACACAGACATAAATACTCCTTGCCCTGAGTTCCTCGATTCGGACAATCCCTCTTCATTTGTCCCACACCGCCACGGCTAACACAAGTTCGATATTCTTTACAGCTGGTCAGAAATATGATTCTTCCCACAGTGCTCACAATGAAATTCTTCCTGCCAAAATGATGGAAACTAGAATAAGCTGAGAAATATAACAAAGACACAGGCTTGTAGAAAGATTAACCTCAAGGTCCGAACAAACTAGATCCTCAGTTAGCTCGCACTATTTTGCTCCTAGCATTTCTTATCTCAGCCTTTCATCGACGGTTTACCATTCTCACATAAGGAGTTGGATTGTCATTGACAGATACACGGTCGCAGATGTCCAGATTTATACCATTCAAAAACATTGAATACTTAGCTGCAGAATTATTGATGACATGGGGTGAAAAGGACAAGAGTTCGATGAATCACCTCGGGCATTCCACAATAGTATAATCACTTTGCTTCAAAGTCAGAAGCTCGATCTCCTTCGGTTGTTGGAGATCTATAGGAAATCAGTGTGTCATGAATGCCTAGCAGAAATTTTCCCCGCGGAATGGCCCATGCTTCTGAATTAAAGTAGTTGACATGACTTTCCTGTTAGAGTAGATACCCTGTAAGCCAACGGTTGGCTAGGGAATTTATTGACTCAAGTGTAATAAACAATCTTTATTTTAATTTAACTTTTTATGGTCTTGTTATACTTTATCTGTATACCCATGCAAACAGCATAGATAAAGTCCTTGATTATGCTTTAATACAAATGAATCGTAATTCGATATTGAAACTCATTTGTAAACACTGCATATTCTAAATTCGTTCCTAGTCGATTCAGCCGTCTGAAACAGGGATAAAGGCCGCTTGAGCTCGAGACTAGCATCTGTGATGTTGTGTACTGCGTTTCTTGGTAAGGGCATAGAGATGTCCAAACATGCAGATGGGTAGTCATATGATGATTATACCGAACAACCCTCCCTCGGACTTTCCAAGTGGTTATCATTCATCGAGAGGATAAGTTCGTGGTTATGATTGTACACCATTAGTCCTTACGACCCGGGACAACACTGAGGCTCTATATGCTAGGGCTGTGCTTTGACTCGTTTACCGGCTCCAGGAGAGTCATCAGGTGGCGAGGTTGGGTACAGTTGCGACACATATAGGAGCCAGTGCATTGTAGTCGGGGATTCACCGCTCATCTACGGGTGTGGATATCCTATGTGATCTGATGTAATAATAGTGCATGGAATCTCTGGCCAGAGTATGAGATGTACGTTGGAGAAGGAGTTCTCCAATAGTACACGCGATGCCACTATTATAGTTGTCATATAGTTATCGAATTATTATGCAACCCTCGATGAACTAATGGTTGCAGATTCGATCGGGATATATGAGATGAAGGGACCGTACTGTGCGTTAATCATAATCTACTGGTTCTTGCAGGCACTATCAGTGATACCTAGGGGGTCATGGGGCGATGCTACTAGACGCTCTTACCATGATCCGATTGGTGCAACCAGAAATGAGTTCTGACATTCTCATGATCAATTGTTGATACATAGAATGAGGCAAATTAAGGGTAAGCCCGAATAAAGGATTATTTCCTGAATCACAAGGAGTTGTGAACCCACGGCTAGCTGTATCCCTGAACCATTGAGGGTCACACAAGCACTGGATCGTTTGTTCTCGTTGAGAGAATAAATTCAAGGAGTTGAATTTATATTATGAGATAGTAAATTCAAGGAGTTGAATTTATATAAAATATTGAGAGAATAAATTCAAGGAGTTGAATTTATATTATAATATATTAAATTCAAGGAGTTGAATTTATGATATAGTAAATTCAAGAAGTTGAATTTATGAAATTTGGAGAGAATAAATTCAAGGAGTTGAATTTATAAAATTTGATAATTTAATTTATTAAACTCAAAAGTTGGGTTTATTAAATATTAAATTTTGGAGGTGATAAATTCAAGAAGTTGAATTTATAATTTAAATATTAAATTCAAATGTTGAATTTATAATTAATTTAATTTATTAAACTTAAAAGTTGAGTTTATTAAATATTAAATTAAATATAATGAAAATATGTTCAATGGGCTTGTAGGAGTACAAGTCCAACATATTAAATAATTAAAGTTATTAATGGACTTAGATTAATTGATTAAACTAGTTGGACTAGCCCAATTAATTAATCAAGCTCATTAATGTTAATTATGGAATTTTGGTCAAGGCTATTGTTTTTAGGAAAAAAAAAGGAAAAATTGACCTAGCCTCCAAGTCTCCCAATTGGTGATTCACGTGAATGGCAATATCAAAAATTCCTCCAAAATATTTTTGGCCATTTTTTGAAAAAAAAAAGGTTTGAGCCGTCTCTCGTTTTCAATCTCTACACAAAAGTTCTTCTAAATTTCTAGTGCAATTTAGAAGAGGAACAAATATTCCAGTCGTGGACCGGACTAGGAGATCGAAGAAAGTTCGTAGGGAATCAACAAGAGCTAATCCGTTTATACCGGATTAGTTGGAGTACAGTGATTTATTCACAAAAGGTATAACTTTTAACACCCTATGAATGTTTATGATAAAATAATACGAGCGCCCAAAGCAAAACTTATTTTGATTGTCAAAATAAACTAAAATTTTAAAACTTCCACTGCGTTTGGGCGTGTAGAAAACCGAGATCCAACAGTGGTATCAGAGCCAGGTTTTTCTAAATCGTATGGTTTGATATTGAATAATTTATTTCTAACCACACATGAAAATTTTTCAGAAAATTGATGCACCATAAAAATTTTATTTTTCCAGAAAACAAAAAAAAAATTATTTTCGTTTCTGCCCGGAACTGTTCCGGGCAGCCCGTTCGCGTCGGGTCGCGCACGGGTGCGCGCAGCGTGCGCGCGGCCTGCGCGCAGAGACGCGCAGATTGCGCGCCCGCTGTGCGGAGTGTCCGCACAGCGCGCGGCGGCCGTGCGCGCGCGGCGTGCGGAACGTCCGCACGCTGCGCGCACGGCGGGCCGCCGCGCTGCGCGCGCCCCCGCACAGGGCCCCCTGCTACTGCCCGAAACGTTCGGGCAGCACGGGCGGCTGCCCGGGAGTGTCTCGGGAACCGTTCTGGATAATGGGCTTGAATTGTTTGGGCCTAGGGTGCAATTTTCTGATTTTTCAAATTTTTGGGTAAAATTGGTTCAATTTTTATTTTTGAAAATTTAATTTTTGAAAATTAATAATTTTCTTGTAAAATAAATAATTAGAATATGATTTCAATTATTTATGGTAAAAATGAGTTTTTACAAGAAATCAATTATTATTGATTTAATTGAAAATTAAATAAATTAGTTTATTTAATTTATTAATTCTTTAATAATTGTGGTGGTTAGTGATAAAATTATTAGATATATGATTAATCAATTAATTAAATTGTTTAACTAAATTGATGTTAATATTTGATATTAAATGCATGAAGGATGATCGAGAGCCTTGACCAATGTGTTAGGTGTATGTTAGGATATTTTACTGTTTTTATTCATTTTGTTAATATTTGATATTATTAAAGTGAGCCTGGTTTATGGCCCGTTCCCACCCCATGAGATGTATCCCTTATGTGCCATGGCTATTTAAATGTAATTATTAGAAATAGTGGGAGATCAAGACTGGAAGATGGTGGACCCGATGAACGAGATGAAGACATGTAAAATATTGGAAGCTCTTGTAATAGTTGCATTTGCATCCCTGCATTCACCTAGGTTTGGACCTGGATCCATGTATGGCTCACATGGATCTAATAGTGTTGCGATCGATCATCCTTATTTATTGTTGAATGTCATATTATGATATATGCGATATATAGTAGTATGCATGTATGTATATTATTAAGTAAATATAGTTGCATGAATCCGGCAAACATACAAACTCGTGGCACGCGATTTTTAAATTAAAATGATGAGACAATTTTTGAAATTAAAATCCCTCATTTTGAATAAGATTCAAAATTTATATCAAACCGAAAAAGTAAAAATTAAAAGAGTTTAATTTTTCCTTGCCTTCCATCAACCGTGGTTGCATGTTGATCGCTACCCGCAGACAGTGTCTGGCTCATATTATTGGGGAGGCCTGTACGCCGGAAAGCTGTGACTTCCACCGGACATATGATGTGAATTGAGTGGAACTCCCATGACTTCGGCTCATATTATTGGGGGAACTCATGGCGACCGTCCACTACAATTCAATATTGATGGGTTGGTTTGACACGTGAAAATAAACGGCGTCATATTATTGGGTCTTTATTAAACGTGAGGCAAAATACGCGGAGGTTGCATAGGGATGCAATTGGACTCTACCTTTTAGAAATTATAATTGGCTGATATTATTCGGGATTATAATTGGCTAATTGGACTCTACGTGCCCACTAAGGAAATGCGATTTCCCTTTTTCATCAGAGGGTGGTGGAAATGTCAAAATAGTGGGAATGAGATTTATAAAATAAAATCCATATTTTATATCTTAAAATTATTTTAAAATAATCAGCAACTATTATTCTGTTTCCATATCAGTATATTTTTCGATTTCGTCACATAATCTAATTTTGTTATTAACAAGCTAACCAAATCTAATTTTCAAGACTGGTTGGGAAATTGTTCTGAATTTGGAGAAAATGACATACACACTAATGTCAGTCCTGTTGAACTGAAAAAGCATGCAAGATGGTAAGACCATAGTATGCAAGCTAAAGTGTAACAAGCTCGCTTCTATGTCAAATGAACTGTGGGGACAGTTTGAGGAAATGTTGGATGCTGCTGACATTCGAATACACATGCAAGAGTTGCATGGTGCATGACACTCCTACAATGATACACATTATTTTCAAGGAGCTCATGACCACACGTATGCAAGATGGGGCTTTGGCCCATGAGCATGGTGTACGTATGACTGGGCTTATTGAAAATATGGTGGGCCTGGAATATGTGATTCCTAACGAGTTGGTTGATAACATCAATTTGTTATCTTTCTATTCCTCATTTGACGGGGTTATGGTGAACTTCAAGTTTAATAAGATATTTTGATAGCCTTGAAGAGCTAGTCAATATGCTTATGACTTATGAGATCACCATAAAATAAGAAAAAATTGTTATTTTTATAATGGGCCTTTCGTCGGACGAAAAATGACCCACAAGGTAAGGGAAAGAAATGTTCCGCCCCTCACAAGGAAAAACAAACCCAATAAGAGGCAAACTCCGAAGAACACTTAAAGGGCCCACAAAGCCCGATAAGTCAGAACATATTTATTTCACTGCAAGAAGTCCGGACATAAGAAATTATATGTGCCAGAAATGTTCTGGAAATGATAAGTGAATGTCCAAGTAAACATGATTTCAACAACAAACAAAAGAAAATTAGATGATCCAAATCCCACACAAATATGGCATGCTAGACTATGTCACATTTCCCAAAGAAGGATGCACAAACTAGTGGGAGAAGGCATGTTTGACTTGTCAAACATAAATTCTCTACTTACTTGTGAGTTCTGTCTAAAAGGAAAAACGACTAAGACTCCATTCGATGGAAACGTGGAACGTGCACATGGTCTACTGGATTTGATCCACACAGACGTTTGTGACCCGCTAAGTGTTAGCACAAAATATGGGCAATCCTACTTCATTACCTTTACTAATGACCATTCGAGGTATGGGTACGTTTATTTGATGAAACACAAATCTGAAGCATTTGAAAAGTTCAAAGAGTTCAGATCTGAAGTAGAAAATCAGCTGGAAAGAAGTATTAAGGCACTTCGATCTGATCGAGGTGGAGAATACTTAAATGCTGAATTTTTGGGTTATCTAAAAGAGAATGAGATTCTCTCACAGTGGACTCCACCAGCAACACCACAATTGAATGGTGTTTCTGAACGTCGTAAGCGAACCTTGTTGGACATGGTTCGATCCATGATGGGATTCACTGAATTGCCTACATCGTTTTGGGGCTTTGCGCTTGAAACTGTGGCAATGTTGTTGAATAATGTCTACGCTAAAGCAGTTGATAAAACACCATATGAGATATGGATGGGAAAAACTCCCAAATATTCTTACGAGAGAATATGGGGATGTCCTGCTTACGTGAAGCAGACAGTGGGAGAAAAATTGGATAGTAGATCCACTTTGTTCTACTTTGTAGAATATCCAAAGAATTCTGTTGGGTATTATTTCTATCGTCCCAATGAAGCAAAAGTGTTTGTTTCAAGAAATGCCACCTTTTTGGAAAAGGAATTTCTATTAGATAGAAAAGGCAAGATAATAGAACTTGAAGAAATTCAAGATACTCCCTCAACTGTAGAAGTTTAACCCATTTCCAAGAACCAGTAGTTGAAGTACAAGCTCCTAGAAGGTCTGATAGGGTTATTAGACCGCCTGCAAGATATACGCTTCTTCATGAACAAAGCCACGATGAGCATTGTGTTGGATGTGATCCAATGAATTTCAAAGAAACAATATCTGATACCGATTCAACCAAATGGCTTGAAGCCATGCAGTCAGAAATGGACTCTATGTATTCAAACCAAGTCTGGACATTGGTGGATCAACCGGAGGGAATCGTTCTTATAGGGTGCAAATGGATCTACAAAAGAAAGCTTGGGGCGAATGGGAAGGTAGTGACCTTCAAAGCAAGACTGGTTGCAAAAGATTATACTCAAAGGCAAGGAGTTGACTGTGAGGAAATTTTTCACCAGTTGCTATGTTTAAGTCCATTAGATTACTACTAGCCATAGCATCATGGTATGACTATGAGATATGGCAAATGGATGTAAAGACTGCATTCCTCATTGGAGACATCAAAGAAGAAATTTATATGTCTCAACCTGAGGGATACACATCAGTAGGAAGTGAGCATAAGGTATGCAAACTTCAGAGATCAATACATGGTCTCAAGCAGGAGTCAAGGAGTTGGAACCTCAGATTTGATAGAACTATCAAAGAGTTTGGTTTTGCTAAGAATCCTGAGGAACCGTGTGTGTACAAGAAAGTTAGTGGGAGTGCAGTGACATTCCTTATACTTTATGTTGATGATATCATGCTCATTGGGAATGATGTAGGATTATTGCAATCAACTAAAGTATGGTTATCCAGTAAATTCTCCATGAAATACATGGGTGAAGCATCCTACGTATTGGGAATACAAATCTATAGAGATAGATCAAATAGGATGCTCGGACTCACCCAAGCCACCTATATCGATACCATTATAAAACGATTCTCTATGGAAGAGTCCAAGAGAGGATACTTACCAATGTTTCATGGTATCACTCTATCTAAGGCAATGTGTCCCAAAACTGATGAAGAGATAGAGATGATGACACGAATTCCATATGCGTCAGCCATTGGTAGTAACATGTATAGTGTGATATAGACACGTCCTGATATTGCTTACGCTCTGAGTGTTACAAGCAGATATCAGGCAAATCCTGGTCCAATGTATTGGAAGGCCGTGAAAGATATTCTTAAGTACTTGAGAAGGACTAAGAACTTGTTCATGGTCTATGGGGTGGAGAATTGAAATTGGAAGGCTACACTGATTCTAGCTTCCAATGTGACGTAGATGATTCGAAATCGACCTCTGGCTTTGTATTCATGCTTAATGGTGCGGCTGTCTCTTGGAAAAGTTCCAAGTAAGACACCGTTGCGGATTCCACCACTGAAGCTGAATATATTGCTGCATCTGATTCAGCCAAAGAGGTAGTTTGGATGAGGAATTTTGTCCAAGAGTTGGGCGTTATTCCTAATGGAGTTGATCCAGTCCCGTTGTACTGGGACAACACTGGTGCCATTGCACGAGCAAAGGAACCAAGGTCTCATCAGCGATCCAAACATGTACTGAGGAAGTTCCACATCATACGGGAGATTGTGGGAAGAGGAGACATATCAGTCGAAAGAGTCCCCTCTGCAGATAATGTTGCTGATCCACTTACATAGCCCTTGCCAGAACCATTGTTTGAGAAGCATCGCGAAGCAATGGGATTAAAGTTATGGGTAGTTGGCTCTAGGGCAAGTGGGAGATTGTTAGAGTAGATGCCCTGTAAGCCAACGGTTGGATAGGGAATTTATTGACTCAAGTGTAATAAACAATCTTTATTTTAATTTAACTTTTTATGGTCTTGTTATACTTTATCTGTATACCCATGCAAACAGCATAGTTAAAGTCCTTGATTATGCTTTAATACAAATGAATCGTAATTCGATGTTGAAACTCATTTGTAAACACTGCATATTCTAAATTCGTTCCTAGTCGATTCAGCCGCCTGAAACAGGGATAAAGGCCGCTTGAGCTCGAGACTAGCATCTGTGATGTTGTGTACTGCGTTTCTTGGTAAGGGCATAGAGATGTCCAAACATGCAGATGGGTAGTCATATGATGATTATACCGAACAACCCTCCCTCGGACTTTCCAAGTGGTTATCATTCATCGAGAGGATAAGTCCGTGGTTATGATTGTACACCATTAGTTCTTACGACCCGGGACAACACTGAGGCTCTATATGCTAGGGCTGTGCTTTGACTCGTTTACCGGCTCCAGGAGAGTCATCAGGTGGCGAGGTTGGGTACAGTTGCGACACATATAGGAGCCAGTGCATTGTAGTCGGGGATTCACCGCTCATCTACGGGTGTGGATATCCTATGTGATCTGATGTAATAATAGTGCATGGAATCTCTGGCCAGAGTATGAGATGTACGTTGGAGAAGGAGTTCTCCAATAGTACACGCGATGCCACTATTATAGTTGTCACATAGTTATCGAATTATTATGCAACCCTCGATGAACTAATGGTTGCAGATTCGATCGGGATATATGAGATGAAGGGACCGTACTGTACGTTAATCATAATCTACTGGTTCTTGCAGGCACTATCAGTGATACCTAGGGGGTCATGGGGCGATGCTACTAGACGTTCTTACCATGATCCGATGGGTGCAATCAGAAATGAGTTCTGACATTCTCATGATCAATTGTTGATACATAGAATGGGGCAAATTAAGGGTAAGCCCGAATAAAGGATTATGTCCTGAATCACAAGGAGTTGTGAACCCACGGCTAGCTGTATCCCTGAACCATTGAGGGTCACACAAGCACTGGATCGTTTGTTCTCGTTGAGAGAATAAATTCAAGGAGTTGAATTTATATTATGAGATAATAAATTCAAGGAGTTGAATTTATATAAAATATTGAGAGAATAAATTTAAGGAGTTGAATTTATATTATAATATAGTAAATTCAAGGAGTTGAATTTATGATATAGTAAATTCAAGAAGTTGAATTTATGAAATTTGGAGAGAATAAATTCAAGGAGTTGAATTTATAAATTTTGATAATTTAATTTATTAAACTCAAAAGTTGGGTTTATTAAATATTAAATTTTGGAGGTGATAAATTCAAGGAGTTAAATTTATAATTTAAATATTAAATTCAAATGTTGAATTTATAATTAATTTAATTTATTAAACTTAAAAGTT
This sequence comes from Primulina tabacum, assembly GCF_025594145.1. Lineage (NCBI taxonomy): Eukaryota > Viridiplantae > Streptophyta > Magnoliopsida > Lamiales > Gesneriaceae > Primulina > Primulina tabacum. The sequence goes on from NC_134554.1 coordinate 16,642,122, forward strand.
GAGTTTATTAAATATTAAATTAAATATAATGGGAATATGTTTAATGGGCTTGTAGGAGTACAAGTCCAACATATTAAATAATTAAAGTTATTAATGGACTTTGATTAATTGATTAAACTAGTTAGACTATCTCAATTAATTAATCAAGCTCATTAATGTTAATTATGGAATTTAGGTCAAGGCTATTGTTTTTAGGAAAAAAAAAAGGAAAAATTGATCTAGCCTCCAAGTCTCCCAATTGGTGATTCACGTGAATGGCAATATCAAAAATTCCTCCAAAATATTTTTGGCCATTTTTTGAAAAAAAAAGGTTTGAGCCGTCTCTCGTTTTCAATCTCTACACAAAAGTTCTTCTAAATTTCTAGTGCAATTTAGAAGAGGAACAAATATTCCAGTCGGGACCGGATTAGGAGATCGAAGAAAGTTCGTAGGGAATCAACAAGAGCTAATCCGTTTATACCGGATTAGTTTATTCACTGGAGGTATAACTTTTAACACCCTATGAATGTTTATGATAAAATCATACGAGCGCCCAAAGCAAAACTTATTTTGATTGTCAAAATAAACTAAAATTTTAAAACTTGCGCTGCGTTTGGGCGTGTAGAAAACCGAGATCCAACATTCCCAACACTTCATATCCTTTCAGTGGATCATGAATACAACAATCTTCATCTTTTTTAATTTTTCTCGTCGTCATACCCGAAGGTTCAAAAACACTGTTACATGTGTTCCAACCATACATCAGCCACATATATACCCTTCTTGTTGCTAAGAGGTGGAGTTCCGTCTCTTTCACAAATTTCATGATGTTGACGCGGTATTGGCTTTGTCTCTCCTTATGATCACGATGGTGCTAATCTTGATGGCACTTTCCAGAACCCTCATGGCAGTCATGAACAATTTAATCCTCGTAGTGACCATGTCCAATAATTTCAAGGTTACTGCCCCAACCACAATTTCCTCCTTTTGACATTTGAATTTAATCAAATTAATCGAAGTATAAAAACACATACATCAGGTGAAATAACATAAATTATGAATACCAGATACAAGTCGTGACCAAAAATAAACTTAATGTTATACGACCATATCAAATTTTTGTAAATAAATCTTAGAACAAAACCACAACATATAAGCCTCATCTGGAAGCATCGATCTCCTCTAGCCACTACCTTATCTACTGGCTCGTCCAACATGATATATGTCCCGTAAGAATAGGGTGTCCAAGATAAAATCAAATACGTGAGCGACCTAATCGTCTAGTACGTAGTTTATTAGTATACAAAACAAAACGAATTTCATGTCTTATGATTAGTTAACAGGAACCACAAATAATGAACTGGTGAACAAGGATCAAACTTGAAATTCAGGCTCAGTCTAAAGGCATCTGAGTGTATAACACATTGTTCCGTCAAATCAGTTGGTGCCTCTCACACTCAATTAAGATCTTAGACCTGAAATGTCTTGGGTCACCATAGCATGTTGGTCCGTAGAATCAGTGGGTGGCTCCCAGTACCCGATCATCCAAGAAATAGAGATGAATGACACTTTCAAGATTAAGGGTTATCTCAAGGGATAATCAGACTCAACATGATATGCAAATGTTGTATAAATAACACGACAATATAAAATTTATCATATGAAAAGCAAAATGCAACACATAAAAATACACACTCGCCTGGATATCTTAGTCAGTGCTTACATATCTTTATTATAGTCTGGAATGTCTACGATCCAAGCCTAGACATTATAACCAATAAACTGATACTACTATTAATCAATTCTTATAGTTCACATTTACTAATTATCAAATATAAATAAGGCCCAAATATCAAATCTTCGTCCGTTGACAGCCTTTTGGGGACAATAGCTTCACACTAGAAACGCATACACTGCACTATATTTTGTGAGAGAATTTATATTTGGTGCATTTTGAAATGAAACTTGCATGTCCTATTTATAAACTGAGTTCGGAAGGTCCAAATTTGGTTTCAGTTGCGTGTCATGCTCTCTTTGACACCTCATCGGATGACGGAAATCGGAAGGTACGATCTAGGGCACACGGTCCGAAATATTGTGTCAGTGCTCATTGGACACATTATTGTTTTGTTGGCTGTGTAGGTTAGGAAGGTCCGACCCTAGTTTCAGAAGGTCCGAACTGACTGGTAGTTCCGAACTTAGCTTCGGTGGTTCCGATCTAACAGCTAAACAATTACTTCAGTTTTCTTAAGTATTGACATCTTAATTGTGTTTGATGATGTTTTATTCATAATAGAACTTGCGTCATTATATTTCGAATCGTCATTCGGTCTTTCCGAACCTACTGCAGTTAAACTGCTATGATTTTCTTAATTAATGATATGGTAATCGTGTTTAAATGATATTTTATTAATAACTAAACATGGTTCATTTGTATTCCTCTCCCAAAGATTTTTTCCCCGAAATCATTTGGGTAAAAACATAGCATATTACAACTGAATACAAATGCATATTACAACTCTTAAAACAAGTGCAGAGAATCAGAGCACGTACGGATCTCAAAATCCCAAGTGGATTCTTTTGTTCTTCGTCATTTCCATTGTACCTAGACAAGTGGAATGCTTTATTTCTAAATGTCTTCTCTTTTCTATCCAGAAGTCTGAGTCGTTGCTACACATAAGATAAATTATCTTTAAGTTGAACACTTTCGGACATAGAATATTGATTCATTTGATACTTATCCTCTCATAAATGATAGTTTAAAAAAATTGTGAATGTTAGATAGATAAGGCGGTAGTGCCAATTATAGGTCAAATTCCCAACAACTTAGACAATCTCAAATGGTTCAATTAATCTTGGAGTCAATTTTCCCTTGAGTCCAAATCTCATAACTCGTATAAAAGGTAAAACTTTCAAAAGTAGTTTCTCTCTTGGCTGAAACTGTTGTAGCCTACGCTTAATATTCACGTAACTGGATTGTTGATCTTGTGTAGTCCTTGTATCCTTTTTAATCAGATTCACTTTATCATTTACATGTTGCACTAACTCTAGTCCTTCCACTTGTCGCTCGCCTACTTGGTTCCAGAATTTAAAAAAAGTACAATAACGTCTTCCATACAACGCTTCAAAGGGTGTCATGCCAATAATAATATAGTAACTTCTGTTGGATTCGAATTCAACAAGTAGCAAATGGTCGTGCCAAGCTTGCTTGAAATCCAAAGCACAAGCTCGCAACATATCTTACAATGTCTGAATTGTTCTTTCGGACTGTCTGTCTATTTCTGGAATATATTTTGAGCTTAGAATTAAAGTAATTCTCAATAGTTTTGAAGATTGTGTTATTGGTTCCAATGAACTAGAACATTTTCTATTCTTGAAGGAACTTCCCTTATCCTCACGAGGGTTATGGTATTCTGACTTAAAATTTGTAAGATTTGTTTCTCTCTCTCTTGTCTGGTGGATAGTTGGTAGACAATAAAAACCTAAGAGACATTGTCTGAAATGTTCCCATCAAAGCTTCCCAAAATGTTGTTGCAATATCACAATAGCAGACTGCCACCATTCTTGAGCTTTCCCTCGTAAATTTAAGTCAACAACTAGGAGATTTTCTTCATCTCTATATAATTCAAATACGACAAAATACTTATACAGCTTATCATGCCTCCTCCTATAAGCGAATAAGGTCCAATTTTGAAAAAATTCAAGGATTTTCAAATGATCCCTACATTGTCTTTCCACGGGATTTCATCGATGGTGATCTATACAGCAATCGTCAGATCCCTTATAAAGATGATGGAAATACTCATCCTCGTGATGGTCTTTAATACCACCTAAATGTAACACTTTTACGGAAATGCCTACATTAACTAGCATGCAATAATGGAATTTAATCCAAAATAATCAGAGTATAAAAACCCATAAAATAGCGAAAATAACATCAGATAGTACATATCAACGATTCATATGGTAAACCCAAATAAACTTAATGTTATACGACGATATTGAATAACTGAATATATATTCTGTATAAAACAACAACTGATAAACCTCATCTGGAAGCATCGATCTCTTATAGCAACAGTCATGTCCTCCTGACAAACTGAGACTTGCCTCGTGGGAATATGGTGCCCAAGATAAAAACAAGAGCATGAACAACCAAATTACCCCGTACATAAATTATGAGTATACAAATATATATGCAAATGCATGAATTATGAACTGGTGATCAAGGATAAAAATAGAAACTAATGCTCACTCGAGAGTGCCTAAGTGTGCGCATGATGGTCCATTGATACGATTGGTGTCTCACACATTTAACGAGATCTTGGACCCGAAATTTCATGGGTCACTGCACATGCTAGTCTACAGATGCACTTTGTGCCACATAGTACCCGATCACTCGAGAAATAGGGATGAGCGGAACTTACTAGATCAAGACTTATCTCAAAGAATAACATGCACAACATGATATGAAAATTCCGCATATATAATAATGACAATAAACATGTGTAAAATCCATGAGTCTACCCTTTTTGGGTCTTGCAATCACAGTCCTTAAATAGTCGATGGAGCCCACTCACATAACTTCTCACTCCTGGTAGTGGAGTACACGTCTCCCGGTCTCGAGCCCAAGACTTATGTTCAGGTCATAAATACATGGATTAAAGAGACCTAATACCAATTGAGCTTCAAGACATGGGGAGGCAAAAAAACCCATTGCCAGGAATAAGGATAGTCATGTGAGTTTGGGCTTCATGGGCTACCGTGAAGGCTGTAATTGCGGGACCCAAAAATGGTAGACACATAGGCTTTACAATAAAAAGTTTAGCTCAATTGGTACCAGATTTCTTTAATCCATGTAATTATGACCTGAACATAAGTCTTGGGTTCGAGACCTGATGAGGCATGTACTCCACTGCCAGGATTGGAGAGTTTTGTGAGGGGCTCCATTGGTTATCATGAGTTTTGTGATTGCATGACCTAAATGGGGTAGGTCAATGGGCCTTACAACATGTATCATATGATTAGTAAATGTAACACATAAGAATTCATACTCAGATGGATATCTCACTCGGTACTAACGTACCTCTAAACTGTCATAGTGATACGTAAAAATGACACACATCAAGGTCGACCAAGTATAAGTTTCATCTCAAATTCTAGTCCATTCTAGGCATTTTAGTTGTTTTATAAGGCTTGGCGAGTTGCTAAGCACTTCCGTAGTAGCCTACAGTGCGAGGATCGGACGACAAAGCAAGCATCCCAAATGGCTGCAACAGACAAAGATACGATCCAATAGCCTTACAAATAGTTTTTGGATATATTATAAGGTTTATAACACATGTTTAAAATATATGAGCATATTAGCCAGAAATATCATATGTCGGGAAAGTTATTAATGTTATCATGTTTGATGTCTAGGAGTAGTGAGTAGACATTGTTTGCATTGTGTGTGCGTGCATTTCATATATATTTTGTTCATTTTAGAATTAACATATACATATGATCGTGTCTCACTCGTACTTGATGAATTTATAGGTGAAACGGCCGGAGAGCTGAAATCGGGAGAGAAATACACAAGCTACACGAGAAAGAATGGAACGGGGCAGAAAAGCTGGTGCCCAAGCGGTAGAATCTTATCGCTTGGGCGCGAAGATGGATTTCCGGATAGAAGAGTTGTTTATATTTTTCATAAGCATTCGGTACATTATTTTTTAATCTACATTTAATTTTAAATAGAATTATCATCCCTATTAATATCATGATACTCTTAGTTAAAACAAACTAAAGTTAAATTATATCTACCAACAAATTTACCAATTCTAACATGTGAACACAACATTATGGGGGATTATAAGAAAAAGAAAATTATTAAGACATGAGGGAATGTCGGAATATATTAAGGAATAAGTTTTATATATATAAATTACTGTGACATGAATTTATGATTTTGAGTGTCAAGTATAAATAACTTTGATTTATAAACATGAAAATAAAAATAAGAGATATAATTACATATCATTGAAATTATAACACAGATACAAATTTAAAGTGCTAACTAAATTAAATTAGATATATAACAATAATTTTCGTTTCGAAATAAAATGTCACGTTTTTTAGTCGATATAGGTACATATAGTCAAAAATAAATGTACTCATTTTGAATAGCAAATAACACAAATTGAATATGCATTGATGATTTTTTTTTTTATTACAGAACTAGAATTTGGATATTAGAAGAAAAAAAAATTATTTTGTAGTACGAATGTGTTGATATAAAACATTCAAATGTACCCACACATATAGTTATTAAAGCACGGATTTACCGACTCAAAATGGTTATTGGATATATGAACTATGAATTTCAAGTTTCTAAGTTTAGGAAAGGTATAATAAATATTTAAAAAAAAACGAGAATAGAGTTGAAAAAAATGTTTTCCCATATCCAATTAACCCATATTTTAATTTCCTCAAATGTTTGTTTTTTATAGTTATTTTTTTTAAAATTATAGGTGCACGTTTTAGTTTAGTTTATTTGGGGAAAAAAAGAAGAAAAAATTGAATTTGGATATTTTTAAAATATTTAAAATTATTATAATTAAATTAAAACAAATATAATCAAAATATAACAAAATGTTCTAATATATATCAAAATCAAATTGAATTAACCAAACTATAACAAAGCCGAACTGAAATTTTTTTCCCCCCAAATAAATCAAACTAAAATGAAATCGAACTGAAGAATTGAATTACACATATACATATTAAACAATAAAAATAAAGTTAAAACATTGATAATAAAGACATCCATTTAATGTTTTTGTATCAAATCCAGGATTAACCCACGTGTATATGTAATAGATTAACTTGGTTTTATTAGTACACAGTTATATAATACAGTAAAATAATCGAATTTACTTATTATTTTGAAAAATTTTGTGTTTTTATATTGAATTTATAATAAACTTTTGATAATAAAATTATTTCGCCAATAAAGCCAAAACAACAAAATTAACAATATTTACAATCTTAACTTATGTCATATTATCATGACTTCTCCTTTATATTATATATGATATATATCATATCGCATGATTTTTTTAAAAAAAATTATACCGATATCATATTTACATATCGAAATATATAACTAAATTGTACCAAAATTATACGAAATGTCTGAGATTTTCTATATCATATATATCTCGACTTGAGATTTTCTATATCATATCTCGACTGCGGCAATAACGATTCAATACGTCATGACAAAAATTTGTGTGAAACGGTCTCACTAGCTAGCTAAGCAGTAGCTGTGCACGTTGGACAGGCACACCCTGCACCACAGCTGCAGAAGGCCTTCCCCGTCCCGCCGGAGGCCTCCTTATTGGGTTTGAAAGACACCATATCCAAGACTGGATGTGAGTTCAGCAAATATGTAAGACCCGGATTTCGTACACCCAAATCCACGCACTATTTGTAGAGGTCAAGACTTATTTAGAGTACCGATAACCCATATAATCAACATAAGACCTAGTGTTAAAAAAATCATAATTTATTTATTAAAAGAAAACAGTGAGTCAATCTCCTAATAATACCAATGAGTAAATAAATTAGTCTTTCAAAAACTAGCCAAGGTATATGAAATGAAATAATCCACAAATCCTAACAGAACTCAAATAAAAGAATTCAAGTCTCCAAAGTCTAAAAAACATCTTCCATGTCATCATCATCCTCAATGATCTCTTCAACATATTCTACGTATTCATCTTTCTCAGCTAGATTATTACCTGAAATCAAAATTATTCAATACATTCCCGCATCCAGTCACTAATTCGATCTCAAGGATAACGACAAAAGCTTTCACAAAAATAAATAATAAATACACATGTAAGTAAAATGACATAATGAGATAATAAAAGAATGACAGAACCCAGATAAGAATTTTCTATCATGCAGCACTTTGACCATAGGGAAACAAGAGGTGGCTCACAAGCTTCCCCACATGCAGCACTTTGACCCGCAAGAACCAAGAGATGGCTCACATAACAGACAGAACAGAACAACATCCACAATTGGACCTCATCATGCATCACTTTGACCATAGAGAAACAAGAGGTGACTCACATGTATCCCACATGCAGCACTTTGACCTGCAGGAACCAAGAGGTGGCTCACACGACAGACATATCATCCAGAATATCATCATAACATAACCAAATACAAAATCCAAAATGAACAATAAAGCATCGATAACAACGACATGTATCCAAATTCATTATTGTGGAGCTTTTGCGAAATAATGTCGAAATAGGAGTGTACGCACCTGAGGTCTTTAGCTTAAAGGTGAATACTAAATCAGGAATCTTGAGAAATATCAAAATCTATAAACCAAGGTTATAAGCATTAGCTAACAAATCCTAAAATATTATTTCTAATTCATTTGCTTTACAAAGTATCAATTAATATCTAAGACTCCATATCTTTCAATAATAGGCTGTCCTTAATTTAATAATACTACATACAATTGTACGTAGATGATTTGTATTGAATTTACACTAACCAAACATAGTTTTTCTAGCATTCAAACTAAAATATGCAGTCGAATTATGACTTCTAAAAATAAAAATATAAGTAACGTAAATGTATGTCTACAAGGTTTAAAGTTTTAAAATATAATAGTTTCTATTTATTCATTAAATCATGATATATGTATGATTCATGCCTAACAACATGAATTTGATATGATTTAGAATGATCCAAGCTACAACTTTGGTACACTGAATTCTTACTATTTCATTTTATCATCTAGTCTGTTATTTAGCAATAAAATAGCCCTGATTTGAAGATGTTTTTGACTGACAGAGAAAAATGGTGATTTACTAAGGATTGCACTTGTGAGACTATGCCTATGCTTTTGATGATTTAGCCGGTAAGCAGGGCTAACACTAGAGATCCACGATATAGTTCCGAATTTGTGTATTGGTTGGTTGATATCATTTGAATACAACCGCTCACACACAGCACTTCACTTTATAGGCAACATATATTTTTATTGACGTTATGTTGTATTATGCAATGCCTTTTATGCTAGAAATATAATGAATGTGCCCTTTATATATACTTTTACAGCCGCTAGATTTATTTATGTTTGTCATTCCTCAAGTATTTAGGTCTCGAATAAAATTAGTTGTTTCGTTGCCGAAACTCGGAAGAGTAAGATAAAGCTTAAGATAAAGCTTAATCCCCTCCACCGTCTTTCTTTGAATTGATGTTGGTTGAGAAAACATGTCGTATCATTTCAAGGCTTTGGCTATGGGGAGGGTGTTTCTTCCAGATGGCTGGTTTCTTTGGAGTTGCTTATCTCCGAGGATGACAAATTCAGCAAGCATGTCTCAACAGATGATTGATTGTAGCTGAAAAATTGATACAAAGCTAGAGTAGCCAATAAATTAGGTGTCATGTTTGGTTGCTTGGATAAAAATAATTGAATTTTTCTCGTATTTGGTTTATCATTGTTTATTAATAAAAAGAGTAGGTCTCATGGGAGACCGTCTCACTGATCCTAATATGTGAGACGAGTCCATCCGTCTGTCACAAATTACCCGGTTTGCTTAAATTAGGATCTTTCTCAAAATCATGTGACACGATTTCACTCTCTCCTTCTCGCTCCCGGTTGAAAATTCCCACAAAAATTAGCAATTTTCTTCTAACGGTTCTCGATCATATTTTGGGCGATTGTACATGGAATCAACGTTTCTCTCCCCTCAAAGTGTCGTTGAAATCTTCGCATTGCAGGTTATTATTTTTCTTTAATTTGATTCTGGAGTTTTTCTTCAAATTTGTTTGTGTGTGTTGAGAATTTTTGTATGGAAATGAATTTAATGTTTGTTGTCAATGACATGAATCAATTTGTAGGATTAAAGGAAAAGACTGAAATGAGGCAATTTAATTTGATAATTTTATCAGTAAATGTCTATTTTTTCTTTCGTATTTTTTCATTACAACACTATCATTTCAAATTCACAATCCTGTAAGTATGTATGTATGATCCATGATAGTGTACTGCTTCCAGAATACAGTTGGTATCATTATATTTAACATTTGTTTCAACATGTTCATCATATGATGAAACGTCCACTACTCGTTTTTCTACTAAGTTTAAAAACGAATCGAGGAAATTGTCAAGAACAAAATTTTAAGCCTAATGAATATTTAAGAGAGTGTTTTAAGGTAATAGGTTAAGTTTGGAATGATTTGGGACGTCTAAATATTTTTAAAGTATCAAAGTTGGTTTTCTTTTTATCGGATTAATTTTAATTAGAGTAACATGAGTTTAACTATCGCCGTATTGTCATCTAATAAAAAATCAATGTAAAAAAATCATATTTAATAGATTTAAAAGGTATTTGACTAAACTCATTTAAAACAAGTTATAAATTTTTACATCTTTTAAGTCGTTTTAATAGTTTATAAACTATGATATCTTATTTAAAAATAAGTTATTAAAGTATTTGGATGTACTTATTTTAAACAAATTAAATATGTTAATTTTTTTATATTATAATATCTTTTTACTTCAAAATTATCAAAAATGATATAATATTATGAGTTAATGTGAGTAGTTACATGAAAATATTTTTATCATTTCAATATTAAAAAAATAAATCTATTTTATATTTATATTTAGAAAAATTAATGTTCGAAATAATATTTAATATTATTTTTAATATATGTAAGTAAAATATTGATTAAAATTATAATTATTAATTTACTCAATAAAGTTTCAACAATTTTGTTTTTTTTATTTGAACAAAACTTTGTTTTAAATTTGATATTAAAAAAAAAAAAACAAAGTGATACAATGGAAATTAAGAATGGTTGATAAAAATGAATAAGAAAATATATAGAGATATTTAGGATAAGTGAAATATTAAAATACAATCTTTTTAAAAGAGGCAAAGTATTCCAACTTTTTTTTTAAAAAACAGTTTTAAACTAGTACACAAATTATAAAAGCGTTTATAAGTTGTTTTAATGCTTATAAGTTCTGTCAAACACTTTCTTAGTAGTTTCACGCATAAAAAAATATCAAAACAAAAAATTAAGTTATTATATGAAAATCAAACTCGGACAAGTTATAAAATTAAAACTCAAAATAAGTCAACTTACTGGACTAAAATTGTAATTTTTTTAAAAAAAATTGGAATTACTTAATTGAAATTTAAGCAAATGCTCTAATATTTTCAAAATTAGTACAAAGAAAAAAGACTAAAAAATTTGGAAAATGGAAAAGAAGTTGAAAGAGTTTAGTGGGAGAAAAAACTGAATTGCGGTTTGTAAGAGTAGGAGGAGGAAATATGTAGTTTTTTCATTACCATTTGCCCCTTTAAATATGTAACCTTCGTGGAGGTGTTTGAGATATTTTTGTAGAATTACGTAATCAAGTTGGACAAAAAATTAGTAAAAGATATATATTATTACCATAATTTATTTTTAATTCAATTCAATTTTAGTTGTTTTCAGACGTCAAATAGTTTGAATAAAACAAAATGAATTAAATCGTGAATTAATTCGATTATTTAAAAAAAAAATAAATCGAATCGGCTCAAAATTTAAAATTCAACGTTCCTTGAGACCCCAAGATATTCAGTTTGAGTTCCTTTTACGTGGCTTATTCAGTTATATAAAATTCCTATCGAAAGTGATTAAAATTTAATGTCACTACACTAAAGCAAAAACTTATGTGAGACGATCTCACGGGTCGTATTTTATGAGACGAATCTCTTATTTGGGTCATTGATGAAAATGTATTATTTTTATGGTAAGAGTATTACTTTTTATTTTAAATATCGGTAGAGTTGACCCGTCTCACATATAAAGATTCGTGAGATCGTATCACAAGATACTTATTCTACTACTAAAACCCAACTGGCCTGATTACTACTACCTTGAATGTTTTATGCTTGTTTTATGGATATATATCAACAAATCAAGAATCAAAATGAAAATGAAAATTACATTATTGTTTGAACCACAATATTCATTTTTGTTTCATTATGATTTTTTGGTATGCTGTATCGATTACGATGAATGAGTCGAGACAGAGGTTAGATGGCCTTGCTGGATTAATGATTCAACACAATCATCAAACATCTCTTGAATTGATCTGAACTTCACTCCTAAACCCTTCAGTTTCGACACGTTGAAGTCATAGTAAGGTCTGTCCAATTTCTCAAACCTGCAAAAAGAAAAGGCTGCAACATCTTATTCAACATGGATTCAATGATATTTGTTGGTGACTGGGGGATTCTTACCTTTTGGGAATGGGTAGTGCAGGATAGCGTGCTGATAGAATTGAAGCCAATTCATTGTTGTCCAGAACGGCTGAGCTGCAAAGATACCGCCCTTTCGCGTTCTCATTCTCAAACACAACAATATGGCTCGACGCAACGTCATCTATGTGAACATATCCCATTCTTCCATACCACTGAAACTTCTCTGATTCCCCTGGTGTGTGTTTTTATTGGAGACGAGCAAAAAAACTAGAAGTCAGTTACTCGGAAGTTGGAAGTCAGTTTTGTTCCACTCATGATAATCTTAATCATGTATTACCTCTGAGCAAGCCAAGTACATCAGCTGAAGTAGAACAAAGAACTGGGGGTAAACAGGGTCCAATCACAAACGAAGGCAGAACAGTCACCAGATTGATTTTATTGTTCTCACAGAATTCCCAGGCAGCTTTCTCCGCCAGAGTTTTTGATATTGCATACCAAACCTAGTAGGAACAAACCCAAGAAAAAAGGCGCCCATGTCAGATATACTTACAAAGCATATATAAAAGATATTCCAGGCTGCTACTTATTGGAATACCTTGTGTTTTTCACACAGGTCCACAGAGCTCCAAGATGACTCATCCAATGGCACATCTGGGTCAAAATCTTCTCTTGTCCTCACTGTCGATGAAGATGAGGTCAGAACCACACGCCTCAAAGATGGATTTCTTTTGCACGAGCGTAACACATTGAGAGTGCCATCAATTGCAGGTTTCAATATCTCCGCCTGCCACGAACCAAAATCAACGTTTGTCTAGGGGAGAATATATAGGGTATTAAAATAGGTGGTATATAAAGCATGCCTCTGGATCAGAAGGGTGCCCTAAAACAGGTGATGCAGTATGAAACACTCCAACACAGCCCATGATTGCTTCATCAAAGCTGCCTTCTATCATCAGGTCTCCTCTCACCAGGCAAAGCCTTTCTTTTGCTCCATCCAGCTTCCACAGATGCCCCGCTTTCTTCTCATCTCCTGATTAAGAAATTGTAAGAAACAGACTAAATACTGCAAATATAATTAAAAAATACCACAGGAGCAAAGTTAATCTTTCAATTTTGCAGCTGATTCTACCTGGATCTCTGACTGTTCCAATGACATGATAATCAGATAAAAGGAGGCGCTTGATCAACCATGAGGCTAGAAACCCAGCTGCACCAGTAACACACACTTTACCCTTCACTTCAGGCATCTGATCCAATCTCCTTTTGTTTTATTAAAATTGTAGTTATATGATATGAAATTCTGTTTGGGAACCAAATTTATACACCCTTCAAAGCAATGCAAGTACTAGAGATGGTAGGTCATCTGATGTGTGTGTCTCATTAATTAACAAATATAAAAATAAAAGGCAACAATGTTAGAGTGGTAGTTGTTGGCGTGATATTCTTTTGACTTGGGAAATCAAGAGATAGAAATGGGTGAACCAAATTGCTATGAGAAAATAGTCGAGGCAAGAGTTTGACTTTTTTCCCTTAAAACGATATTGCTCCGCCCCGATGTTCACGGTTGTTGGCAATTCGTTTCCCAAGATACAACGACTACGACTTTAAAATAATAGCACTACAAATTTTAAAGCCACACGAACTTGAAAAATTTAGAACGCTATCAATATGGTATGTAAACTTTTTAATTACGAATTCTAAGCGTTAAACTTAAAAATTCAATTCCAAGAGTTTAAATCTTGCAAAACGTAGATTTAAGTGCAAATGCTTAAAAAACTCAAAACTAGAAGACAACTCTCGAATTTAATTCCAAAGTTCGAATTTAAGCGTATAAGCTTAGAAAATTCAAACTCAAGATTTTATATCTTGAAAATTTGAACTTTAAGCGCTAATACTTAAAATTCGCATAAAGAACTAAACTTAGAGAGAAAAGAGAAGAAGAGAAATTGGTGCTTTGAATACAAACGAGGGATGTCCTATTTATAATAGATGAAAAGCTTTCATGAAATGATGCACCACTTCACAACACCATTTCATAATTGAACCAAAATCATCTTGGCCATTCGGCCAAGACCAAAGAGACGCCACATTCACGAAATCACACGGCCAAATGGTCGTGTGAGGTAGTGTGATTTCAATAAATTTTTTTAATGTTATATATCCTTTCGATTCAATCTTTTCACTCGATAAAATTTAAATTCAATTAATTTCTCATTCACCCTAATTGGTAATCGAAAAATAATTCTATTTCCTACGATTTAAATTATTTTATCGATTTTAAATTATTACAAGAACTGATTTACAGGTATTAAGTAGGCAGAGAAGCCAAAAAGCATGACGATCATCAATGTGCTCAAATTAATGAAACATGACAAAACTGTTACAGAGTTGGTTCTTGTTAAATAAGAATGAATCTCACTATCCAGTTTAACATAAGCTATTCTCTATCACAAGGATACTTTCTGCTACAAAGGAACTGTTAAAAATGGCAAAATCGTCTGCTATGAATCTCTTCGTGCCACAAGACGCAGTGGTAGAAAAATGGCAGATCAAAGTTTCTCTTTGCCACTGTCCAATAAACATAGCCGTATAATCAATTTGTTCGCAGCCGTTTTGCAGATTTACCACTGTGATCTTCAGATACGCCAATTGCTCGGCCATGATCATTTATCAGATTGATTTAAATTTAAACATCCAACCAGGAAAGTCAGATTCCAAGAACAAAGATGTTGGAGTTGATTTGTAAAACGCCAGTGGGACTTGTTTTGACCCTTCTTCGTACCTACAACAAAAATTAAGCTTTAAATAGGATACTGAATTAAGAATGGCAACCAGCAAAAATATAGTGGTTTAAAGAGAGTCGCATTGTAGGTCAAGTGAAGACGAAACAAAATAAAAGATCAAACAGTTTGGATAAAAGTTATCTAAAATGCACACAACATGGGCTACCTATCTTTCTCCTCAAATTTCATAGCATGACATGTATTTCCAAGAACGTGGACATAATCGATAGCATGACATGTATTTCCAAGAAGACTGCGGGAGCCAAGTCCAACCCCTTGAAATTTTGCCACCTCAACAACGTTAATGGAACCCACCACCCATTTGGGCATTCGCCGTCTTTTTTGCTTGTAATCTATCCCAAATAGATGGTCTCTGCGTGAGTGAACGATCGTCAAACGTGTGAGTCTGTCGCTGGGGAAATATGGATAACAGGCGTAGGGTCGAGGAGTTTACGGCGGGGGTACTACGGTCTGTGTGTTGCTGGAGGTATGCTGAGTGCTGGACCAGCCATCTCGCGATAACCCCGCTCGATGTCTTGAAGGTTAACGTGCAGGTATGCCCAGAAAATTGTTCATCCATTCAACTCCCGTAATTGGCTCTTGTGATTTGGATTCTTTAATTTGCTCTCTGTATGTTAGGCGTCTTAAATTTTGTCCATGGCTGTGTGAGCCTCTGTTCTTAGTACTCACTTTGTTTTTCTTCGTGACTTGGCGAAGTCGAGGTGGTTTTTTTGACATTTAACTGCTTACAGGGATGCTGCTTCCAGTTAAGAACCGAATGGAAATAAGATTTCGATTTTAAATGATATATTTTATTTATTTTCCTAACAGAGTTTTATTTGTTGATTTGATTGTGCAAACAAGGATGTTTGTTTTATTGATGATAATATGTGTGCTACCCTACCATCTGGGCATTTTAGGTGTCGGGCCTGACAACTCTGTGCAGAGAAGAAGGTGCCTCTGCTCTTTGGAGAGGTTGGTCTGGGAAATATTTTGGATATGGTTAAAAGGTGGATGCAAATTTGGTCTTTATGAATATTACAAGAAGATTATTTATGAAGATTATTTGATCTCAGTGAATGTGTTCTAGTTATTGAAACAACTTTGTGGAAACTACAAAATGTTGCGAAGAGTTGGTGCAAGTTATTTTTAGCTAACGACTAAAGTGTTCTGTTTGTTAAAAATAACAAACAGATGGTTGGGTGGATAGAATTAATTTGGATGTTTCTTTTGGTATTTATTTAGAAAAACATTGTGTTGTTTTTCTATTGATTAATTATATTTTAACCTTTTTTTATTATATAACATAAATATAGATATATTATTGTGTCGGTTTCATGTGGATTTGAAGAATGACATGGCAATGAATGTTATACACCGACAGTGTTTTTTAATGATAAAAATTACTTCCCAAAAAAAAAAAAAAAAAAAACTATGATAACCGGGGCTTGGTTCGATCCGAGTTGAATGAAAAAATAAAAAAAAAAACCGACCCATGTGATGTAATAAAAAATTAATAAACGAAACCCAACTACCAAGTAAGGCAAACAAATTAATAATCAAGAACATGAACACCGACAAATGTGTCGACCAAAAAACTGAGTATTCTACTCCGTTTGCGTACATTGATACGAACACCATGAAATTAGCTAAGATTACCACAAAACAATCTTCGTTTTAAGCAACAATAGAATAAGTGGAATCACACCCACAAGACGCCGGTGATATCTATCGATCATACTTGGAAGCTGGAGATGGATTGTGAATGATTTATTATTCTGGCTGGGTGAACAATGTACAGGCATATTATATATGTATGATTTGAAGGGATGATTGATTAGCTGTAGCGCATGGTCTGAGGGAGGCCAACGTCGTCCGAGCGGGAGAGTTTGCGGCGGAGTTGAGAGGTCACCTTGAAGAAGACGTGGCGCCAGCTGCCCTTGTTTTGAAACCCGAGGGTGGCAGTTTCCTCCGCGTTCATCTCCAGATCTGCAGCGAAGGCGGGCTTCCTGGAGAGGATCCATCCCCACCCCCAATCCCACCACTTCCTTATGGAGTCGCCGGCGTTCTCTCCCAAGGAGGAGAGCGACTTGGAGCGGCGGAATGCCCATGCCGCGGCGGCGGGAGGAGAGGGCTGGATCTTGAGGTTGAGGGAGAGGGATAAGAGCCTCCGCCGGATCCCGGGACGGTCCTGCAGGCCTGGCTCCGAGACTGGGAGTGATTGCGAACCCTGCTGCATCATCTTGAACACGGACCTGCAGCTCATCATTGCAGCCCAACAGTTACTGAGGAGAGAATGAATGAATCAAGAGGCTTGGAGGAGTTGGGACAAGACAGCCTGTTTTATTTGGATTCCACACAACACCAACCATGTGTTTACCTTTTAGCTATCAACCATTTTTAATTTAATTTTATTTTATTTTATTTACTGATTATTAAACATCCTTCCCAGATTTCTTGCTCAATGACAAAAACTTACGTGAAACGATCTCACAGATCATATTTTGTGAGACAGATCTCTTATTTGGATTATCCATGAAAAAAAATTACTTTTTATTGTGAATATCGATAAGATTGACTCGTCTCACAGATAAAAAATCGTGAAACTGTCTCACAAAAACATACGTTTACTATAATACACAATATTTTAGTTTTCTCCAACTTAATATCTTAATTCTTCGAAAGTTTTTACGTTACTAAATTTTCACATCTTGATTTTATGATATATATAATATAATATTATTAATTTTTCTTAACCAAAAATATATATTTTAACAAACATTTAAAATAAACTCCAAAAATTCATCAAGCTGTTCTTATCAACTTGCGTTAAATTGGAATGGAGGAAATATATCATTTCAGAAATCTCAACGAGTCTCAATTCGAAGAGCTTAGGGCCTTGAGCTCTTGGGCACATTACGCGCTTTGAACTTTTAATTATGTCTGTCCATATATATATACACACAAACACACACACGATTATGACCCTGTCAAAGCAACACTAGTTGGTTTGGAACGTTGCTGGATTCTTTCCGAATAAGGTGATTAAACATATAAAAAAAATATCATTTGAAGAATATTGTTACTCCAGGCCACTGGTTCATCTAGACTCGAGGACCACAAGTTACAATAGCCCAAAAAAGCTTCAGAAAACAGTAGGACGACCGTGATTTTGTTTGTCATAAAATTTGGGCAATTTCAGATGCTAGATACATATGTTTCAGGCCAAGTACTGATTAAACTTGATGACGCAATCATAGAGCCGTCCTCCAAGGAACTCAGCAACCTCCGGGTGCTTCACCTGGATTGCAGAGCAAGAAATGAATACATATCCATCAGTAGCAACCGACGTAAATATTCGAAGTAAGTTAACCTTACCATAGCAATTTTCAAGGAATCACATTTAAACTGTGCATAAAGGTTAGTCTCTATTCCACGGCCCTGACCAAAAATATCAAAACAAATATGTGAGGCTCAGAAAAATTAGTCATGTACCAACACTTAACCAAGCAACAAAGAAACACATCTTTAGTTTTCACTTGATCGGACCTCATCATCCCAAAGCACTTCCGCAGTCTAATAGAAGGTGGATAGAACAATGTCTTAAAAAATTAGCAATTTGAATTTATAACTTGGTAAGAACTTACCATCCCTTCCAAAATCACGAGGTCTGCATCACTTGCTAGGTAGGAAAGTTCTTGTGATACGCTGGTAAGATCAATAACCTGTTATAATATCAAACCATACTAAAATATCTACGGAAGTCTCATTTCAAGAAACAAAGTTAGAATAGATTAAGAAATGGATTTCTTACAGGCAAATCATTACCAGAGTTGGCAATGAAAAGATTTGAAGTGTCAACTCCCAGAAGCATCCCATTCTCATCCTTCAACTGTGCATACAAACTTTTGGTGACAAACCCAACCTACTCTTTAAGCTATTATAGCACCAATACTATAACAACTCTACTACCTTTGCTAAAACCTCGATCAGTTCAGTGTATGTTATGTCATTGATAGAAGGCAAGTCATTAGCGGCCAATACAACCTGCAAAGAAATAATTTTTTCCAGCTTGAAAGGCCAAAACAATTTATATACACGTCTCTTCTATCATAATATAGGATATATAATATAGGTTCATAAGTCGCCTAATTTCTGCACCACCGCAAGGGAATAAAATATGATTGCCAGGAATCGCTTTCCAATCAAGATAAAATCTTTACTTTACTTTCTTAGTAACAAGCCAAACACTTGATCGACAAGTAGTAAAATATCAAATCAGACCTTTACACCATGTCGTAAAAGCTCTCTTGCAAATGGCAATATACCTAAAACAACATCTGCACCAGAATTATCTACAAAGATTACAGCCTGTGCAATTGGAAAGCAAGTCAGAGAGAGTAAAATGTGCATAAAGGATGAGAGCAAACAATGGAAGAAAAAACCATTATAGGTCAATTAATCCCAGAAACTAACCTTTTTCCACGATTTTTGACCCCATTTTGATATGAAATTGTCCAAATCATCAATAACCCATGGTCGTGGGACAAGGTTCTGACAGCTAGCTTGAAAGGACATGCCATCCTTTGCAAACAACTCCGCTAGCTGCAATATTCAAGTGAGTTGACAAATTATGTAATGGCATTCAGAGGTTGAGCAATCAATCCAACCAGATAACTTAAAACGCAGACTGAGGAATTATTCCAACAGGATAAAGTAAATGCAGGCTGAGGAATTAATCCGACCATATAACTTAAATGGTAGTATGCTACCATTGTGCATGCTTCTAAGCTTGAAAACTGATCAGGCATGGATGCATCTAACTAAATAGAAATTTCAACAATTTCTGAAAGACAGCACGATTAAAAACACACCGGATCAGATTTCCAAACACGGACTACAACCCAGTCGGAAATTCAAATTGTGGCGAACGGTGTAGAAAGTTTAAATTTAACATGTTGATGAAATTTTATTTGAATCTTTCAGCATCAAATTCATATTACAGTGAGAAAATTAATCGATGATGTCAGTGAAGCGATGATGTCAGTGAAGCTCTAGAAATTTTCAGTTTCATCAGTGACAACCATCCACAGCAATCATGAGATAGAGGCTGTAATCTGATAGACCTACAACAAAAAAATTTCAAAAACTGGGGAATCTATTGTTTCTCATAAAATGCAAAGCTAAATGAGGAAATAAATTATTCTATAAAAGCCAATCATATAATCATGCAAGTCATCATATTCCAACAAAATGGTGCTTAATTCCTACAAATCCTAGCTGAGAGCCTGACATACCTGTGCTGAGCCAAGATCAAATATGTTACCAGCAAAGATTCCTCTAATCAAATTCTCAATACGCTTTGCTTCATCTTCTATGGCATCATTAAGATGAACAACATCTTTAAACAGGGTAATCGCCTTGGCATTCTCTTCATCCTATCAATGTAAAAAATTGATCTTGTTCCACCCATTGTTAAGCAGAAGTAAAACAAAGAAGGAAGCAAACATGAAGCTCAACTAAGAATTGCTTCATCAAATCCAGAGAAGTTGACACTGTGTATAGGTGCTATCATGTAAATGGTCAATATTTAATAAAGATCACTCTTGTAATTTTTTTAAAAATGGATAACCCCAGTCCGAAGTAATATTCAAATGTTGGACTTGGGTAACAGGTTGAATCATTTGCAATCCACGGTTTCAAATTTAAAAACTCAAATACATCTTCTACTTATTGACACTATAATTATACAAATCACAATGGATTTCATATAATTGTAATGTTACAAAGATTTGAAATTCATTATGATTAGTATAATTGTACATGAATAAGTAGGGAGAGGATTTAAATTTCATTTGAATCAATCAATTTCAAATACTTCCATCCAAACACAACCAAAGTGAATATGTCCCTCATTGACAAAATTGCTTTTCTCAATCCCTACTAAGTTTATTAGCAGCATCAAACTCAAAATCTCAAGGTCTAAAGGAATGAAGCTGGTGTTGGTATTGACTGAAACGAACGTGTGAGAAAATTCCCGACCTTGACCTTCTTGAATATATCTCTGAATCCCACTTCTCTAAGGACTAGCTCACGAAGCTGGCAAAGAAGCTGATAACAATTCCTTGTGAATAAAACAGATCAAATATACAAAAATATATAACTCGAAAACTTAACAGAATAGCTCAATTTTACGAGAGGGATCGGCATACAATGCAATCAGGCGGGCCACCATGACTTTCGGGATCTTTCTTCAAGTCCTCAAGTATTTCCTTGTATCTAGAGGGGGTGGACACACAAGTAGTCAAGAAAATCTAAACAAAATAAATGCAATCAATCGAGCACAGCTAATCTCGTATGTCAGTAGTTGAACTTAATACACAAAGTCATACATCACCTTTGAGCGAACTTTTCAGCTTTGGCGGGTGCATCGGGCACCGAATCGTCACTCTGAGCGCGATTCCTGCAAAGTCATTCATAATCACAAACATGATCATGAGAAACAGATATGACAAATTAATAGTCGAAAAGAAAAAGGGAAAGTTGATACCGGAAAGAGGGGATGGAATTGGCGAAGAGATTGATCCAAGAGAGCTCGGTGGGGGTGGTCTTCTTAGGATTGTCGGAAGGGAATCTGTAAGGAATGGTGCATGATCTGTAATTTTGCTCCAACAACACGGGCAGCGCCACCATTTCCCCCGATTTCTCCATGCCGAATTCTAGAGCAATCCCGATTGATTAGAACATGTAGTTTGATTTGAAGGTACCATAATTCACTGAGAAATATTAAATTATTAACCTAATTGCCCATTATTGCCATTATTGTCTCCAATATTGAAGGTTCGTTTATATAATCAAGAATAAAAATTTAGCCACACATTTACAGGGTCTATTGATTTTTTTAAAATCACGTGAATTTGTTCATTAAAATCATGTACAGTGCCCTCATATAACATCGAAATTACCAATATTGAATTAGGTCATGTTCTGAGTTTGGAAATATTCTAAATATTTTTTTTTTGTTTTCAAAGGAAATAGTTTATTTGTATGCTTAAATAATTTAATTTTTTGAAATATTATACATTTTTATATTTATAAAATATTTCTCTTATCTAGTTATTTT